>NW_027272027.1:0-327362 GCF_040938485.1 Diadema antillarum | reverse complement strand
TGTTCGTGGTCTTTCTAAACCACACATGTAAATATGAGAGGCTGTCATCACGTACCTAACATGAATATCAAGTTGTTATTGAGAATTGTGACAGCAATCAAAAATTTAACGTAGATGTGATCTCTTTTCCTAGAGCTTTGACTGTCATGTGCTCATCAGTAGGAAAAAAAAAATGCATTCCTGGGTCATTTTTCACACAAATATCATATGTACAGCTTGTACTGTGATTCAAATTCATATATCTACTTCAAAGGGATTTTCTCTCAGAGCGGAAGATTTCTGCGAGATAAAGTCACATAGGCCCATACCTTCAAAAGACACAGATGTGTTCAAAATATGACATGTGCTTAGGTTTCTTGCAAACACTGATCAATCAAAGTACCTTTTCCTTTAATTTCTAGCACCTTTTTAGGGTCAGAATAAATTCAAATAAAAAGTAAACCATTCCACAGTGGCTTGTGTTGCAAACCCAAAATAGACATAACCTCCAGAACATTTACATTACAGCTGTACCAGAAGTACAATGAATCATGTAAAGATTGTTATAAAGAGTTAAACAACCCTGGTGTTCGACTTGAGATTGGCTAAACACTTACAAAATATACTTATCTCCTGTCTACCTTTTGATACATGTAAGCTACATCCAAATCTTCTTTGTTCTGTATTTTAGAGCCTAAATATTGCATCATAATAGAAATCACGCATCACTGCAGATGAAGATATGAAAGAAACTTTGGCCCAAGGGTTTAACCTCATAAAAGTGGATTCTCTGAAAATCCTTCCCCAAGATTCTAGTGTATCCACATCATTACACGAAAGATATTTCTGGCAGAAACAGAAACAACTCTGTTGACACAGACAAATGTCTGTGGACAAGTAGAAGCAATCAGGACACAGCACACAGTCTCTAGCAAAGTTAGAACTTTTCTGATGGTGCATACCACAGTCATTAATGACCTGCATTACACAGACATTCATTTCATTTTCATTTCATTTCATTTCAAAACAACAAGACTGACCACAAATGTGTAAAATTCTCTCTGGTTGCAATAAAACGGCCATGTTTTTGCAGTGGCTGTCGGTGGTTAGCAGTAAAGGGCAGTAAGTCTCCTGTGTCAAGAAAACTTGAGGCCCATTTTCCCTGACAGCCTACAAGATACGGCCTCTACAGGCACAAGAGCTGAATTACCAGACATCTTCCGCTGTCACTATTTCACACTCAAAACCATCCACGGCGAGTTCCCATCACCTCTGCGATAGTCTTGGCTCAAGGTAAGGAGCCTTACAGACTGCACACAAATCACTGCTTGCTTGTACTATTCATGTCTCCTGTGGGTCACGTCCACTCTGTCTGTAACGTGAATGGTGGCATGCTCTGACCGTCTACAGGTGGACGGGACACGAGATGCGGCTGTCAAAAGCTCTCTTGCAGTCTTGGTGACGAGTGATGGGATCGCCATGGTAACAGTCTCTTCTCATTCCTCATATCTGAAGCAATTACTGGCTATCTTCCACACGCCCGTCTGCGTCTTTGTCAAGATGAAGCTCTGATTGAAGGGGAAGTTTCTACTGCCCTGGAAACTCACTTTGCCACTGGTCACCACGAGGACAGAAGTCTGGTTGTCCGTCATCTCCTCTGCAGGTTCAAAAAAAGGAAACGATTACTGGTGGTGAAACTCTCAATTACACTGCATTTATTTAAATGTATTGTTTACCATTGGGACAGTGATTTTAAAAATGTTGGAGTTAAATCACATGTGATGCATCTGTGTACAGTAGGGTTGTTGTATCACAATACATCCTACCATATAAAAAATTGGCAATAAAGCCTAAAATACAAAGAGATATCACTATTAATCTCAATAAACCATAACTGTCAATGGTTTATTCTAGAAACAATCTTATCATAACTATTGTTCACATTTTGCATATTTAACAATACTTATGATTATACCGATTAACATTTTTACATTGGCTGTTTCTATCCCCAACTCAAATTTTAGAACCATTCTGAAGCACCAAAGCTAGGTTTCTGTTTCATCTGCAAGTGGTAAAAAATGCCTTTATTAACCCTTCCACAATCACTTATCTGTCAAGTGTCATCGATAGCTCATGTAGTTTGATTGTCAGTTATATTGCAGAATATAGGGGGAAATGAAACCCAAATATACATGTGGATTGCATGAATGCAGCAATTCAGTAGAACACAGAAGTGAACGTTTGCAGAAAATCAGACAATCCGTTGAAAAGTTACACTTATTTTTAAAGTTTTGGTGCAGGCATCTCTGGGTGAGAAGACTACAACAGTTTGTGATGTCACATATGGAAAACAAAGCAAAAAATATATTGAAAATTCAACATATTTTCACTTTTATTGCACAATAGAAGAGTACTTGACTTACCTCTTTCTGAAAATGGCGAATAGTATTACCCTTCACATACTTTAATAAAACATCTGGGAATGCATACTTCTTGCAGAAAATAAAGTTTGGTAAAATTCTCCTTATATTTTGTTTATCATTTTCAAAAAAAAAAATGACATTAATAAATGTTGCTTTTTCATTCAGCGATGCGGCACCCAAAATTTGAAAATTCATAACTTTTCAACGGATTGTCCAAGTTTTCCTCTAACTCTCACTGCTGTGTTTTACTAATATTGCTGCATTTTCTCAATACCCATGTCTATCTGGATTTCAAAGGGTGTGAGTCATGATAACACTTTCATCACAAATACCAAATGTGTGTGTGTGTGTGTTGGGGGGGGGGGGGGGGGGGGGGGGGGGGGGGTGAGAATGGTTGAGGCAGATGGGGAGGGCTGGGCCAAGAATGTAACCAAGCCTGATTCAAAAGCAGTCAAGCTATTGGAGTCAATCAAACAAGAATCGATATCAATCTACAGTTCGTTGCCTCTCTTTTAAGTCATAAAAGGATGCCTTGTTACATACCTGGTATGGGCTGACAGTCTAATGTGTCCACAGTATGCTCCGTGACAGGAAGCTTTTCAAAGAACTCCATAATGCCTGCTGAGCCAGACACTCCATTCCCATTCCACACCATGGTGGCACTGTCCAGGTACAGCTTTCCAAGCAACTGTTTGTATACATCATGTAAGAAACAAATAATTCCAATAAAGGCCAATTTCACTTGATCTTGAGTATTTCTATTGACACTCAATCCTGTTTCTAGATATTGCATATGCTGTATACAGTATCTCTAAAGTGAAGTACATTGTATTGTGCAAATTGGGACTTGTAAGACAAGTGGGAGGTGGTTGACTTCGCAATCTAGAACCACATGAAGGGTAGGTGAAAGAAATATTAGTGCTTCCCAAACAAAGAGAGTTGGCAAATTTCCATCCTGGAGAAGCTATGCCAAGCATTTGTCTTTAGCAGGTGGTAATATTAGGGGGAGTAGTTCCTTTTACGAATACTGGTCAACTTGAAAAATTCACAAAATGAAAACACAGCGAAATATTATACTACACATAGTTGTTGTAGCTTGATGTTACAACCAAATTGAAACATAACAGTTATAATGTGTGTTCCTCCTCAAAAGTAAACTCACTGTACCTGTTTGAATAATTTATGAATGATACTTCATGCTGTTTTTAAAAGCGATGAAACACTTTAAAATATAGAGCCAAAACGTTCTGAAATTATCACATAGACAAGTGCAATTAACAAAACAAAAATAGTAATTTATTAATGCAATAAGAAAAAGACTGTACACTATCAACCTTTGATATGAAGAACTTGTTTGGTCTTGAAAATTACTTCAAAATGTTATCAATTATCTGAACCTGGAAAGCATAATGACTTGAGATATATCTCAAGTCCACCATTACATTGTACAATATATTGTTGAATATTTATCTTAAACTGTGCAGGAGTTTCCACATGTTTTTGTACCACGGTAACAGAATAACAGAAAAACAAAAAGGATATGAAAAAAACAACAACAACTAGATAGCTGGAAGCGCAGGAAGTTTGAACAAATGCATTGTACAATGTAACAATGTATGTCATAGCAGTTTTCCTGCATGCATGAAAAATACTCCAAGGCATCAAAACAGTAAAGTTCCACTAATAGTGATGAAAGTAGTGAATTTATTTGTTTTAGCTATAATGCAATATGCGTATATCACTCTCTATACTCCCATGTATGTTTTTAACATGCTGGCCTGGCAAGCAAGATGCAAGCTTCATTGTAGATTGGCCCCAACTTTGCCACCAAGCTATCCCATAATGCATCTAAAATAGTGCTGGCCAAGGGGCATTTTTGTCTTGGTGGTGCCAAAAATTGGCTTACCGATCTCCTGCGGTCAAAGGTTTCATAGAAGACTTTGTAGAACTGCTCTCCAGCTTCACATGCCTGACCAGTAGCAGAAAATTCCTGGGTCTTCAAAAGATGGGCAAATATTGAAATGGTCAAACACATCAATGTCAATGCAAAAGGTTAATGTCAATCAACATAATCATAAATCAGCAAATGCTTGCTGGTTTATCTTGCCATGCACAGAAGACAGGGTAAATGACTCCTGAAACAGGGGAAAAGTGAACAAAGATTTTGACCCATTCCCAACATTTCATTCACATACATTGTACATCAAAATGTCCACACAGACTGTTTATGCAATTTTTTTTAAAGAGTGCCCATTGTGACTGTTTTTCAAATGTTGACAAAATACTGCTAGCATACACTGTATATTTGGTATAGTGTCACATGACTGTGAAACTGTGGTTGCAATTTACTTTGTCCAATCTGTGTTTGCTCTGCACATTCAATCACTAGCATCAATAAGAAGTTGCTTATCAATCCTCCCTAATCCATTGCATCTAAAAGTTGACTGCAAGAAAGTGGGGAAATCTTGTAAAAATGCTCCTGAAATTCTTGTATCAATATAGAAGTTTGGTTTTTTTTTTCAGCATTTACTTAATCAAGCATACAATGTGCAGTGTTTCTTTTACACGAATCGCCATGACTTGTTCAAGTGATTTGTGCATCGTGACATGTGTCTTTCAGTAAATACCATTTCAGGAGACATGAGAGCTTAAGTATTTGGGCATTTCCACAGTAAAAGGGTACTTTTCAGGGATGTCTCTTTATTTTCTGTTTCCAATGTGCATTACCCCAAACACAATCTGATCTTCTAGAACACTTTAATGAGAGATAACTTTGCCCCCAAAGTGCTTTGAACAAGCAATCTATCAAAATTTTTTGCCAAAATGAAAAATTTTGGGTGAACGCATATGTAACACTGTCCCAGACAGAAATCCATGTACTAACATATGAAGGTCAACTTACGAATGCTCAGTGAAACCTTGTTTTTCAATTAAATGGTGTAATTTTGTTGAGAGAGGATAATAACAGCTGTAAATGTCTATAGAACATTGTGTTTTATACCATTTCTAGACTTAGTGGTGAACGCATGTAACATGGACAGAGCAACTCGTCACATTTTGGTCTGTCCATGTTACGCATGTTCACCTTTAAGTCTAGAAATGGTATAAAACCGTATCCGGGCAATTTCCCCCGAGGGCAAAAAACAGGTTAATAGTAAGGTTAGAGTAAAGATTAGGGTTGGGGTTAGGTTTAGGGTTAGGAGTTTGGGGTAGGGTTACGATTAGGTCCAGGATTAGGATTAGGGCCACAGGGAGGGTCCCAGGTAATTGCCCAGGGGGTAATTACCTTAGACCCTATAAAACACAATGCTGAATAGAATTTTAGAGCTGCTGTTATCTTCTCTCATCAAAATTAAGCCATTCAATTGAAAAACAACAAAGTTTCATAGAACATGGGTAAACTCTACCCCTTGTGATGAGGCTCTAGGGGCTGAGCAACTATCCACAGCCCAGTCGCTGTAGAAAACGCGACAGGGCCGTATCAGGATGGTGCACAACAACAAAGCCAACACAAAGCGAACATATCGATCACGTTGAGTTTTGATATTCGACATCATTTTTTTTTTCACCTCAAACTTATTAAAGAAAATCTTAATTAATTAGACTTCATATTTATGTTATTGATACTGACATATACAATTCATAACTCACCGAAAACGAAGATTATGTGCAGTGTGTGTGAACAGTATATCGTCTTTCATTGACGGCCATTTTGAATAATCAGGAGTTCACGCGATCGGAGTGTAAAAGTGTAGGTCCGATCGCCTGAACTGAGCCTGAGCAGATGCCATGCGAAGCACTTGTGTACAGCAACAGTGCTGTGTCAAAATCTAGTTAATGTTTCCTACATGCAGACAAACATTACTTAAGTCAAGAAGGTGCCTATGCTACGCTTCACATGTTTTGCTCTACGAGAAAGCAATTTCAAAATGACACCAGAGCTAAGAAGAGAAATTGTTATAGTCATAGATGACCGTCAGTCACCTGTATCACTTCTCCTGTTGGATCTACCACCATGTAGGAGGATGTACTCTGTTGTTACTTGCACTGAGCACTACTACTACTACTAGTAGTACTACTCAGGGGTCTACTGTAAGTCTACTCACATTTTGTTGTACGACTATGATGATGAGTGATTGATCCTGTTAGTGTTAGAGCTGTTGATTTATAGTGAGTATTAGTGAGACTGTCGACAGTTGTAAAATTACATATTTAGCAGATCTACACTGAATGCCAGAATGGCACCCCCTCATTACACACAGCTCGAGTTCATCCCAGTATAGCCCCGTATAAGAGCTGCTACAAGGGATTACTGCATCAAGGTACAGGGTTCGAAATTGGCGATGGTCCGCTGGCCATTGGCCACCCAAAATCACGTCGGACTAGCTAAAAATCATAAAATTCTGAAGTAACTAGTCCGTCTGGCTAGCCAAAATATTGCTTCAGTGTCAAAATTGATTTTAAGTAGTCCGCCTGGCTAGTTAAAAAAAAAAGTTAAGTGCGACCCCCTGAGGTATCAAGGTAGCTAGGCCCTATTTACTACTGGCACACAAGGTCAAGGCTGATGAATGCAACCTCCGCTCCGAGACCTTGACACACTGGGACAATTCTAACACCGATTCGAACTTGTGGGACTACACCATATCTAGCGCGATGATGGGAGCTACTAGTATCTGTCATTCAGCTTTCAATTTGTCAACCTGCATTAAACTTGGGTCCATGACTGACATGGACCCAAGTTATTCGGCTCTTGAATAAGTAAATCTGATATTGATAAGAAAACCACTTACTGCGGAAGTAGAAGAGAGTGCCATCGTTCGCTGCTGGGCATGGGCCTTGCTCTAGCGCCTGCTGTCTCAGTCTGCAGCTTGCCACGGAATGAATGGCCCCGGTAAAGGTGTACGATTAGCCGACGCGATAGGATCACCGTTGCCACCGTACGTTGTACGTTCCCCGTACGTTGTATCCGGGCGCCAGACAACTCGCCCTCGAGACAAGTCACCCCGAAGACAGCTCGCCCTCGATTTTTGAGCTGTCTTGGGTCCGAGGGCGAGTTGTCTCAAATGGCGAATAAATATACCCCAAATGATTGATTTAATATCAGACAAAATAAATGCTGCTTCAAAATAATTTTGCATTTATCTGCCTAAGTTGAATATCAGAATGCACACAGTTTCTATTTTCTCTGATTAAAGTCATTGTTAAGATGAAAATTATGGCATTCTGTAATCGCATATTCCCAGCCCTGAGATCGCAAGAATTGCCGAATCGTCCATGCCCGATCTGAGCTCGCCTCCTGATTCCCATCGGCAAACTGCAATAAATTTTTTGACTTTGAATGCACCTCTTAGACTTCATTTATGATTCAGGTTTGTATTATTGATTAATGATACTAGATAGTGGTTTAAATTCGATTAATATTTCACTGTCTTTGTTTATTCAGCCGAAGAAGAAGTAGAGTCGATCTCGCCCTCGCCCCTTTTTCTCCGGCTAGCGCGGATATTGTGTGGGCTGCATAACGGGAGCGGTTACGGGAGCACAATGCAGGCCACAATGCACGCCGCGCTAGCCGGAGAAAAAGGGGCGAGGGCGAGATCGACTCTACTTCTTCTTCTGCTGAATAAACAAAGACAGTGAAATATTAATCGAATTTAACCTACTATATAGCATCATTAATCAATAATACAAACCTGAATCATAAATGAAGTCTAAGAGGTCCATTCAAAGTAAAACAAAGTAAGACAACTCGCCCTCGGACCCAAGACAACTCGCCCTCGAAAATCGAGGGCGAGCTGTCTTCGGGGTGACTAGTCTCGAGGGCGAGTTGTCCTGGATCCGTTGTGTGCTACGTTGTGTGCCACGTACCAAACCCAGGGGTGGGGTTTTTTTTTTGGTTTTTGTTTTTGTTTTTGTTTCTTCTTCTTCTTCTTCTTCTTTTCTTTCTTTCTTTCTTTCTTTCTTTCTTTCTTTTTTACAGTGAATTTTGTGAAAGAAATATTCCGGTATAATACTAGTAGTATAGTCGTCGTACTGAAAGTTGGTATGAATGGATTTATTCAAAGCAATTAGCCTGATGCACAATTTATATTGTTTGTACGCGAATTTTATATTGTATACTTTATCGTCGGAAATTATAGAATGAAATGAATGAATGGATATTAAGAAAAAAGTTCTGAGGAGAGTTGTTGGCAATATTAGGACGCATTATGGCGAGAGTTGCGGCCTCTGTCATATGGTTTTGTCAAGTGCACCGTTTATAAACAGTAGATTTAACGAAATACATTATTTATGTAAATTGTAATACAGGGGCGGATCCAGGAATTCTGTAGTGGGGGGGGGGGGGGATGGCGTAACTAATATTTCTGGTGCCACTTCCGGGTTTCATTTCATTTTTCTTTTTATTTCTCTTGTTTGTATACGAAAAATAAAGGGGGGCATGCGCCGGTTGCGCCCCCCTCTGGATCCGCTATACTGTAATATGTTACCAACACAGTAGGACCTACGTCAAATCAATTAATCTTTTCACAATCGTGACATGCATATGATTTTCAAACTTTGATACAATGCAGTTAGGAGTCGACACCTTTGGAAACACAACCCGCAGTTATAGGGAAACGAGATAAATGAACTTTGTTTCTGTTTTATTTTATTCACTATGTGAAGCATTCGCGTATCCAACCCAGGGGCCGCGGAACGTTTTTCACTGTGTGTGTGTGTGTGTGTGTGGGGGGGGGGGGGGTGTCAAGGTCAAGCCCCCCCCCCCCCTCTTAGCCGCACCGGCGTAGCCAGGATATGATCTTGGGGGGGGGGGGGGGGGGTGGCGGTTAGCGACCGAGTCCGAGCGAGCGGAGAGAGCGAGAGAGAGAGAGAGAGAGAGAGGGGGGGGGGGGTCCCCCTCCCACGGTAAGAACTTTTTGCATTTTGATGTTGTAAATGGTGCAATTTGATGCATGTTTTATCGACTTGAAACGGCCCCACTTGTAGCAGGATATTTTGATGTGGATTATTATTTTATTATTGACCAATTTGCCTATAAAGTGGTAGCATTTAAATAAACTTCTTGTATTAATTCTTACAATGAATTTCATGAACGCTGTCTGTTAAGCAATCAAACAGAAAAGGATGCACGCGAGGGTGTATATAAGGGATATTTCTCCTCCCACACGAAGGTGATTTTACATTTTCAGACCTGAAATTCAGCGATCTGGTGAAAACTTTTGGTGCAATACTTGACATTTTTTCTAGCTCCCCCTCCCCCCCCAAAAAAAAATGATAATGGAAATAATTAGGGTGTGATTTTTTTTTTTTTCAGGGAAGTGTTAATAGCAAAATCACGGCATTTAGCTCTTATTCCGTGTGTACATCATGCCGTGTGTATGTATAAGTCTAATGAGGTAGAGGGGGAGGGTGTGGGAGGGGGATGCCCCCTCCCGCTCGACGGAGCTTTTGCATTTCTAAAATTGAAATAAACCGATGTGAAGCACACTTTTTGTGGAAAATTCGGAAAGTGTCATTTCTCAAAGTGTACTAATTCTGTAGAGGGGACCAATCAATGGGAGGGTGGCAAGATACCCCTCCCATATTCGAGGGAGCTTTTTTTTTTCCATTTTTTAGAACTGAAATTCAACATAATGGCGCACACTTCTGTTGGAATATTTGGAAATTTGTCAATCAGAGAAGTGCAAGTCTGTGGAAGGAGACATAGCAGGATGATGTGGGAGAGGATAAGCCCTATTCTCCCTCCTCACATGAGGGAGATTCTGTATTTTCTGATCGCAGTTAAACGTTTTGGTGCACTTGTGGCAGATATTTGGAAAACTCAAAGTGTAGCCATGCTAGTCTACTTGTATGCACAGGGCGGGGGGGGGGGGGGGAGGCAATTAACAGGGAGAAAGCGCGGGAGAGTGCTATGTTCCCGGGAGCTTTTGCCTTTTTAAAGTTGAAATTGAGATATCTCCTATACGCATATTTGACGGAATATTTTGGGAAATTATCAACAACAACAAAAAATGATCGGGGGAACTGAGAGAGAAAAGGGTTGATTAAAAGGAGATATACCCCCTTGTCTACATGAAGGAACTATTGATTTTCGGAATGTAAGTGATAAGTCTTGTGCACTCAGAATTATTCAGAATCTTAAGGGAGCGACCGCCCCCATCGCCCCCCCCCCCGCCCCTTTTGCTACGCCGGTGCCTAGACGGGAACTTTATGTAAAGGCGGAATCTTTGGAAATTCAAATTCATGGGTGTTGTAATTTTTTTCCCCGGTTTTTTTTCCTTTTTCCTTTTTTTTTTCACGAACCAAAAGTGTGTGTGTGAGGGGGGGGGGGGAGCGGTTCTGCGGCCCTGCAACCATATTATATTCATAAGAATGTACATTCTTTAATTCATATGATGTAACCATGAGCTACTATGATGTAACAAACCGTTATAACGCATATCATCAATACACGGTAGACTTGAAATGGTAATAATTATATGATCAAGTACTATTAGTAGTTGATACAACCGGCGGGTGGTGTGGTGACAGATACACTGATACAATGATAGGGCCTACATTAGGTAACTACAGGAAATAATCTACCAATTAGGCCCTAATGGATAGGCTTGCCTACATTCGTCGAGTTTAGCGTTCAAAAGAAATTGTGAAGTCTGGATCCCTACGTCCACTACAAGATTACCTATCATGTCCTCATATCAGACACAGTAGAAGGCGCTGTCAAACGTTAATCGGAACGTTGAACAAATAGCCTACATTATTATGATTATTTTACCGTTAGTATGAAAGGGTAGGATGCAAACCATGCAGGGAGGTGAGACACCTCCTTGGATGCAACTTCCATCAAGCGATATGTACATGCTGTAAATTGTTATAAATGTTAAGTTTAAGATGGAAGAGTCTAAATCACATTACCATAGACAAATTTCCCGTGTTAAGGAATGTATATTGAACAATAAATTGACACATATCATACTTATTATTTTGATAAAAGCGAATTATGTGAATTTGCCTTTATAACCGAGCTAATGATGAACTTCACAGAGCACATAATTATAATCAAGCAATTTCCATGTTTTATCTTTGTTAATACGTAAGTGTTCTTCTTAAGAACCATTCATTCTTGGCTGCCACTATACATTCTATTTTAGGTCATCTGAGCTAAAGCTCAGTATCCTTTCTTTCTCCAGGTTTTTTTTTTTTGCGTGAGATTCGACCCTTAATTTGTTTTTTTTTTTAAAATATATATTTTCGTTTCTTTTCTTCTTTTCATTTCAAATATAATAACCTAAACTTCATCTTCTTCTTTCTTTCTTTCTTTTTTTTTACCCTGGAGCTGTACAGGTAAGATACACTGTATCCTATTTCGTGGCGGTGGCGGCTCGTTATTAAACCCCTACAAATTGATAGCAGGTTGAAGAAGAGGTATATTGTCTTATTTGTAATTTTTAATCATTTTCATAGAAAATTGCTTGATTAATCCTTACAGAGAATCATTCCACGGTGATTGGTCGTTAAAAAGTATATAGCTAATTTTACATTTTTGTCCCAAATCGGAGTCTCATTAAGACCTAAAGCAATGATCCAATGATCCAAAGATCTTTCAAAAGAATCATAAACCCGAGAAACAAAATTTCTCCAGATCAAGTAATAATGCTCTTGTGGTACTGAGCTCATAATAGTATATTATACTGCTAATGATTGCGTTGTATGCGGATGTGATAAAATCACTCCTGCAGTAATCTTATTCTGGAGTCAGTGGGGACATGCCTTTAGGAATACAGGAATACTGATTCGGAAGGTATACATATCAAATTTGGCCTCTACCAACAATACAACTGCAACGAAAATTGTAGCAAAACGAGGAGTTAAATAAACATCACGAAAGATATACCCCACAACTCATTTCTCCTTATTCGATTCAGTGGCATGATTGGAGCCCTATTTCTTTTTATTACAACAAACTACTGTTAGATAATTTTTGCACGTATTCCGTTAATTTATACAGAGATGGCCCCCTGATTAGCATTTGTAACGCCTAGATTGCACCTTTGCAAAACATACTAACCTAGGATTCTAAAAAGCTACAACAAATGTTTAAAAGCAAATCTAATGACATCTTTTTCTATTTACGTTATACCGGTACCATGAAATAGTCTGGCATATACATACCTATCGATGAAAATTGTAATTCATTAGGCGTTTCCACATCAGCCCGATGTCCCGAAATAGCGCGCTATTTTCTGACTTGGGAGATTAACCCGATCACGAAATAGCGCGCTATTTGATAATGACTGTAGTTATATCAATTGCTCTGATTTTCGTTACAGTGAAAAAAATAAACTGTCACTTTTGCATGTTATTCTAGGAGCCTTTATAAAAATGTTAAGATTTTGTTGTGTTTTTATCCAGTATAGTATATGATTTTACTGTGATTGGTATAACCGAAACTTGGTTTAAACCTTCAATAGATGTAGCTATATTTAACATCCCTGATGGATATTCTTTTATTCAGTCATGTCAGTTGAATAAAAAAGGTGGTGGAGTTGCATATAATTATAAAGGAGGGAATTGATTTTCGGCTACAAAGTGACTTATCTGATACAAATTTGTATTATGAATCTTTGTTTATAGAAGCGAATATTACAAACACTAAATATGTTATTGGATGTGTGTACAGAGCGCCTGGTACTGATATAAGATCGTTTATTGATAGATTTGATGATACAATGGAAATTGTGAGCGCAGAAAATAAAAAAAATATATATATATATATTATGGGCGACTTTAATGTATAAATTTATTGAATATTAATGTAGATAATAAAGTTAAAGATTTTGTTGACTTTGTGAATTCATATGGTCTATTCTCCCTAATCAATAAACCAACTCGTGTTACGTCTTCAACCGCAACCTTAATTGATAATATCTTTACAAACTGTGTTAAAGACCATTTTCATTCTGGTATTCTGTGCTCAGATTTTTCTGACCATATGCCCATTTTTACCATCAATAAAGGTGATGCTGTTACAGCTGTTAACAGCAAAGGTAAAATATTTCGGCGTGTTATTAATGAAGAGAAGATTAATGTTTTTAAGCGAAAGTTATCTGACGTTAATTGGTCTTGTTTATATAATTTGTATGATGCTAATGACTCTTATGAACAGTTTATTGATACTTTTTTTAATATTATATGATTCAATTTTTCCTTTAGTTGAGATGAAGTCAAAGAAAAAATCAATAAAAAAGAAACCATTAATTCCGAGTGAAATGTACCATAATGACATTACACTTCAGTCAGATTTACATAAAGCTGAATATTTTGATAAATATTTTATTGATTTGCCCTCAAAGATAACCAATGATATACCTGCTGCCAAAAGTTCATTTCTAGAATATTTATCTGTGCAAAGTCACTCCTCATCATTGTATTTTACTCCAACATCTGTTCATGAAATTGTAAAATTTGCTACTGCCCTAAACCCATCAAGATCATGTGGGTCAGATGATGTATCTCCAATGGTTGTAAAGAGTATTGCTGATTCCTTGTGTGATATTTTCAACAAGTCTCTTTCACAAGGAATTGTTCCACAAAAATTGAAATTAGCAAATGTAATCCCTGTATTTAAAAAGAATGATAGCAAATGTGTAGAAAATTATAGACCAATTGCTTTATTGCCCATTTTCTCAAAGATCCTTGAAAAAATTGTGTATAAAAGATTGGATGATTATCTTCAATCATAGTGTTTTGATTCCATCACAGCAATTTGGTTTTCGGGAAAAATGTTCCACGAGCATGGGTGTCTTGAATTTAGTGAATACTGTCGTTAATGCTGTTGATAGTGGCAGGTATTGTATTGGTATATTTTTAGATTTGTCGAAGGCTTTTGATACTATTGACCATTCGATACTCCTGTGTAAGCTTGAGCATTGTGGTATTCGTGGGGTAGCTCTAGCTTGGTTTAAAGATTACTTGCAAAATAGACAGCAATATGTAGCGGTAAATGGAGTTAAATCACAGTCGAGGCAAATAACATGTGGTGTTCCACAGGGCTCAGTCTTAGGCCCTTTATTGTTCCTTATTTATATTAATGACATTATCAATTCATCTAGTTTGTTTACTTATTCGCTTTTTGCAGACGACACTATTTGTTACCCTTAATAAACTCTGTAAATGATGAAATTGATATTTGAATGGTTTTGTTGTAATAAACTATTATTGAATACTAGTAAATCTCAATATGTTGTATTTAGATTAAGAGGGAAAAGAATCCAAAATGACATTGTTCCACTGGTAATAGGCGGTAACCAGATTGATCGAAGCCATAATGTACGATTCCTAGGCGTTATAGTCGATGAATATTTATCGTGGAAAGACCACTTCAGTTACGTTTGTACTAAAGTTTCTCGTAGTGTTGGTATGTTATCCAAGTTACGTCTCTATTTACCAAAAGAAACCTTAATTACTCTGTATAATGCCATAGTTATGCCTCATTTAATGTACTGTAATGTAGCTTGGGGAAATACTTATAAGACTCATATAGATAAGTTGATTGTTCTTCAGAAAAAAGCTGTAAGGTATATTACAAATTCAAACTATAGAAGTCCAAGTTTGCCATTGTTTATTCAACTTCATATTTTGCCATTTGAAAAATTAGTTATCTTGAGTTGCTTGTATTTATGTTTAAGACACAAGGTGATCCGAAATCTTTCATGAAGGATGCGTTTGTGTTAAATTCTACCGTTCATGCCTGTAATACGCGTAAAAGTTTAAGTGCTTGTATTTATGTTTAAGACACAAGGTGATCCGAAATCTTTCATAAAGGATGCGTTTGTGTTAAATTCTACCGTTCATGCCTATAATACGCGTAAAAGTAATCTCATTCATCAACCCTTTGTAAGAACTCAAACTGCCCAAAATTCATTTGTATATGTTTGTATTAGAGAATGGAATAATTTGCCATTGAGAATTAGGTCAGCCTCAACACTATCCAACTTTAAACGTACATGTCGCATTTATCTTGAGGGAAATTAACTTGTAAAACAAGAATTGATCAGGGAAGCTGGATTTAAAAGTATAGTAAAATATAAAGTATCTTTCTGCAATTTCATGTGAACTACATGTATGTGCATGAGCGTTTTTGTGACACGTTTTTGTGTGATTGAATGTGTGCGTGTGTGTGTGCGTGTGTGTGTGTGTGTGTGTGTTTGTGTTGCATCTGTCCTATGTAAATATGTTACTATTATACTTCTTGTTAATCTGTTTAAAACTTTAGTATGTTTTGTTTTATATGTTTATCCAGGATCCCTTTTTTACAAGCTCTGCTTCTTTTGGGGTCCCAAACCATTCATTATTCTTGATGCTGTATCCTTTTGTAAAATGTCAAATGTTTAATGAATTGGTTAAATAAACTTGAACTTGAAACTTGAAACTTGATAATGTCAATACAAATTAGTGCGCTAATTGATCGAGAAAATTTCTCGAGTCCAACTCGGGAAATTTCCGAAATAGCAGGATAATTAATGCGAACTAGCGCGCTGTTTGATAATGTTCGGGCTGATGTGAATAGGAAATGAAATAGCGCGCTAACTTGCGATCGCGAAAAATATCTCGAGCTTGGATTTTTATCAGGCTGATGTGAAAACGCCTAGTCTGTCTCATTTTGATAAAATGCAAATACAGCACCGCACAAATGTGATTTATTCTGCTTTTATATGCGACGAGAATGTCCATGTATACCCGGAACCGTGCATGCATGAAAATAGCACATAATAGACGTTTTCACATCAGCCCGATGTTTCGAAATAGCGCGCTATTTTCTGACTTGGGAAATTAACCCGATCACAAAATAGCGCGCTACTTGATAATGTGAATACAAATTAGCGCGCTAATTGATTGAGAAAATTTCTCGAGTCTAACTTGGGAAATTTCCGAAATAGCAGGATGATTAATGCGAACTAGCTCGCTATTTGATAATGTTCGGGCTGATGTGAATAGGAAATGAAATAGCGCGCTAATTTGCGATCGCGAAAAATAAAAAACTCGAGCTTGGATTTTTATCGGGCTGATGTGAAAACGTCTTATGCCCATCTTAGAAATAACAAATGCCGCCGCATACCATTATGACATCCTCACTTCCGCCTTCAAAGACTTGCATTACTAGGAACGCTCGAGAATACGTTTCTTACCTCACGCATTAGTCGAATGGGAAAAAAGGTCATATTCCCTTGACCCCCTCCTTGTATTTGGTGCCGCGTCTTCATAGGCGCACGTTGACATCACACACTAAAAAAAAAAAAAAAAAAAAAAAAAAAAAAAAAAAAAAAAACCACGCAAAAACGAACACACATTTTAAAGACCTTTTGGAAGATGTAGATCTGTTCAGTTTAAAAACACCGTATTACGTATAGGCCATATGCAGGGAGCTTACAAAACACGACGATAAAAATTATGATTGAATGGGTCATGCAATGAGTCGGCTGTGCGTTGCTATGCTATGGCGATCAGTGCGCAAATCCAGAAGGATCGACCCCTATAGTTATTAGGCACATTTGAAGCCTGCAGTCTTTAAAATACAGTAATTTCCATTACATTTTATACATTTCAAATTTGATAGCTGTAACCGATAAAAAGAGTGGCTTCTCGATCTGTTACGTTGCCCATTTGACTACATTAATTATGTAGCCAGAGACTTCTATCTGACCGCCGGTGAGTATATAATTATGAGACCGATTTTTGTTTCAAAGAAAATGGTGTAGGCCATACATGATACCCAGTTGCACTAAGAGTAATGTTCCCTGCATCAAGATGGCCCTACATATTATTTTATGTTTAGAGGAGTAACAAAAACTTTTACGTGCAAACTGGATTTCAAGCACACATGTACTAAAATGTAAGCTTACATATTAGGCTGTAAAAAGAATAGCTCAAGCTTGGGTCGAGGGAAACGTTTCGTTTCGTTTCGTTTCATTTCGTTTATCTATTTCCATTTCAAATAGAAAATACAACAAATACAATGCATACAATACACTTACTGTAATCAACTCTTTCTTACAATCTGAAATCACGCCTTTGATAAGTCGAAGTGAAATGTGAAACAAACAGAAAACTTGAAAAAAGGCTCAGAGGCCTTGTGGAGGAAAGTCCTCTATACAACATATATTATAGGCACAATCAACAAATTACATTAACACATGCACAATACAGAACACACATCATATCACAAACAACTGGAGGAAATGGTGGGGACATTAAATGATCAGTATTATTAAGCAGGAGACAAAATTTTTGAGAGAATTTTTGAATAACCGTAAATTTGAGCGTGAACGTATCTCACTTGGTATGGAATTCCAAACAGTGGGAAGCTAAAGCGAAGAGATCTTTTTGTGTAAGCCGAATCAACTTTGAACAAATGAAAATCATTACATATGCGGGTGTTATAATGATGAATACTCCTGTTTATACTAAACATCTCTGATATATTAACAGGTAATAGGTTTTGGAAGTAAGAAAACCCAAGTTTTGCGGTATGAATGATATATAAGTCATAAATCTTCAAAATACACAGTTTAAACTGTGGTGCAGAGCGAGTAAGATAGCGACTACCTGTACATATGCGTAAACATTTCTTTTGTAATTTCAGTAATGATTTCATCTTTGACTGATTACAGTTGCCCCAAACTGTTATACAATAAGTAAGATATGGTAATAACACAGAATTATATAAAATGAGAAGCATAGATAAAGGTGACTAATATTTAAGTTTGTATGAAATGCATATACTCTTTGAAACTTTATTATCTATAAATTCTACATGTAAATTCCACTGTAAATGCCTATGAATATGCATACCCAAAAAATTAACACTATATCAGATTTACATATACTGTGGGAAGCGATGATAAGAGTGATATTTTCTACTATAATACTCACTTCATTCGATCTATTATAAAAAGGAACATGATATGTTTTCTCAAAATTAACAATCAATTTATTTACTTTAAACCATGTTACAACTTTAGTCAGTTCACATTCTAAATTTTCTTTTCTGACTGAGTGTAAAATAAAGTTGTATCATCCGCATATAATACAAATTCCAAATTTTGAGTAGATCTAGTTAGATCGTTGATATATAAAAAACAAAACAAAAGGAGTCCAAAAATTGAGCCTTGCGGTACACCACGCTTGATTGGACTGTGATGAGTGGCAATTAGCAAAAAATGTACAGTATAGTGAGAGCGATTATCTAAATAACTAACAAACCACTCTAAAGCAATTCCTCGAATACCACAATGATTCAATTTATGCAACAATATCTGATGATCAACAATATCAAACGCTTCTGACAAATCCATAGATATTCCTAATCCAAAATTTTTCTTATAAATAGATGAAATTATTTTGTCTTGTAAATCCATTTATTGCATGAGCAGTGGAATGATGTTTTCTGAAACCATATTGACTATTACAAATACTATCATTATTACACAAAAAAGTATACACTCGATTGAATAAACACTTTTCAATCACCTTTGAGAAACATGGGAGAATAGAAATTGGACGATAATTCTTAAGGAGATGACAATCCCTTTCTTGAAAACAGGAATTAATTTTGCAACTTTAAGTTTGGTTGCAACATTACCAGTTTCTAATAATTTATTGAAAATAAAAACCAGTGGTTTAACTATAAAATTCATAACTTGCTTCATAATACTCACAATCGAAATAGAATGAATAACTGTTCTTTAATGATTTACAAACTTCTAATATTTCAAATTCTGTTATGAGATTTTAAAAAAAATGACTTTTGACAACTGTCGGAAAGATAAGATTGAATGGTTACATTATGATTGTTGTTGATAGGAGTCATTGATTTTGATAAAGTTGAACAACAATTCTCAAAATACGAATTGAATTCATCAGCAATAGTTTGTGGATCATCCTCCTCTTTCTCATCACAAACGAAATATTCTGGAATATTTTTCTTTGATTTTCTAAGTAAAGACAAATTCAAAATGTGGTAAAGTATTTCATCTATAATACATTTTATGAGATGATTAGAAAACCCATCGTGACCTGCACCTTTCTTGGGGTAAAGGGAATTGACAATATCGAAGACCTCTGCTTCAAGTACAGACAGAAAAATAATAAAGACTGGGAATTGGAATTTAGTAAATATGAGTGGAAAGGTCTGTGTGCAGATAAAATGTTGCGTGCCAAATGCGGACCAATATTAACAAAAAAAAAAAGAAGAATTTTGCATTTAGATTTTCAGGGAAACATCTTCATAGTTTTATGTTACTTCATCTTTAAATAAATTTTGTGCAATTATTCTGACAATGCATTTACCAATTTGAAACGTAACAGCTAAGCTATCCTGAATAATTTTGAAATTGCGTTAATTTGTTGGGTCTTTTTTTATAAAAAAAGGCCCTGGATGTGTCAAGATTTACGAGGTCATCTAGTCACATCATTCATGTAATAATTAACGTGTCTGTGTGTCTGCAATTTAAATTACTCCAGATACCAACAGTGCAGGGGTACTTCATCTCCAGAACCCCACCTCTACGGAAAGCAGTTCGGATTCAGAGAGCAATGTTTCACCGACAGTACTGTGTAACAAAAGTGTGTGTATACTTCAGCAACAAGTGGATAAATTATACCTGCCAATCGTTGCAATGTTTTGGTTTTGGTTTTTTTTTAAGGCTCTCGGGCATAAACACTCCTCCATAACATCTTTACCACCAGTGTTTGACAGTGATGTCAGGCCTTACTTAAACTCATTTGTCCAGCATGTAATTATTTCAAATGATCTTTAGGTTCAGTTATCCTGAGCTGTTGTCGTACTATTAATGATGACGAATGATATGTTTAGCAAACGAAAGCACCAGCCAACTAGTCAATGTGTTGGGGGTTTTTTTAAGTAAAAATATTGGAAGAGATATGAATAACTAGAAATGTCGCTATGGCGACTGGTATGCCTCCGCCATAATGCATGATTCTCCTACTAGGTCTAGATAGTACATGTGGACAATGTGTGATTACATTTTCACAAAATTGGCAAAATATTGAAATGACAAGTTTGTCACAAATGTGTTGAATGTTCACCTTCCTTGACCTTGGTTTTATTGGATGAATAGGAGAGCATGTATTTGGGGATTTAAGGACTTTAACTTGACTTTGACCCATTCATACATTTATGCATTGAGTAATTTTCATGGTACCGGTATGGAGAAAAAGTGCAATTTCTGTACTGAATAGTAAATTGCTACCATGTTCATCTGGCCTTTGACCCTAAAATTCATAAGATAATCACTTTCAGGTAGAACATGCATAAATATGCAGTAAGTTTCACGATAAATTGAGCCACTTCCGAGATATGGAGGAAAAAGTTAGTTCAGCACTTTCACTTGATCTTTGACCTTTTGACCTTTGGGGCAAAAAAAAAGGAAAAAAAAACTCCCCAGAGAATTTCTATAGGTTACACATGCATACACCAAGTGTAAAAAAAAAAAAAAATAATAATAATAATCCTGCTGGCATTGCATGAACATGAGGGAAATAGTAAAATTTTGAAGTGTTGCACTTGACCTTTGACCCCTGACCTTTGACCCCATGAACCCTACATTCTCTAGATAATCACTGCCAGTCAGTACATGTATATACTATGTTCCATGAAGATACCTTGAACAATTTTCCAATTTACAGAGAAAAAAAAGAAGTTTTAATACTTTTACTCGACCTTTTGACCTTTGACCTTTGACCTCATGACCCGAACTTTCACCAGAGAATCTAAATTGGGTAATACATGTATACACTAAGTTTCATGAAAATATCTTCAAACATTGTATAGATATGGTGGAAATAGTGAAATTGTATGTATTTGACCTTGACCTTTTGACCTTTGACCTTGAGCATGTGCACCCAAAAGTTGATAGGCACAACTTCACCCCCTAATACACATACATGCCAAGTTTCATTAGGATACCTCAACAGCTTTTGATAGTTACCTTGTCCACAAAATTCATTACGGACGGACGGAAAGACGGACGGACGGACGGACGGACGGACGGACGGAAGGACGGACGGACGGACAACCCGAAAACATAATGCCTCCGGCACCACTTCGTGGCGGAGGCATAAAAAAGAATATGGCGATTCTATGTTTTCACCCCTGTAAATATTCCATAATTCAAATCAAAGTTTGCTTAATATTGGTATCCTTATGGGTATTTCATTGGCATATACATTCTAGTGGCCACTGCAAGTTTTCACTTTTGTAAGAAATGTATCATAATCACAACCGAATGGGTTTAGATGTGATACAACATTAATGCCTCATTAATCATCTATGTGGCACAATGTTTTCCGTGTAAACGTACTGGTGCAGCATCTTGCATTACTTTGATGTTGTATCTTTATCTAAATGCCACGACTGATATCATTTATGGATCTATTATTATACATTGTTATATCAATATTAATTTTCTGTAATTTGAAACGTTTTTATCGCAACACCATTATGATTAGCATGTTTGTTATTTTCAAGCAGAAGTTGAAAATCAGTGCATGACAATCAATAATTGATAAAGGACCTCATGTCCTGTATTCTACTAGACTCAATTAAACAATGTTCAAAATCTACGAACCCAGCAGATTTTATTGTGTTTATGGCAAGAATGTCAGTGTACACAACTTGTAATGTTATGAGAAAATTCTCCTAATACATCATTTATACAAACACAGTAGAGATGTTTAGAGTCAAAATGACAAATTGAAAATGAAACAGTAACAACAACAACAACAACAAAGAAAGAAAGATAGATAGATGTTCCCTTCTATACTGCCAATAGGACATGGGAGGGTTATAAGTTACATGTTTGTCTTAATTTGAGCACGCATCTTGATTTGGCGGTGCAACATTCAATTCTTGTGAATTTAATCAGTTAAAAAAAGAACAAATCTTGAATTATTTTCATATTTTTACCTTTATCACTTCATTGATAAATACTTCATGTGTAAAAAAAAAAATCGGAGTATAGTTGAAATCTACTTATGCCATTCGATATACCGTTCCTTATCGTTGTTATGGGTTTAGTGTTTATCAATTCATATTTTGACAAGACATCCTTTAACAAGTATAACGAATAACTACATACACTGCACGACGAGGGTCCAACTGATAGATTGAATAGAATATTTTAGTATATTTGCTAGGTAATAAAGAGAATGGTAAGTTTCTTTAATAGTTCTGGTTTTGAGGTTTTGAGGTTGTCTTTTATATTTGACATTCAGAAAAGAAAATCTATCTATTCATTCAATGAATTCACCTCATGAGCCATGATACACTGCTCAAAGTCAATAATTTATTGATTAAACATAGAAATAGGGATCGCTGATGCGTTTTTAAGTGCTGATATGAAGGGTAATGGACGTTGATGTCAAGGGGATGCAGGTATATATGTGTTCCACATGATTATTTGTTTTTCTTGAATGATTTTTTGCCTTTTTCATCTCTAGATCTTTTTATTCATCATTAAAATATCAATCTATTCATTCAATGAATTCACCTCATGAGCCATGATACACTGCTCAAAGTCAATAATTTATTGATTAAACATAGAAATAGGGATCGCTGATGCGTTTTTAAGGACGTTCATCAGTTAAAGTGAAGTCCATGTCATTTTCTAAAAACCTTCCATACCGTAACTTTGACACATCCGAAGCCCAAACATGTAAATAAAACCATAGGTTCATGTGCTTGTTTTTCTTCTACGGGACTTTGAAGAATATGACTTATCTGCCATCCTGTACCAAAATAACAGCGTTACAGGTTCAAGACCATGATTGGCAACAAAATCTGCAATGACAAATTTAAATCCCCATAATTCTTTCAAAATCCACGTTATTCTCCCCAAATTTGCAAGAATTGCAGAAAAAGGTACCCTAAACGAGGAAAAGGTTTTAAAGTTAGGGTTTACACTCTCATTCTTGAGTGAGCAGCGCCCTCACGCGGCAAGAAACACCGAAATATCTCAAATCCTTCTCATCGACGTTTTCTGTTAGGGGTGAGCAAGAGGACAAGGTTCATAAAACGTATGCTGTACATTCAAAACCCATGTCATTTTCACAAAACTTGACTAAATTGTAGAAGAAGGCTTAACAATTCAAGAAAAACGATAAAAAGTGGGGGTTCATGTGCTTGTTTTTGTGCTAGCAGCGCCCCTATGCGACATTATATCATCGTAAATTCCCAAAATCTGATAAGGAACCAATGCAGTAATGCCCTGGCAAGAGGACAAGGTTCATAAAACTTATGATATACATTCAAAACCCATGTCATTTTCACCAAACTTGACCAAATTGTAGAAGAAGGCTTACTAATTGCAGAAAAATAATCAAAAGTTAGGGTTCATGTGCTCGTTTTTGTGCTAGCAGCGCCCCGATGCGACATATATCATCGTAAGTCCTCAAAATCTGGTCAGGAACCTCTGCAGGGATGTCATGACAAGATGGGTTCATAAATCTTGCACTGTACATTCAAAACCTATGTCAATTTCACCAAACTTCACAAAATTGTAAAAAGAGGCATACTTATTCCAGAAAAACAATCAAAAGTGGGGGTTCCTGTGCTCGTTTTTGTGCTAGCAGCGCCCCCATGTGATATATAATATCATCGTAAGTGCCCAAAATCTGGTCAGGAAAATATGCAAGGATGCCCCGGCAGGATGCGTTCATAAATCTCACACTGTACATTTAGACCCATGTCATTTTCACGAAACTTGACCAAATTGTAGAAGAAGGCTTACTTGTTCCAGAAAAACAATAAAAAATGGGGGTTCATGTGCTAGCTTTTGTGGTGGGAGCACCCCCATGTGATAGAAATCATCCTAGGACCCCCAAATGTGGTTACAAACCTAACATGGGTGCCCTGATTAGGTGGGGCTCATAAATGTCATGTTGTACATTCAAAACCCATGTCATTTTTACGAAACTTTATCAAATTGTAGAAGAGGGCTTACTCAATGCAAAACAACTGTAAAAATAGGGGGTTCATGTGCTCGCTTTTGTGCTAGCAGAGCCTCCATGCAACAGAAATAATCGTAAGACCCAAATCTGGTCAGGAACCAATGCAGGGATATACCCTGCGAGGATGCATGAATGTCCTGCGGTTCACACAAAACTCCATTTTCTTTAAAAAAAACACCAAACAAACAAAAACAAAAACAAAAAAACAAACAACGTGTCACGATTGCAGTGATATGGTGGAAAAATATTCAGAAAGGAAGGTCCATGTGAGTTTTTGTTATTTCCCTTACCGGCCATATCATGTGGACGCAAGCGTGGAAAACTCCCCATTGACATGCTTGTTTGTTTGTTTGTTTTACCCACTTGCTGTAACCATGTGAGGAAAGTTATAATAGAGGAAGAAGAATAAATATAAGGAAATGCGAGTTTTGGCATTAGTCTGACGGTCCACCAAAGGTAAATCAAATCTTAATATAATGACGTTGATTGTAGATTGCATGTGTTGGTTGTTGCAGTGGTTGGTAAAGTGCGTTTTGTGAACTATGGATATGTTCCTTGAGTACTCCCCCCCCCCCCTCCGAAAAAAAAAAGAATGAGTCTTTGATTCTCCTTTCGTTACATCAATTTTGGTAATCAAAAATTAATACCTGAATGATGAAAGTGATGAACACATATTTGGTAATACTGTCGTGACCTTGTATTTTGTAACCAAAAATAAAGAAAACAATATTTTGTATTAGTAAGACAAGTTTAGATCTTAGTTTTAGATCAGCTACCTCAGCTCATCACTCGTGCGTGCGCTTCTACGCTCTTTGTTACGTCACTGAAACCTGCGCAGCTAGGATGAGCACAAACTCAACTGAGGAACGTCCTTAAGTGCTGATATGAAGGGTAATGGACGTTGATGTCAAGGGGATGCAGGTATATATGTGTTCCACATGATTATTTGTTTTTCTTGAATGATTTTTGCCTTTTTCATCTCTAGATCTTTTTATTCATCATTAAAATATCAATCTATTCATTCAATGAATTCACCTCATGAGCCATGATACACTGCTCAAAGTCAATAATTTATTGATTAAACAAAGAAATAGGGATCGCTGATGCGTTTTTAAGTGCTGATATGAAGGGTAATGGACGTTGATTTAATTAAGGGGATGCAGGTGTGTTCCACAGAATTATCTTTTTTCTTGAATTATTTTTACCCCTTTTCATCTCTAGATCTTTTTATTTCTCATTAAAATATCCATCTATTCTTTCAATTTATTCACCTCAAGAGCCTTGATACACTGCTCAAAGTCCTAATTCATTGATTAAACGTAGAAATAGTGATCACTGGTGCGTTTTTAAGTGCTAATATGAAAGGTAATCGACGTTGAAGTTAATTAAGGGGATACAGGTATGTGTTAAAAAGAATTATTTTCTTCTGCTTCAATCTCTAGCTGAAACTAGACGAGAGAAAAAAAGAAACTACTGTAGTATTATTTCAACCTGTTCTGCAGACTGCAGCTGGCCTGTCCTAGAATGTAATTTGCTTTAAATCATAACGTTATTATGTATAAAAATACAATTATCTAATCTTTCAAATACCTTCAAAATGTAATTATGTTATTATAATAACCTGACAATGTAATTTTGAAATGAAGTTACAATTTCAATTACATGTTTGAAATGTAAGCACATTTTCGAGTCTGAAACAGTGTTAAAAAAACATTTTGAATTGCTTTGTCAGATGACATTTTTCTTTGTCAGTGAAGAACGAAATAAGATATGAAGCGTTTTTATAGCACTTAACAAGAAAATGATTTGTTGGGATCGATTTGATCATGTTTTCGTACATTCTTTATTCAACCTTTATCATTACGTGGATTTGTTTTTATTTTGCTAGTATATTTTGTATAGACAAGTGAAAGTGGTGAAAATTCTTTTAGAATATGAAGTATGATAAAAAAAGACTAAATATGGGGGATGAGATAGGCATGAAGTTACTTTAGGGAGAGAGAGAGCTAGAGAAAGAAAGAAAGAAAGAAACAGAAAGTAGACTTAACTGTAAGATAAAGTCTGCGTGTGAAGTCATGAGACGTTAATAATGACTGTGAGCATGGTGAAACATAGAATTAAGCAAGAAAAAAGGCTCAGTATACATTGGAGTAAAATTACAGATGAGGCGAATGATTTTGATTAGGAATCAACCCCTCGTCATTATATCAACACAAAAAAGGCCTGAAAATAGCAGCAACACTGCTTGTTTATTACATGAGATTGTTGTTCTTGTGATATAGCCAAGAAGACATTTAGGGTTTATAACAAAATTACACATTTTCAAAACAAATATTGCGAAATTGTGTGCATTTTGGGGAAAATTGCAAACACAAACGACGGATCGAGCGCAGTAACTTAGTGTTGATGTCCAACACCAACTCTGCAACACCAACTGATTTCACATTCGTTTTTATCACTGATGCTAGTGTTGAGATAGCACTAACACCATATAGCACTAGCACCGAACTTGAAATTTCACATCATGTATAGCTGATGATGCTATTGTGTTTTCCATGCCAACCGGTATTCGAAGCACACCAAGGGTTACTGGGTGGTTGTATTCAATTCCATTCAATTCAGTTTAATTCAATTCAGTTAAATTCATTTATTTTCATTCCTTTTATTGAATGAATTGTATTGTATTGAATAAAATTCAAGAATTAATGTGAAGATCAGACGCGCTTTTCACATTCCTGATCAAATCGCTACTAAAGCTCGCTGTTCACATAAGACATTGTAAGATGGCGCTGTTTTGCGTACAGACTGCCCGATGTCTTAGGAACCACCTCCCTCCCCCCCCCACCCGCACACACGCGCACGCACACACACACACACACCCACACACACTCACACACACACTAATTGTTTTCTCTACACCTTCATTGCGATCATAACGGTGATAACAAGTCGTCAGCTGCAGTTGGTGGCATGACCTTCTCTTGTTATTAAACAGAAAGTGGGGATAGCAATTTGTACTGTGCATTGTTTTGTGTAACGAAAGCGACAACAAAGCTATGTATCATAGCTACAATCTAATTCTTGAAGCGTTTTTATGTGTTGTGCATGGGCCTTTGTTCTTTCGTGCCTCTCACAGTCTCACTGGGTTGGGAAGTTCCCGGGGAGGTTCAGGCATCATGGAATCTTTTTATAGAACTGCCATCCCAAGCTGTCGTTCGTAGCATTGTGCTGTCAATGGCCATCATGCATAATTGAATTACCTCCTCTAACAAAAATTGCTCATGCCTTGCTCTTAAACTTGCAGTGTTTGTTATTGATGAGATATTGGTGGGTGTTTTTTTTTTGAACTTTTTTAAGTATCTGTGCAACCACTGCTGGATGTGAACAGTACATAGAACGATATAAGGAAAATAACAAGAGAATATCACAAAACCTTACTTTTAGAATAAAGTGCACATTTTATTTTCTTCGACCTGTCACTGACGTATATAGGTAATATTATTCCCCCTGCCTTCTGAAAGGGAGTAGTCGAGTGTTCTTTTGTTATGCGAGCAAAGTGAAAATATGTTGAGTTTTCTTTATGCTTTCTTTATATGGTTGTACACATGTGACATCACAAGCTAAAGTAGTATTCTCATCCAGCCGTGATTGAGCAGAAACTTCAAAAATTCATAACTTTTGAACGGATTGTCCGATTTTCCCCCAAACTCTCATTGAATTGTTCTACTAATATTGCTGCATTCACTCAACACACATGCCTATGAAGGTGAACTTGTCCTGTAAGTGGGGATAGCTATTACTGTATATTCAAAAGCAACAACAAAACTATATATCATAGCTACAATCTAATTCTTGAAGCGTTTTTATGTGCTGTGCATGGACCATTGTTCTTTCGTACCTCTCACAGTCTCACTGGGCTGGGAGGTTCCCGAGGAGGTTCATGCAGGCATCATGGGGTCTTGTTATACGTCTGCCATCCTGAGATGTCCTTCGTAGCATCGTGCTGTCCATGACCATAATTAAATTACATCCTCTAAACTGTATAACAATTCATACATTGCTCTTAATCTTGCAGAATTTTATTATTGATGAGATATTGGTAGGTCCAAGAAGGGCGTATGACTCGATACCGTGAAGGAACGCAGATGTAGACAAATGCCGTCTTCCACAGACGGGTGCAAACGACTCTGGTAATAAGCAATTTAATTTTGTATCCATTACTGAAATACTCAAGTTATTTTCAATCAACTATCTCCTTGACCACAGAGCAACGAAATATTAATTTATATTAATAGCTCACTTTACTCACACTGCATTGGTATCATATACTTTTTTTGGCGTATTCATTAATTATCATAATCTTAATTACCACCCTTTCTATTGTACGAGCTGGACACTTACTGTACAACTTTGCCATAGCTGTCACCAACTGCACTGCGGTGCGTTTTCAGTAAGTTTTGTGTTTATTGTATGCATACACATATACAGCATAATACAACATATATACATGTATATATATATATATATATACATATATATATATATATATATATATATATATATATATTTATTTATTTATATAAGCGTGTGTGTGTGTGAGTGTGTGTGTATCTATGTAAATATGCATACGATAAGCATTGACGGGACATAAGGCCAAAAACAAGCTATACAATATGTTGTTTGCTATTAATTGCTTTTTTGCGACGCTGTTGTACACTGTGCAGTTGGTATGTCGAAGCAACCCCCCCCCCCCCCCCCCCGCCCCTGGAACCTAAGTGATTATTCCACCTTGTTCATAAAGCAGCTGTCTGTGATTAATCCATGGAGCGCCACGGTTAAACAAGGACTTTCAAGATATTCAATTTCAGTTAAATAATCCATCAAACAACAACATCAATAACGACTCTCTCACTTGTCAGTGATAGTGTCGTTAAAATGGAAGCACAGTGCATGAGCTTTTATCCTAATTTGATAAGCGTCACGCAGGGGTGAAACTTTCCAGAAACTCTCCCATTTGGGTTAAAAGCTTTGAAGTTTGACATTGGAAAGATATGTGATGTATGCACGCAGCAGCTACGCCATCCCTCCCCCTCCCTCAACCAACATACCAATTGAGAGAACAGAGCTGTAACCCATCATCGGTTATTACTGTAATTATAATGAGACGACCCTTGTTGACATTTCATTTCGCAATACGCCCCGACGGGAGAAAGTAATTAAAAAAAAGATACCCATTATGAGATTAGCGTACGAGAGGTTGAATGTAAAAGCAACTATAAATACTTTTTTATTCTCATTATGCAAGTCCAGTCGGAAGTGTTACATCGGGCATCACATTATTTGTACGCGTTAAAGATGAATGCATTAACGGTAAGTGTTTTCTTTTTATCTAAAAAGCATCAAAAAGATTTGGAAATCTTATGTTTGCAACCAAGAAATCTTTCAAGAGCTGACTTGGTGGCAGTAATCAAAGTTTGCATGCAGTAATTAAATCGCCAATAACTTTGGTAATTCATGACATAATGTCCTTTATTTTGTGGAAGTGGGTAGTTTTTTCCTCTATAAACGGATCAAGATGACGAAAGACGATTTGAAGATCGCATATCACATTTCACAAGAATCCTATGCAAACGTTGACATTTAATATTGATATTCATTAGTTGCTGGCTTTTGAAGTTGACGAATCTTGAAAAATTTTAATCGGTCTCATGTGTCTTGCCAAATGAAAAGCAATCTCACGTGGTTGAACAAAATGAACCAATTTCTGAACCTCAAAATGATGTAACATTCTGTCCATGATAGTTGCAAGACCACACTGTAAAAACATCGGTGTTAGATTTAACACCATGGGTCTTAAATCTAACACCGATCAAGCTTCAAAAGAGGACCACACCCACAGGTGTAGAAAATGTATTGTGATGGTGTTAAAAAGTGTTCACCTGGCACTTCGTGGTGTTAATTTGACACTGTGGCTGGTGATATTTTTGACACTGGGCTAGAGTTAATTCAATAATGACACCGCATGGTGTTGATTTGATATTGGTGGTGTTAATTTCAATGGTATAACACCCGTCCAGCTTCAATAGGAGACCACACCAACTGGTGTTACTGTGGTGTAAATGTGTTTACACATTTTTTCAAAATTCAAGTGCTTTATCGGAAAATTCTTTATCGTCTTGTTGAAGTTCAAATTTAACAAGAAGTTGAGTAACTAAGAAACTATTCAAACAAAAATTTTATATTTTGAAATGACACCCGGAGGTGTTAATCTAACACCATGAATGAGCACCGGAAATTTAACACCAGCTCGGTGTTTCATATTTAACACCGGACTTTTTGCAGTGCATATGAAGTCGTCAGATATCTGTCACTGTGTATAGACCAGAATTATTGATGTATCCATACCATTTTAATCAAACCTTCTTCTTTTTACGTGACTGAAAATTTGGGATGAACGTGATTTGTTGAAAATGATATATGATGTCATGGAAGTCAAATACAATATCCAACTTTGAATGCCGTTATAAGGGCTTAATGGCACTTATGGCACTCTTGATCAAGATTATATATTGCGCAGATATAAAGTAGGTAGGAGGTTATGCAGAAACATTCATATCACTCTGTTGTCACTGGATCGTTTGATTATGGAAGAGGGATACATCAAACTGCTCAAATATGAGAGAGCTATTGTCCTCATTTAAATGAAACAAAATCAAATGTGAAGAAAGACCAGAGTGTATAGTAAAACAATCCCTTTATACTGAACATGCTGAAACCAAAGAGTTATAGTGTCGGTCTCTCGAGTCTATTTTGCATAGTGTGGGTCTCATGTTTTTTTCTTGTGTGTGTGTGTGTGTGTGTGTGTGTGTGTGTGTGTGTGTGTGTGTGTGTGTGTGTAGTGTCGGTCTCGTGAGTTCTTGTTGCGTATCGTCGAACCATGGTCTTTATTAACTATACATGATAGTCGCTGTAAAAACGCGTTTTGACAGCGACTGGGCTGTGTATAGTTAAGTCTTTATTTGCCTATACAATTCATTTGTTTTCAATGTTTTGTGCCCCGTTGAAATAAGAAAAGAAAAAGAAACACACAACAACAACAACAACAACTGAAATACATGCTCAGTTGAATAGATTGATTACGAACTATAGCGCCTAAACCGGCGAATTCAAACGCTCGAGGGGGCTCTTTCTCGCACGTTGGCAAAATTAAAGCGACTGGGCTGTGTATAGTTGAGTCTTTATTTGCCTATACAATTTATTTATTTTCAATGTTTTGTGCCCCGTTAAAAAAAAAAAGAAAAAAAGAAAAAAACAACAACAACAACTGAAATACATGCTCAATTGAATAGATTGATTACGAACTATAGCGCCTAAACCGGCGAATTCAAACGCTCGAGGAGGCTCTTTCCAGCACGTTGGCAAAATTAAATGCTCTCGATCCATGGCCTTTTTAGTCGAGGTGTGAAAATGAATGACGGAAATGCGAAGCTGAATGATGAATTTCATGGTGCAGATCATTTTGTGCTTTTGATAACGCATTTTACAAACAGAGTGGAAAAAAATAGACAAAGAATGTGAACTGAAACGGCTGCAATACAATTTATTAGTAACGCTTTCGGCGTACATGAAAAATGAATCAAATTTATATACACGAAAGATAAGTGTGCGAGCGATTGCTGCCACTAGAAGCCATGCTGCTCGCGTTGGTGCCGATGATTACTTTTATTGCAAGTTAACGATTATTTGATTATTGATGTATAGTTCCGAATAAATATGTTTGCCTCTCTGCCTTTCGGATGCAATATTTTCTCTACGAGGCTACAAGAAGGAGAGGTGGGTACAGGGTATTACGATATTATTTATTGATATGGAAAGAATGAGCTGCCAGTTTGTTTCATTGAAGAAATCTTGGTGTACGAAGCTTTTTAAGCTGAAATATTTCCTGTAAAAGCAAGAGTGCCTGTATATCATCAACCTTTTTCCTTTCCAGCATTATCCAAAAGAAAAACCACTTATGGTACAGAATGTGTCCACCTTCACTGACATAATGAGAGAATCCTTGACATTTATTTCAATGTCCTATACATTATACACGACATTATGCAGCTATCACGCATGCCAGCTTCAAGTCGCACGTCTTGTAAATGCAAGGAACGTTATCAAACGCGCTATACAGCATGATGTGAAATTATTATATATATATATATATATATATATATATATATATATGGGCCGTGACGCGAGAAAAGGGCCCTTAGGGCATTAAATACCGAAAATGACTTTTCACCTCCACATTGTAGAAGGAACTCTGACGTATTTAGATATGCAAAACTTTTTCTGAAATTCCAATCCTAAATGACCCCATTATGACATTCAAAAAAGCTTGTTTTGTCCAAATCCAGTCACTTTTTGATGCTTCTATGCATGTGCGCGCAATTAGTATAGTTGATCTTTTTTGCGCGTATTGCTTTGTCAAACTTCCGCGCCGTTTTCTGGCGTTTGCGCGTAGCGGTGCTAAGGGCCCTTTTCTCGCGTCACGGCCCATATATATATATATATTCTGTCAGGTGTAACATCGAGATACAATGATGGTATGGATTTGATTTCAGTCTTAAACCTCTGGCAAGGAGTCATTAAAAGAGTAGAATTATGAATTAAAACACTGTCGATAACAGATTTGCAGTACTTTCGTGGACTTTTTTTTTTCAATTTTCCATTTTTTAGGTTCTTTACCAAGCAAGGACTCCCTGCAACACCAACAATTACTGTTTTCCCTTTATAGTATCGGATTTTGAAATTACAATTCTATTCTTTTCAAAACCATAGAAAACCATTACAGTGACACTTTCTGATTGAACCCTTTATGTATCGCCCGTGTTCACCAATAGCAGTGAGTGATCTTGAGTAGGGCCTACTCAAGAAAAATCAGCCGTTTAAAAAAAAATACTCTCATCGATTATTCGGGTTGTGTGATAGGATTCGAGTTGCTTACTATTGCTCCATTCATGAACAGACCATCGATCATGTTTTTCATTTCGTAGTGACTGCACTTCAGTCGCGATTCTGCAATTACCATAGATTATTATTGTCAGGTCTCGCAGTGGTATCAAAATTATATCTGTCAGTTCTACATAAGAATTTAAAGGGGTCATCGCACGAACCCGGCCACCCATAAGTCATACGGCACGCGAGTTCGACATTGAAAAAAAAAAAGGTTCATGACTCATAAAGCCCATGAGCTCGACACCTGGAAAAAAAGGGCTTATGAGTCCGACCCTATAGGCAAACGTGGCCCGCGAGTCCAACACTAGGGGAAAAAAGTTATGTATAATGTTTGTCTCATGGGCCCTTTTGGTGCCTTTTAAGTGTCAGACTTACGACCTTTACATACCCGGTGTCGAGCTAATGGACTGTGTGACTTGTGGGTGTCGGACGGTGTAGGATCAGCATTGTTTATACTTGAACTCAGTTTTCATCGAAAATGAATCTAGCCCCTTTTCCAAATTAAGCTCTTCATAATTATAGATATAGATAATCCTTGCCTATAGAGAGTTCATTTGAGCATAAATTAGTATCACTACAAAAAATCATGTAGTGACTCCGTTCTACGAAATCAGTAAGAACAAATCGTTCTAATTTGATTTCTGCTATTGAATCTTTTTTTTAATGCATGAAAATGCGTACATGTTTGATTTTTATGCTATGAAGGTAATTCCCGTAGGCCTTGTGCTGAGTGTACACTGCGTCGGTCTGCTTTTTCTTCAGGTATCAGGTAAGTATATACACAATGGACACTGCCAAAGCATTCTTTGCAATACTAGTATTATCTTCTCCTTCCAAAAATGTAGGACTATTACGTTGCTCGGTGCCCTCTAAGTTATATAATATATATATATATATATATATATATATATATATATATATATATGTATATATATATATATATATATATATATATATATATATGTATACATACATATATATATATTCAGCGTGGTTGTTGAACAGGTTCACATCTACAACTCCACAAACGCCCTCTAAACTTTGCATTATTTGCATATGATTCATTGTTCTCTGCATGTATTTTACAATTCTAATTTGTGTGGAAACTTAATGAATGAATGAATGAATGAATGAATGAATGAATGAATGAGTGAATGAGTGAATATTCCCATTTGGATGTTGATATCGATTTCCATAAACATTTGCATTAAATTGATTGACCATGTCCAAGTGGTGCTTAATCACTATCTTGTCCACAGGCTATGAAGATCCCGAGACGTGCCCACATCTCACCAAGCCACCATGCCCGATCATGCTGACAGAGGATGGCGATACCATCCAGTATATAGCGAAGCTGACATCAATCCCGGATCCTCAGGTGACATTTCCGTCAATGCCGCCAGGAATCGACCAGCTAACAAGCGGATATCATTGTACAAAGCCAGGTATTCATAATTTGTGTCCGCAGTGACAAATACAAAGTTAGTATCATCCTGAAATATAAATGCAATACAGAAAATAGTAACTTTTATTAAAACGAAGCATTCCCTCTGTTACTGTGTTGTCTCACCTCCCTGGTTATACATGGCAAATGCTGATCTCTTAATATTCCCGAGGGGAGCTATATCAAGTGCTCTTTTGCTCTCCGAGAAAAATGAAGTTCTGAAATCAATTGTATACTTTGAGCATCTTGCCAAAAAAAAATCATGATAAATTGGTATTCTTTTCAAGAGAGAAACGGAATTAAACAAGATCGTAAAAGTATTAAGATTTTGCATAAACTTTCACCAAATGTTTCAATATATCACAACGCAGCCTGTCTGTCGAACCCATGTCGGAACGGAACCACGTGTACAGAGATTGATGAAGGTTTCAACTGCACTTGTCCGGACAGATATAAAGGAGCAAGGTGTGAACGAGGTATTCAACAGGGTTCAATTTTTCCCTTCTTCGTGTTTCAAAACTTCAAGAATTTGGTCGTGACTCAACAGTAACATTTGCTATTTTTAGACGGAAATAACTTTGCAAACATTACTTAAAATATGGCTCATGGATGGGTGGCACTGACACATGGTTCCAGGTGCTGCATTGAACCGGAGCTAAAGTTTCTTACAAGCCTTTCAATTCAGGCCCAGACAACAGCGTTCAAATCTACGTTCAATTTCGTACAGCTAATATTCACATTGTTTTTGGTCAATCGAATTTAAGAATGCAAAGCATTAAAATTCGTATGAAAAAACACGTTGATGAATTGAATAAGGTGATGAGGGAAATGGACGGAGAAACCTTAAATCGACCAGTTTACTAACGCCGTTGAATCTCATACATACATTTATGACAAATCTACAGTAGGAAAATCTATACACACTATTTCTGTGCCTACCATTTCATTTCATTCCCGTTACCTTCATCATCATCACCATCACTTTCATCTTAATTATCATCTAATATATATCCTATATATATATATTACATTATACATATTTTATATTATATATATTATGTATAGAGATATTACACATATATATTATATATATATATATATATATGTATATATATATATATTTGTCATCATCACCCTGTTGTCATCATAATCATAATTCACTTTAATTCTATTATGCAGTAGAGTATAAAACTTGATGCATTTATATGTTGAGTAGTATTGCCCATTCTGCAAAATAAAGTAATATGTTTCCTGGCCTGCCGACTGTTCAAGCATTTGCTTAAAATTGGCAGTCCTTCTTCCGCACGGCGACGTGGGCGCCGCGGAAGTTTGAAGCAACCTTGGCTCTTTCACGGCCCTGCGGCTATTATCTTATTTGCATGTCCTTGTAGAATCCTTGGCCACCAATTTTGAGATTGGGAAGAATCGTTGATGAAAATGAAAACCTTGAATAAATCAAAACCTTGAAAACCCTTGTGTTTCTGATAATGCATGATACGAAAGTGATCATTTACATTAACCTGATCCTTCTGCGAGTATTATCTTTTAAATTGCTTTAAAGTAAGGAGCCAAAAAATGAATTGGGAAGTCTAACGGTGTATTTTGTTCATCGCCGTGTCAAACTTGAAGGTTCTACCAGGGCGGTGTCTATCTTCCTGAGTCTGCTACCAGTCCCGTATACGTATTTGACTTTTTTTTTTCATCAGAACTGGCAATAATGTACAAAATGAATGCTTAACATGCAACTGCCAAAACGGTACGCCCTTTTTAATTCATATTCATAATAATGCATAGATACATATCAAAAATAAAGTATGATATTTTGTACAGATCTGATGAAAATCTATTGAAAAAGAAAGGTCTGAAAGAAACCAAAACATTTTCTTTTTTTTAAGATGAAAAATAGCCTTCCACAGTGTGGTGGTCCCTTTAAGCTTACGACATTAAGTGTAACTGCGAGTTGAAAGCAGTAAATGAGCAGCAGGCTAAGGCTAGAATCTCTCTGTCTCTGTCTCTGTCTCTCTCTGTCTCTCTCTCTTTCTCTATCTCTCTCTCTCTCTCTCGGGAGAGATTAGTGAGAAGGGCAACGATGTCAAGGTACAGGTCTATATTATTATTATAATATACATTAAATTATAAGTACTAGATATCACGCACGTTTTTAAGTTTGAAAAGCGGTGTCTGTCTATGAAAGCATTACATAATTACGTGGACAAACTTGTGTAATGATTTATCACATGTTGATAAATGAATTCCATTCAAACAATAATGTGCTTAATTACATAACAGCATGATACAAATCGGATAACTGCTCTCTTGTCATCCTTTTTTGCTACATTATTTTAATTCTGTAGATGCGTTCATCCATTCTTTAGAGCTCCTTGGAGGACGGAGCAATAACGAAGGGCGAGTTGTGTTTACTATTCGCAATAATCCAACTTCACTCAGACTAGCCCATCACGAGGAGTGGATGAAAAATGCATCTATTCTCATCTGCCGTTATTTGGGATTCAAGGGAGTTTACGGTACAGTGGGCGGGGATTCGTTTGGTGGTTCTTCACGGGACGTGTACGCCAAAATGGGCGTGGTCTTTTGCCCCCCTGATGCCACAAATATTACAGACTGCTGGATGGAGGAGGAGAGAGAATATGGCGGGCGAAAGCAGAGCATCGGTATCGTGTGTTGTGATGGTGAGGAACTTAATTGTCCTTCTCGTCTTAATGTTAATCACAATTGAAAGTTTCACTCGTAGGTTTGACAGAACGACATCAGTATTGTTATATCAATGTGACATCTGTACGAGAGTATAGCTAAATCTAATGCTATATGGTGTCCCTTTTGTCAATATTGAGGGAATTGGATGCAAACTACTTTCTACTTTGTCACAGGCTGATACTCTGAGAGGACCTTTTTAGTGCAAATGCATGTTGGCATGTGTTGATTCATGATACACTCATTTTCAATGTTGTGGCAAAAATAGTACAATATACATTCATTATTATCTATGTACTATATTATATTACATATACTATATATCATATATGATTTAAACACTATTTTCTTCACATTACATGGGTAGGCCTACACCCGCAAAAAGAATCTAAAACAGTTGCCTCCATGTACTTACATGACACAAGTCTAGGGGAAGGGACATTCAATATCTATTGTTATACTCTATAGCAGTAATTGACAGATAATAATATCGACGGAATCTTAGTTTGTAAGATTTTATTGATTGAATGATTGATTACCTTATTGTCCACTCTTGAAATTCTTTATACATCGGATATCACAACAAAACAAACATTAAATACATCACAGGTACACCACAGACATATCGCAGAATGCGATTGAAACTTACACATATTAAAGGGACTGTACAGTACTGGTTGAGGTAGGGATTCATGTTTTGAACATTCCTAAGTGAGATAATGAAAAGCCTCTTATGAAATATGAAAGAGCATGTAATTTTGAGAAGGATTCAACGCTTATTTGATGAAAATTGGTTTTCAAATGGCTGAGATATCCAAACAAGTGCTAATAATAAAAGGTGACATGCCCCAACTTTATTAGTATCTCTTTGTTTCACCTTGTTTTTGGATATCTCAGCCATTTCAAAACCGATTTTCATCGAATAAACTTTTGATACCCATTAGAACCGCATGCTCTTTGACATCTCATAGAGTGGTTTCTGAATATCTCACAAAACGTTAAAAGCTAAATTTTCACCTCGACCAGAACTGTACACACCCTTTAACATACAATATAACATATACACCTTACATAGAACATAATACATTAACCTATTTTGGAGTATTATGAGATCTATTCTGAATACATACATGACATATAACATCTAGATATATTCTTTTGGTCAAAGAAGCCATGAACAAGGAATAATAAATCAATACAGGTCAACGTTCACTTCCATGGCCTGGTATATAATAGATCCTTTTAGTATAGGTTTCCCCTGGAAAAAAACAAAACAAAACAAAACAAGGAAAGTGCCTCATCATCAGTACTTCTGTTTATTCCACTGATTTTCTACATGTAATGTATAAACTTTGTTACGATGTTTTTGTTGTAACATCTTCACAGGTCTGAAATATTAATACAATTATGACTTCTGTTAATTTTGACGTCTGTCATGCAGGGAATTCCCGCGTTTCCGTTGGATCCCCTCTCGGCCTTGAAAGCGGCGCCATTCCGGACTCCATGATAACAGGGTATATCTATGCAGGTTACGCCCCTCCGTACCGTGGTCGATTAAACAGACCTTCCTCGTACCGCACTCCTGCAGGAAGAGGCCGGTATATTACTGTTTCTCTTGGCGCAAAGCATCTTGTGACAGGAGTAATTACCCAGGGGAGGGCACGTTACAACGAATACGTGACGTCATACACTGTAGAGTCTTACAATAATGGTATCTGGACAACATACGCAAACATTTATACCGGAAGCGGAAAGGTAAGGCAAAAATTAGATGGCTGTCTTTTACAAACAATGTCATGTAAAATGAAGCATCATCATGAAAGTGGCTTTCGCCCAAGAGTCAGAATAGAAGGTCAAAACCACCAATGGCTCGATTTTACATATACCTTCCTCAATACTAAACATGGTTTTGTTTATTTCGCGTCTGAAAGTGGATTTGCAAGTATTGCTTTCCGAGATTAGCTGTCATGAGGAGCAAATATAAAGAATGGATTATTACAATTAATGTAAGTTTACGTCCATTGTATCAGACAAGTTTGGGGAAGGAAGCATGGATACGCAAGTTGAGGGAGTGCTGTTGTTGAGTGTTCTATTTTTTTTTCTCACTCACTTTGCAGGTTTCACGATGCATGCTTCGGCCACAATTGCTCTCATAAAATATCTGTACGCTAAGCCAAACATAATTCTACTCACAAACATAACCCTTAGTATAATCCTTATCCTCACGTTAAGCTAAACTTACAGCCCTATCACAACCCTAAACCTAACCGTGAGTCCTTGGAGTAAATAAGACCGGAGTATTTGTTGCAGAAGCAAATGTTGTGTCACAATTTTTGCAAACTTTTAATTCTGCACAAAAGTGTAGTACTTAGTTATACCAGCTGCAGTTTAGTTAATCAGTCAGTGGTGGAAAACTATTTAAAAGTGAATTTCCTCTAAGTACTGAATATCAGTAACGGAAGATACACAAATAAGATTTGAATCAGGACAACCACTGATAAAAGACTAATCACTAGACGTTATACCTTGTGCCGTCATTTGGAACAAGATTTCTAAAACTTCATTCAAATGCGTTAAGACGAATTAGATATGAGTGACAAGCTTGCAAACGTTCTAATTCTTAATTTTTTTGAAGCAGATATTTGTGTTATATTGTTTCTTTATTTCAAGAATGTCAAGCTTCCAGTATATATAGTTAAACCATCCATTTTGGAAAGCCTAGAATGAATCACGATCACTGCTGAAGAGTTTCAGAGTGTAGTTTAATTGTTTGTCTTGTTCGAATTTTCTTCTCGCCTAATTTCCTCGAAAGACATTTACTGCAAATTATGACGACTCCAGCGCTGTCACACATCACCTTCAAAGACCAGTCATCGCAAGTATTGTGAAGATCCTCATTAGCACCTATGTGAGTTCCTCCATATCTCTGAGGATGGAGCTCCTTGGATACGGACCACTCCGTGAAAACATCGGTGAGCGGAGGAGAGGTTCTATCAGAGGAAGCCCCTACACTTTAGATGGTTTAGCAGGCTTAAACAGAATGACTGCATCAGATCGACTTTACAAAGGTCCTTTTCCGCCCAAGAAAAACAATGTCAACCAAAACGATTTGATATAATTATGCAATTTATTTGGATATGCGACATTTATTTTATAGACAGCATCCACATAACATGATAGGTAATACATCGCTTTGAGAACGTCGTGGATCCAAATTTTATCAATCTTTAAAGGTATGCAGGTATCAATCGGCAAGCAAAACGCCCATTACCTTAAACAAAAATACCATATTCATCATTATTATTCTGTATATAGCACAGTGGAAGATAACGTAGCATTATCTAACGATAACCTCTACGAAGGTAGTTTCAGTGCAATCCTTCGATAATGATAACATCAAAGCCAGGCTGAGTCTTTTTCATTATTCCTTTCTACACTCACACACACACACACACACACACACACAAACACTATATATATATATATATATATATATATATATATATATATATATATATATATATATATTCATATATATATGCATACGTATGATGGATTTAGCGCTTTTTTGGAAGCAAGCTCTTCATATATGTATATATGTGTGTGTATATTGCGAGAAAATGAAGATTTCTACGGTCGTAACTATAGTTCAACGTGGTTTATTGCCATACTTTTGGTCTTTAGACCTTCATCAGGGTCGTACAAAAGTATACAGAAGATGACTCACTGGTACACAAAAATTTAATGGCTGCACCCGTTAGCAGTATAACTCTAACCAGCGTGACTCTGTGAGAGTCATTTTATGTTGTTATGTAACAAAATGCAATAATAATCTTAAATTGGTCACTTCATGTTATTGGTTACATTTCATAAAGGAATAATGATATCAGGCTAAACAATTCGCACGTTCTTGGTAACAAGAAATGAGGGTATACAACAATAACAGCCAATTTTATATCCTCGTGTTGTATGGTATATGCATGACATCTTATGTGTTTCTTCTGTACAGCCCTGATGGGGGTTTAAAGAAAAGACCGAAAGCTTGGCAATAAACCCCGTTGAACTATATGTCCATTGAAAGCTTCATTTTCTCGCATTGAATTATAATGAAGGAGATATCATGGTTCCCATTTTCCCATTTCCCAGAAAACCTATTTTCTTTGCTCAAAGTTTTCACTATTTATCATTTGTTTCTGGTCAGTTTTCCCTTTCTTTGTTTATATATAACATTATATTGGTATACAGAGAGAGAGAGAGAGAGAGAGAGGGATGGGGGTACCGTAAACATATTGTGGTATAATAGTGAGCTTTAGGTCTGCGACGAGAACGCTAAGACGACGCAGCCACTATCCGGATTGACCAAAGGAAAAAGCCTCATGCATGAGCTAAACACCATTTCTGGCCTAATTAGCGTCGTCTTAACGTTTGCGTCGCAGATCTAATGTCTTAACGTCTGGAAACAGAGTACTGAAATATTGTCTTGTGTTATTCAAGCTGCCTTTGAAGTGGAACCTTGCGTGCCAACAAGCAGCGGTGAGAAGCTTGGAGTTCAGGACGGTAGCATTCCAGACTCAAGTCTGACGGCTTCTTCTGCACTCAGTTCCTCTTACACTGCTCCGTACGGGCGACTAGATTCGAACAGCGCTTGGATTCCAGCTAATGGTGACAATGATATGTGGGTGAAGGTAATTGAATTGTTATGCACTCGCCGGTCCAATGAAAGTAGAACGATGAATCGACATCGCAAATCGCTCTACTCGCACAATTTTCATAAGTATTCCGCAACGTTTATAAGAAATTAATCGCGAAAATATGGTGCCGCCCGAGGTACACTTAGGAGTGCTTGCGCTGAACTGGTCCATGAAAAGGCCACACGTAACACTGTTAAACGGGCTATTTTAATGTGAATTGGTCAAACCTATTTAATGCGTACTGGCCACTAATGGATACTAATAATATCGCCTTTGATAGCGTCTTTATGGCTACGGCACTCGTGGCGCACAAACTCATTGGAGTATAATACCTACATTATAGTTCGGAGTCATTCCGCGAATCATTCACCAATACGAGCTATAGACATCAAAATAGTAAAACAGGCCCACAAGCTGGACAATCAGTATAAAACAGACTCATGAACACTAGGAATATAATGAGACCTACGAGCGCTACCCAAAAAAGGACATAAAGGTCCATGAGTTCTACACTATCATAAAGCCCCGTGATGTAAAGTCAAGGTCGTGGGCCTTTTAATTTTTCCTGATACGGAGGTCGTGGGCCGCAATTGGCCAGTGTCGAGCTCATGGGCCTTATTTACCCAGTGTTTAGCGCGTGGAACGATAGCACGTGGCCCTTTATGTAGCTGATGTCGAGCTGTTGGATCATATTTACTTGTCTTGGGCTGTATGAATCGTAAGCTGTTTGTCTCGTGAGATATACAGAGCGTATAAAAAATGTAATTCAACATTGGAGGGCTGCCATCCTTAATTGTCAGTTATGAAGAGCACAATGTTACTTGCAAGGAAAGGGGAACTCTTCTTTCCATTGATACCTATTCCTTTAAATTATGTTGATTGTCATGAATGACTGAGCACATGGACGAAGACAATAATGATGACAAATTGCACTTTTTCCAAGTTTGCATGTAATGGTGAAGGAAACATGCATGTCTTACTGCATGGACGAGATCTGTCAATGAAAGTAGTCAAATCATCAGACCAGCCAACATGAGTGCAGATTCGTGTTTTAGGGTTTCTTCTAATGTTTTACGGTTCATAACCTTCAACATGGCCACGTTGTCGATATTTGGCCCTTCCTATTAAGGCGAAACCATTATCCATTTTACTCTCTTCATATTCTAGACATGGTTTGCCACTGGGAGCTTTGTTTTGAATATGAACAGAGAAAAACACTAATGGTTTGTGTGGGTTGGCCTCTGTGGGAGCGACCAAGTCTTCGCACAAAAGGCAATGTTAAAGGTAATATGGACCATAAATGTTAGGAGAAAACCTAAACACAAACCCTAAACACGAAACCTTAACACAAACCTGCATGCGTACAGGCTGGCCTATTTGGCAACTTTCATTGACAGATCTCATCCATGAAGTGAGACATACATTTTTCCTTCATCATTACACGCAAACTTGGAAAAAGTGCAGTTTGTCATCATTGTTGTCTTTAAACTCCATGTGCTCAATCATGCATGACAATTGTCAACATAGTTAGGTATCAATGGAAAGAGGAAGAGATCCCCTTTCCTTACAACCAACATTGTACTCTTCACAGGGGCGGATCTAGCTTTTTATAAAAGGGGGGGGGGGGTTGGGGGCGGTATGCGAGGGAGCGTAGCGACCGAGCCCGAGCGAACGGAGCGAGCGGGGGTGGGAGGGGGGTGTCCCCCCTCCCACAGTAGGGAGAATTTTTGAAAATCTGTGTGTGAAAATGGCGTTTTCTTGCATCTAAAACACCACTATTTTTGGTATAGAGGTCATTGCCAAATTAACCCCCCCCCATGAAAATTTGTAATTTTTAGTTGCATTTTCCTGCAATGTAAGGCCAGTTGACAACACAGATACAAAGGATTGGGAACCTTGGAATAAGCACTGTCAGCCTAAAAAAAAAAAGAAATAATAATAATAATAATAATAAAAAATAAAATAAATACATAAAAAAAAGATAAGATTAAAAAAAAATGGTCCCCGGATTTTTTTTTTTTTTTTTTTTTTGGGGGGGGGGGGTTGCAATGGAAGCCCTCCAAAGTTGGATTACCTTTTTTTTTTTTTTTTGATACGCTCAGTATGACTAAAGTCTGCTAGTGGACAATATGACTCGTGGACTGTATGACTCATGGGCAGTATGATTCACTGGTGTAGAGCTTGTGACATGCACCACCCACACACAGTTGAATACGTAGTTCAAAAAATAGGCAACAAAAACAACAGCAACAAAAAATTCCTGTTTAGAAACATCGTTTTCAAGTACCGCGGTGTCAGACATTTTGATATGGCTAACAGAACTAAGGATTGTTGCAGCTTTCATGTAGGGCTCATCGCAGTTTAAATATCAACCCCTTTTCGATTTTGACTAGTAATCATTATGATTATTGTGTTATTATCATGTATGTATTTTTTTTATTGTTGACGAGGTAAAAAATATGTGCTGTTATTTCCTTATATAAAATTGATATACGAAAAGTATGAAATATTTTGAAATTGAAATTGAAATTGATTTACAAATCGCCCGTTATTGCCGTATAACTACATACGATTTTTTTTTTCTTTTTAGTGTACGAGTTAAAGGCGAGATAAATATCATGGCTTACACACTCTTGAGGGAATACGTCGATGAAGGGCTATTTGTCAATAAGTTGCAATGAAAACAACTCGACTCCAGAATCATCATTTGAACAGGCACTGTACTGTCTGGATGATTTTTTTTTCATCATTTTGTCGAAATCTGTTTTCTTATGTATGCATGCCACCAGATATACCTAGGAGACGTCTTCGTGGTCACCGGTGTTATAACACAAGGCAGAAGTTATCCATTTACAAATGAATGGACAACAGCTATTTCAGTTTCATTGTCAACTAATGACAACGACTGGATATTCATCCTAGATAAAGCTGGCTGGAAACGGGTGAGTACCCCTGGGGTAACTGTCCCTAAAATGTGCAAAGTGGAAGCTGCTACCGGGGGAGGATGGGGAAGATATTTTTGTACTCTTTGGTTGGAGTATCTAAATTTGGGGTTCAGATACGACCGTCCGGGAAGATGAGACGAATTGTTTCAATGTTTAAACGCTGTTGCTTGCGGTTTCAGAGAGGGCATGCTGTCCAGACATATCAAATTCCGTTTGGCTTGCAACAACACAACAGGGCTCTCCAAATTCCGAATGCTCTTGTTTGTTTGTTTGTTTTATTTTATTTAATCACGGGATAAAATGCCCTCGATCAGCCAGATGAGGCTGTTTTTCAGAGAGGCCGTGAGTACAGTGTTACATGAACAACAAAAACAACACAAGAGTTAACAAATCAATCAAAGTAAATTAATAATTACAAAAAAAAAATCATAAAAACAGCATGCATAACATAATGAAATATATTACAATATAGCAGAAACTAGATACCAAGAACAAAAAAAAAAAGAAAAAAAGAAGAGGAATAAAACGTTACCACTAAACACAAACGCTACAAAAGAGGGTGACACAAACAAGTTCACGTAAATTCAGACAAATTAGCTCAAACATAGTTATGAAATCCACACTATAACACATACTCTAACATTCTTTCAAGAGCCTTCAAATTACTAAGTATTCTTACATTTTCGGGAGGTTATTGAATATTTTAACACTGGAATAAATGCATCCAAATTTCATGAAATTTGTTCTGGGTTTTGGAAGTATGATGATATTACGTGAATTGCGTAAATTATATTTATCTATTTTGATAACCACTTTTTTACAGATAAATAATGGCAATAACTGGTGTTATAATTTAGATAAATGGATATCATTCTTTTTCCAAACCATCACCTTGTGTGATAATACTTTCAATTCACGACGAGTTGAAATCTATAATTATTGTAAAAATTCTCAGCCCAAAGTAACGGTTGGTCATATTAGAATGAAAATGACGAGTCATCAAGACAGGATGTAGATAGCCTTCAACCGCTCACAACCGCTGACTTTACTAACAACGTTTTCAAGAAAAAGAGCTGATACAAGGATTCCAGAATAGGGTCCTACATTCAGTCCTCCGCCTCCTCCTCCTCCTCCTCCTCCTTCTCTTCATCATATCTTCTTTTTCTGAATTACAATCTTTCCAAATGATTTTACAAGGTAAATAGGCCTGTAGGCCCACCTATAGGAACAGAGTATCTAAAGCTTTCATATCCGCGTATATAGTGGGAAAATCAGTGTTTTTCTTTTCAGTTGAGCAGAGAATGTATTGTTGTCATTTGCAAAAGATCTGCATTTCGAACGTAGACTGTTTGGGTGATAAGTTTGCTGACTGGACGCTGCAATTTTGGTAGAGAAATCGAACAGAAAACAGAGGTTAAAGGTATTATGAAACATTTGCAGATGAATTAACAAGTACCCGTTAGCTTTAGTGTTCCAAAATATTTCTTAGAATAAAACGTGATTTAGGGATAGAAACGACCAATATAGAAATGTTAATTAGTTATGGTTTATTGAGGAAAATACTCTCACAAAAAAGGTGAAAATGTTTACTCTTGAAGGAGTAAGTAACAGAATAGAGTGAGATTAGAGTGAAATTGGAGTGAATTTTGAGTGAAAATGTTTATTTTCATTAATTTTGGAGGGAACTCAGGGATCGGTCAAAGATTTTTAAGTGATCCCTGGGGTCACTCCAAACCTGCGCATACCCCAGTGCATTAAGTATGTATGCACAGTACATGCAGTACAGACATGATTTAAAGGTACTCTTTACCATTGGGAGCATTGACTTTAAAAATTTTCGAGTTATCACATTTGATACATGTGTGTTGGTCAGTTGTATCACAAAATATCTTACCGTATACAAAGTTTGCAATAAAGCTTAACATAATAAAGGAGATATCGCTATTTTCTCAATAAATCATAATTGCATGTAAGTGGTTTATTCTAAAAGCGATTTTATAATATCTATTATTCACAATGTATTTAATGTATTTAACAACACTTCACATTGATTACACTGACTTACATTTATAAATTTTAGAACTATTTTGAAGCACTACAGCTGGGTTTTTGTTTCATCTGCAAAATGCAAATAATGCTTTTAACTACACTTTTACTGATTTACGCTAAGGAAACCTCATCCCTCTCAAAACAACAAGACAAAATCCCACGGTTGCACAGAGTGTACGCGTATATGCGGATGAGAGCGGGATTTGTGTGTTTTGTTTGTCAAGGTTTCATATTATTGCTTTTTGAATAATGCACATGTTTGAACCTGATTGTGTGTGTATTGCACATCATTCATGTGTGTATGGGTGACGTGTGTGTGTGTTCGAGTGAAGTGCCTGCGTTCACTTTTTCCGCACATCTATACTAGTAGGTCTATTTCCGCTTTTATTCCCTTCCAATTACTGTATCCATTATGTTGTGTATTTGTTTCTTTACACATTGTACTCTTCTAATTTGCGGTGTACAATTATTTCTGTCAAGTTTTTGCAAATAGAATAAAATAGGAAATTTGTGAATTAGGAATTTTGTGAGCAGAATTAAAATAAATGTTATCATTTTGATAGGTCATGTAGGGACTAATCAAGCAAGCAATAAATGAATATGTATATATATATATATATATATATATATATTTTTTTTTTTTTTTTTTTTTTTTTTTACGTAAGCTTGATCTATATTACTCTTCTTTTTGTTTCCATGAAGATATTTCCCGCCAACTACGACTACTCTTCAAGAGTGACGGCTCATTTTCCGGTACCGATCAGAGCAAGTTACGTCAAGATTCATCCTGTGGCATGGCATGGTCGTTTGTCGATGCGGTATGAAGTGTTAGGATATTAATGAGGAATCAAAACAACAAAAAGAGTAATGATGAATTATCAATGATTAATTAGCATTGACAAGTTAATGTTGATTACAATGATAAGAATAACTGAAATTCAAATTCAAATTTAATTTCGGTTTTGTTATTAAAGGAAAAATCAGAATCAAATTTGACGACATGATAAATCTTTAAACTTTACAGAAGAGAGACACAGAGAAGGAAATACACCAAACTGACCTTTTACACAACAAATAACTCATATTGACACCCCCGCCCCCAACAAAAAAAAAAAACCTCATTATATTAGATCCCACACAGACAAAATGCATTAACACAAGGGAAATTTTACATAGCCTCACGTACAGGTATTTAAATTTGATTAATATAATTCATATATTGAAACTCTACAACAGTGTACAATACATTAAACCATTCTGGTTTGATGGATAGAAATTAGACCATATAATTCATTGCCATTGGAGACAAAAATAAATGCTTGAAATAAAAAGTACCCAAAAGAAATGCTCAGAACTTCCAATTCCAACTATAATTGAGCTCAAAATACTGACAAAAGAACAAAGAAAGCGAAGTCAAAAACAAAAATGGAAAAAGTGTTGTAATGATAGGAGGGTGGAGAAAGAGAGAAAGAGAGAAAAAAAATATTTCACATTTACGAAACAATTCTTATTGGTTGAATTAAGCAGACGAACTTATCTTTACTCATGATTGTAAAAAATGGCGATACTGAACCCTGGATCCACTTATATCAGCAACTGTACGTGGCACTCATTTTTGTGTTTTCGTTGCTTTATAGTATAGTTTCTCTAATCTCATCTGGATAAAACAGATCGTCAGCACTACCGTTCTGTTTGAAAGGTAGCATGGTTCATCTATGCATATCATCAATTTTATTGCTCGAACAATGCGATCACGTTTAAGCTTTTAATGACTGCATTTCAGACGAATGGCAAAGTGAAAGTGGCTCGCTCAGAACGGTTGCATAGATGTTCATGTGTGTGTGTGTGTGTGTGTGTGTGTGTGTGTGTGTGTGTGTGTGTGTGTGTGGTGGCTGCTAATGTCATGACGCACTGGAAACTCAAGCACTGGCTGATTATTTCACTCCTTGAATCTGTTAAGATGTGAGGCATGTAAAAGTGTTCTGCGTTCGTTGTTTGGCGTAGAGTATGATTTATCTAATCTCATCTGAATAAAGCAGATCGTTAGCACTACCGTTCTTTTTGAAAAATAGAATGGTTCATCTAATATGCATATCATCAATTTTAAATATTTGTTGTTGATGATGATGTCATGATTCATTGGAAACTCAAGTACTAACTGATCACTTCACTCCTTGAATCTGCTAAGATGTGAAGCATGCAAAAGTGTTCAGTGTAATTCTTTATTCGAGATTTTCTGACAAGTTTCTTCTAATGTTCAACTCTGTGTATATTTATTCATTAATCAACGTTGTTTTTAGAATGGTTGCATAGATGTTCTATTGTAGAAAGAGGAAAACTGATATTTTGTCCTTTTTTTTTGCATGGTCGGTTTGATATCATTTTGATTTTGAAGTGAGTGTGACATAAAACTATTTTGCTGAGGAGTGATTATATGTTTATGCAACTTTAAAATGATAACAACAATTTAGAAATCAAGTAGTAACATGTTTGTAACCTCAAAGAGTTGACTATAAACCAATGTATGTATGAAGCAAACACGTTTTCAAATCAAAAGTCTTAAAGGTTCTGTTTACCAGTTTACCTTGGGAACAGTGATTTAAAAAAAAAATCAAGATATGACATTTTAATGGATATGTTTAGGTCTGTTGTACCACAAAGCATCCTATCATGTAAGATTTTCGTGATAAAGCCTAAGATAATAGAGATGTTTGTATTTTTCTCAATAAACCGTAACTGCAAACGGTTTAGTCTGAAAACATTTTTATTATTACTATTGTTCACATATTTAACAATACTTATTTTACCAATTCAATTTTTTTACAGCGCGTTTTTTTTTTACTCCTTTAACTCACATCTTAGAACTATTTTAAAACACTAATGCTGGGATTTTGTTTCATCTGCAAATAGTAAATTATGCTTTTACTATGTCGTGATAGCGTTTAGTAGTGTATAAGAAAGAAAATAGATGGGTCCTAGTCTGTCTCTTACTATCAAATGATATTTTAATGTTTCTATTGTTATTTCTCATTCCTAATTCTAGATATTAAGTACAATAAATTTAACAACGCAAAAAAAGATACATGATGTGTAAAAAACTATGACAATGGTAGCAAATTTAGGTCATATTCGGCAATGCAGATTTCATTCTTTCATGACACCAAGGAGGTGGTAGCTAACTGAACCGCTCACGCGAACAATGAATTATTGTAACGCGTTTGTATCAATACACGGGAAATGCAACTGAGCACATGACAAGCGGTCGTATAGTTGGGCCTTTAGATGTACTTTCTATTGTCTAGCCTTGTAAGATTGTTGGAATTATTCCCACATGTACATAATTTGTTGAAACCACATCAGTGTGTGAAATATGGTCATTATTTTAATTTGTAAATTTTAAACATACTTTGAATTATTTTAAAACTATCAAATATGATGAAAATTATCAAGGACGTAAAGAAATTTTGCGCTTACTAGACATCAACTAGTCCATTCTCTGTCTTTGTACAATGGTATGAATATATATATATATATATATATATATATATGTATATATCTTTGGATAAGATGGAAAATCTACGTATTCATGCTGATTTTAAAGAATTAATTGGTTTTTTTTTTGAGGGGTTGAATTAAGCGAAGTCAATTAGTTTGGTGATGTCCGGCTTGTAAATGTTGTTTTGTTACAAGTTTTTTTTTTCTGTGACTTTCAGATTTTGTAAAGCATTTATTGAAGAAGACGCGTGCATCCCTGAAACCAGAGGGTGGGGTATGCATGACGTGCATTCCATATCATTCGCACTGGTGTTGCCAGCACTGAATTTTTCAAGGAAACAGAAGTGAATTAAAAGCATTTTTTACTTGTTTTTATGTTCTTACAAATCGATTGCTTATTAACTGTATCAATGTAAGTTTTCACACTTTGTAATGTAAGCTGTACGCAGGGCTCCCTTGTAAAGCAGGCTTTTCTGGCTCTGAATGGGACTATCCTTCTTTTAAGAAGACGGAATAAATAAATGCATTGCATTGTGTGATTTATACTTCGCTTTACGAGAGCGTCAAATGTTGTCCTTTTGTAGAGTCCGTAGGAATCTTCAGGAAGAAAATAGTTGTGATATAAATTGAACTGAATTGAAGTGGCTTATGGATGAAACATACACAGCAAAACATACCAGCCAACATGCTTTAATTTTTGTTTATACTTTACAATGACTCAAAATTACACCAAATTACACACTGAAAACTCTGAGGTATAAATATAAAACAACTGATAAATATCGACTTAACCGTATACATGTACAAACTAAAATTTAAGTGTTATGTTTTTAAAAGAAAGAGAGAGAGAGAGAGATACAGAAATATGGAACATCAATCTGGTTTCTGACTTCCTTCTGATGTTTTACAACAGCAAAAACAAATAGTCATTCTCATTGTGGTATGGACCAAAAAGTACAAAAAACACCCAAACTTATTAACTTCATTCGGAATCTTCCTACTCTGCATTACTGAGTTGTGTAACAGCAAAGAAAAATCAAAATAATATAAGAACGATAAAGGGAGAGTACATGAATAGAAAATGGAAGTGTGAAACGAGTAGAGAGGAGAGAGAGAGAGAGAGAGAGAAGTGAGAAGTGAGAAAGAATAGAAAAATAATTGACAGATATGGAAGGAGTGATGGATGAATAAATCCAAATTTCTGGTCATAACACACAAATACATTAACCCCTATCTCCCAATTATCACGGTATCAATAAACGATGCATGGAGTAAGACTAGCAAATGAAATACAAATGTGAATAATGTGTTATGTGTTATTTCATGTATAAAAATAGTAAAATATATCAATATAAAAATCCATAACATTGTTATTATCATTTTTTTTTGATTGGAAAAAAAATCCATGTGAGAGCGAGAGGATAAAAGGAAAGGAAGTTCTTCAGGGAGAGAAGATGAAATCTTAGACAATTCTTCTGTTCTACCACATATCAATTATTGTAATATTGTATGGGGCAACTGTTTGAAATCCAAAATTATCAATTATCACGAGTGGTTCCCAATCGACGTGTTCTTTTATTCTTTTCTTTAATCTGTACACGTATATCTCAGTTTTATATTCGGATGTACACACTGTATGTTCTATTGTCTTGAAAAAAAAATACTGTATTTCATTTGTAATATAATCATATTCGATGCAGAAAATTTGAGAGAAACACGTTGGCCTTTATGGGGTCCAAAGGTCAACTGAAAACGTGAAAAGGTCATATTTCCCCCATATTTCATCTTTCATGAAAATGGTAGTTACCCGTTAGTAACTATAAGGACTTATTTACCTTGGGGTCAAAGGGCAAGGACCAAGTGAAAATGCGCAATTTCTTGAGAGTTTTGGAGTCATGTAGTCAAGGTTACAGGTGTTTAAGTCAAGTAAAAATGCTAAAATCACATCTTTTCCATACCTGGGAGATTATCCAATGCACAAACCTAATCAACTAGATAGGTCTATTTACAAAGACTTTGGCCATGGGGTACAGAGGTCAACTGAAAACGCGGAAAGGACACATTTCCCCCCATATTTCATATTTCATGAAAACGGATGTTACCAGTTGATAGTGACTATAAAGAATTATTGACCGTGGGGTAAAAGGGCATGGGTGAAAATGCGCTACTTCCTGAATAATTGTTCTCTTAAACAATTTAGCTATACTTCCAAATGAAACCTAGCTGAAGGAAAGTAAGCATTCAGCATTTTGACAAAAAAAAAATGTCATTTCATACTTTTTTAAGCCAATTATGGGAAACTGTCGTTTCCCACGTTGTTTTGACGTACTTAACACCTATTTGGAGAGCCATGCGAGAGTGGAGGCATAACAGTCGCCATAGTGACATTTGCAGTTATGAAAACTCTCTTCCGTCCATTTGACATGCCAACAGCGCAACTGCAAACGACTCTGGTAGTAATCGATTCAATTTTGTATCCAATACACAAATGCTTGTCGAAGTTATTGTCAATCGACCTTCTACTAGATCACATGGCAATTAGATATTTATTCATTACTCGTTCACTTCGTTATCTTCATACGCTTTTTATTCCTATATTGATAATCAAAAATTTTGACTACACCTCTCCTATCCAATGAGCGGAAAACTTACTGCCATTGACTTCACTGCATCACTGGAAGGTCTTGCGTTGTTCTAGAGATTCTGTGATCAATAAGCCATTTTCTGAGTGGCACGTTCAGGCCACCAAAATCTTCATTTCTTGATGACCCCACATGAGATTTGGTGGTCTGAAAAAAATGAAGAAAAGGATAAAGAATTAAATAGTATATGAAAAGTCAACTCTATCATGAATCAATAAGCAGTGATGATGAAAAAAAAAACTGTGACCCGACATCTACTTCTCGTAGTCCCGGGCCATCGGACCGCCGGGCAACAGATGATAATAGTATAAAGATATATCAGGCCTGAGAAGCTCTTATTGAATGCGCATGGCATGAGGTGACTTCAGTAGCACTTTTTTCTGAGGGTCGCAGCCCCAAAGAAAATAGTGCAATTGAAGTCACGGAAGGCACATGATTTCAACCGGTGCCTCGAACAATGGCCTGGTATGTTATATATATATATATATATATATATATATATATATATATATATATATATATATATATATATAGAGAGAGAGAGAGAGAGAGAGAGAGAGAGAGAGAGATAAAGATATATATATATATATATATATATATAGATATATAGATATACACAACAAAACAAAAAACACAAAGGAACCAAACGATCGCAAGAACGAGAATTTGGGTAAAGGTGCTACGCAGCATTACGCGAGCCCGGTGTCAAAACCCCTTGGTAGGGTCTTTCACATCGGGCATGCATAGTGTTGTTTGATGACTATGTCATTCTGAACTGTGCCTGCCTACGCACCACGCAACTCTTCGCAGGCTCTGTGTGAAAGCCCCTTCACAGAGTCAGTTGGTTTTGTTATTGCTATATAGCTTAAAAGTACAGAAGCTTATACATGCAACGCCAAGGGGAGTTGTTTAACTCGCGACAAGGCGACTTCTACAAACTCACTAAGGCGCCTTGTTCAAGACGAGTAGGCGGGAAGGCGACTTGTTATACAAAAATCACATAGGCGCATTGTTTAAGACGACAAGGCGTGAAGGCGACTTGTATAAACTCGCCAGGGCACCTTGTTTAAGACACGAAGGCAAGTTGCTTAAGACGAGAAGGCGTGAGGGCGATTTGAACAAACAGGCCAAGGCGCCTTGTTAAGGACGGGAAAACGAGAAGGTGATTTGTACAAAAGTCGTCAAGGCGCCACAAAAAACAACAACAACATACAACAACAACAAACAAACAAACAAACAAACTTGTTTTTGACAAGTTCTCAAAACAAAAAGCAGAATTTATCATAACTTTTGTGAGGAAATGATCGAGCATGCTTAATTAGCTTTAATTCGATACATTTTCGTTCATATTCATTCATTGGTGACTATACTCAGTAATCGATTGCATAATAGCTTTCAATTTTACTTTTGTCCAAGTTTTCGGCATGGGGAGCTTGCATGATACCTAATGCAAAGTTTCGTGCAAACGCACCATCGTGCAGCACAATCGACAGCAAACTGAACAAGAATTTTTTTTATATGTATTGGAAAATTCCTTGTTGTGCAGAAATCCATACCAGATGTAAATGATTAATGTATACTAAATGAAAGTCGAGTAAGGAGGCTTTCATATCAGGATATGAGTTTTATCTTATCTTCGTAGGTTTGTAGGATTTCGGATTAGATCTGGAGTTCACTCTTTTAACCGAAGCCAAAAACTCGGGCAAGAGCAAATTTGACACTTCTTATGGATTTTTTTTTTTTTGCTAATTAGTCAGTTAGTCATGCATGACTGAATATGAATGATTATCATACCAAATGAAAGAAATTTTGTCATTCTGTCATTTCCTGCTAACATTTACGTATGTTAGGTGAGGAATAATTTTAGATTGAATTTCGTTTTCCTTTTTTTTTTCTTTTGTAAACTTGCACTGTATAGACCAGGCTAAAATTGAGGTATGTGTCAGTGACGTGTATAGAATTTGTAGACGGGGGAGGGGGATGTAAGTTTTCCCCGACTGTATGCATGCATATATCATTCACACGCAAAGTAAACCACGAAGGACGTACTTGGGAACAGTGCAGGGGAAGGGGGGGGGGGGGGGGGGTCATCAAACCATTGGCTAATGGAAGCAGTATTTTGATACTTTATTGACTTATCTAACTTTCGTCTATTCATATAATTTCTATTTCTTTTTCTATACTCTTTCCTCTTTGTCTTCTACTAGTTCTTTGTTTCTGCCATTTTATTATCATATTTCTTTGTTCGAGTTTTCAAGGCTTCAAGCAGCTAGATGCTTATTTTATAAATTCTTAGCTTTGTAACTTGTTAGAATGATGATGTGTCACCTTTACATTATATACATTATTGTTGTAATGAACCATGCAGAAAAAATAAATCAATGTGTATGGGCAATGTTTCGCTGGTAAGGGACCAACTCATTGTTGGTTTCTCAGTGGGGAGCAGTGTTGGAAAAGCATTGGTGACGGGCGTTTTTATAGACTCGCTGCTCAAGTGAAAGGGAGGACCGTTCATAACAACCCCCCCCCCCCCCCCCCCCCCACACACACACAAGTTTGTGTAAACTTGTGAATTCTGTTACCATGCATGTGCACAGTGGGAGGAAGGCACTGTCGGGTGTTCGGGCGTTGCCCAGTGGGCATTAAAATATCTTAAATAATCTTTATCTAATAACAACTTTCTATTTTGGTGTTTAACATGGCCATGATGGTATAGCCGATCCATTGACGGGGTGCAGGTTTATCCACCATTCTTTATAAAGTGAGGCATAGCCTAGCCTGTCGCCTTAAACAAGGCACCTTGGCGACTTAAAAAGGCGCCTTGGTGAGTTTGTACATGTCGCCTTCTCGCATTTTTGGCCGCAATAAGGCGCCTTGGTGAGTCTGTGCAAGTCGTCTTCTCGCCTTCTCGTCATAGATAAGGCACCTTGAGGTGTTTGCATAAGTCGTTTTCTCGCCTTTTTATCTTTAAATATCTTTAGTAAGTATCTAGTAAGTGCTTTAGTAAGTATTTAGTTAAGTATCTTTAATAAGGCACATTGTTGACTTTATACCAGTCGCCTTCTCGCCTCCTCGTTTTAAACAAGGCGCTTTGGCGACTTTTGTATATACTAGTCGCTTTTTCACCTTGTTAAAACAAAGCGATTTGGCGAGCCTGCACAAGTCGCCTTTTCGTCTTCTTATCTGAAACACGGCGCCTTGGCGACTTTTGTACAAGCAGCCTTAAGTCTTCTCGTTTTCAACAAATCGCCTTGGCGACTTTGTGCAAGTCGCCTTATCACCTTTTTGGCCGAAACAAGACGCCTTGGCGAGTTAAATAACTCGCCTTGGCGCTGCACGCGTATAAGCTTCCGTATTATCCTAATTTGACAAGCGTCACGCAAGGGTGGAACTTTTAGGGAATTCTCCCATTATTTTTCCTGACTGATTGAAAAGATATTAATGATGCACGCACGCGACAGCTGCGGGCTGCCAAATTAGAATTGTGTTCTTGCATCATCACTAATAAGCCAGTTCGGGGTTAGCTCATGGGCACATTGGTACAAATGACCTTTCTTCTTTCTCAGTTGATTAGGCACTCCACAAGTTTTCAAGCGACAGAAGGTATTTCAGCTTACCCGACGTAACAATTTATGGAATTCATCAGTCATGTTCAAACAAAGAATGAACTTGTATAGACCAGGTGACCAGAATGATCCATCAATTAGCACTTTGGAAAGCATCCATTTCATTATTTTGCATTGAATGTATTAACAATCTTTTTCTATTGATATTGTCAAATACTACTTTTGCTGTCAGTTGGATGTCCTGGCAAGCACCACTCATAATGATCACTTGAATAATCATTACATCACAGATGCTTATCTCAGTGAATAAAAAACCAACATGCACTGCCGGTACAGATGACCTTTTTCTGCTCATGCTCAAAGTGGAACCCCGAACTGGCTTATTGCTGTTATGCTGAAAGAGTCCTCGTTGACATTTTATTTCTAATTTTGCCCCGACTGGAGAAAGAAATGAAAGAGCAACGCCATATTTTCTTCTTTCACGAGACCTTATGCGTAAAATATGAGTTACACAATGTCATGATCGAGAAAAAGTTGCATGAAAACATGATTCATTTTTAGCGATTCTATACGGATAGTAAAAAAAAAAAGCACCAAGCAATCAGCTTTCCCACAGGAGCACCAGACAATGAGCTCATCTGCGCCAATGAATTCACACAAAACAATGACAGTGCTACAAGTAAGGTTGCATGGGGAGGGGGATACTTACAAAGAATAGTTTAGGGGGCGAGAAGCCGTTAGTTGTCGTTTATTTGAAATACACTGTGAGATTTAACCAATTGAAGAATAATATCCTGAGTATTAAGCGAATGTATGGGGGTCTAACGGCTATGGGTAATCAATGTTACAAATTTTTAATGATTGTGTATCTCAAACTTCTCTCAGGGTTTTCACTCTTCGCTACATTTTACAGACAAGCATTGTTAATCCTTCATCACTGACAGAGCGGTGCAGGGCATAAAGTTCTCTTTGTTTGACTGGGAAGATCTTTTAGATGTGTTGCTACCCCCCCCCCCCCCCTTTCCAACATTTCGCTGATGAATATCCTTTACTCTGTGTTAATCTGCATGGTCAGGCAAGCTCATGATCATGTGCAAATTTACGACCCTATTCACAAACATTCGATCCCTTTCATCTCCCGAACCCTCCGATCCCGCCTTGTGTGCAAATCCTTTGAAGCATGAAAGCCATTGTTATCTGCCAAGTCGTGAATCCTAACGGTTCCTTATTTACTATATCCACCTGTCTGGGTTATACTGAAGCATATCTTCAAATTAAGTTTACTCGAGCAGTCGTTAATCGGCTGTTTGTTTTTTTCAGCACGAGCTGTAATATGACAGAAAATATCATGGACAGTAAGACTATGATTTTCCTTTTTGCACAAAATTGCCGAAAAAGCCTGAAATCTCACTCAAATTTGCAATTTAGTAATTTTGGTAGCGCCGCTGTCCATTATTCTAACTCAGTCGTGCATTAATAAATGAACATGGAATTGTGCATCAAATGAAAGAAGAGGATCGTTCCTTTCCATTCATGTATATCTCATAAAGTATTTTCGGGATTTTGATGGCAAAAAGTTGCAATGAAATTCGGTTTATTTTCCTTATTTTTTTTCGTGGACACACTGCATAGGCCTACTCAGTGTCATTATTGCAGGGCGTTCATTAAACTGCCGCTCCTGATGGTGAGGACCTGAGCACAAATGGGGAAATGGATATGGTGATCCGTTGATATCTTTGCGCTTATCAAATCAGCTTTCTTATTCTCCAAATTAACAGCAATTCGAGATGAATCTAAAAATTGTGTCATTTAAAGTGCCCGTTGGGAACACTTTTGCCTATAGTTTGAAGGAAATTAGGGGAAAATGACATGAATAATTAAAAGATAGAAAAGGAAAGAGAGAGAATGGGTTAAATACAGGGAAGAATATTAAGAGAAAAATTGAAAGATTGTGATGGATACTAGAAATGTGTGTTTTGTGATTTAATGTTACGTATGTAGGCATGATATTTTTTCCTACTTTTGTAATTTACCTTTGCAAATTTATCCCCTGGCTCTACCAGCGTGACCAGGGCCTGGCTCCCCCGACATGCCTAGGACCCAGTTTGGGGCTTGCATAATATGTCGCTGCATGACAAGGAATACGTTTCTCTTACCTATTCATAGTTTTACATTCCTTTAATTTTTTTGATGTAAACAAATCATGTTTAACTTAGACAATATTGAAGGCATAACATATACGAATATAGAAACACCCTTTAAAGAACAAGTGTCAATGAAAACACACAACGTTGTAAAAATTCAAACTTTTATAGCTTTTCCAATAATGTATGAAATGTATGAGACAAGTGGTTCAAGTTACAGCTGGAAAACGAAATGGGTCAAAGCATTACTTTGGTGGAATAAACGAAAGGGAGAAAATGATTAATGAAAGGGTACTTGCGATATCATTACCGCTAATTTCCAGTTAGGACAGTGTTAAAGAAAAATGGATACAAGACACATGTTTGTTATATAGCTTCAAACTCCCAACACTGCACACTATAGCTTCTTGTTCTGTCACCTGTTTCCTATTCAGGTACCCCCTTCTTTGTCCCTTGAATTCGTTTCTGTCTTCATATATTTGCTTTGTGTTATCCTCCTAGGTCAAATGATATTGAAAATACTTGGAAGTTCACGCTATCTATCTGTGTGTATGTGTTTTGTTCCTTCAGTTCAAAATAATAGAAATTTTGACTTACCGTATAACCGTCCACAGGAAATGACAGGCAGTTATCTCAGCCAAGCGAATTTCTCAATGATATCCTCCAACTGTAAAACCTTAAAGGTTGTGTACAGTTCTGGTCGAGGTGAAGATTTAGCTTTAACGTTTTGTGAGATATTTAGAAACCACTCTATGAGATGTCAAACAGCATGCACAACGTGGTAGTTGTATTACGGATACGACAGTTTTTTTTTTTTGCTTGTTTTGTTTTGTCGAATCAACCAAGTGCTAACACGCGGCATATTTTCCCTTTTTTAGTCTTACTTACGGAGTTTGTTTGGGTTTTTTTTATCCAGATGTTAACATAGGTAGGCCTTACATGTAAAAGCTATAAATTAGAAACCGTAAGGATAGTATGAGAGATTTTTTTTTTTTTTTTTTTTTTTTTTCAGGGAGGGCTTCTCTCATCGTTTCATGACATTCCCTCCTACAATAATGATTGCTTCCATGAAGTATCTGCAGGCTTAGCCAAACATTAATTCTACCCACAAAAATACTTAATTCTAATCAAGACATCAAAATAAACCTAAAACCCTATCACAACCCCAACCCTTACCCTAAGTCCTTCAAAAAAAAAAAAAAGCAAATGTCGCTGGAGTAAATGTCGTGTCACTCTATCTCATTGATGACACCCTTGGTCAGTACTAACACTGACATGATGAGAATGTTTATACCATAATGAACAAGGCCACGTGATTATAATGACTGTATGTGAAGCGGGTGACAGGGCTTGGGCGTTCTAAGAGCAAGCTTTAAAATAGCCAGAGACGTTATTAGTCAAGAGTAGCAGATACCGTGGTACACGCCGAGCCATGCCGCTCCAGTAACGGCTCTTAACCAAAATTGTCTACGATCGACACGTTCAGAGCATCAGTAATCTCCATGCTACTGAATTACTCGCTAATTAGGAGACGCGCTCATTGGTTTCCAATAGTAAATTGTTTTCAGGTAATAGATGAATGGTTATCATCTCGACAGATCATTAGAGCTATTCCATGTGATCATACAAAGAATTATAGTTATCGGCTGGTGACTGATTATTGTCATGGAATTACCACCGCCGCATGCCACGACTGAGTACCGTGACTCTATCCACTCTCCTATTTCTAAAATTAGTAGGTAGTAGAAAATGATTATTACCAAAGGAGATACATAAGTGTTCATCTACCCAGAGGGATAATTTAATTTCATTTGCTTTCAATTTTACCACAGAGTGTCCGTGGACAAGGCAAGGCAGTATAAATAGCATGAAGAAAAAAAAAAACAATCTATGTATCTTTCATACATCAAATTACAATGATTATAGACACATTGAATTGAGAATAAGTCAACAAGTTTATAAGAGTAAGAAACAAAACATGACTTGCTGTTTTGATGCCGAGACTTTAAATATGAGAAAAGTGTTTGAAATGTTGAGAGAGTACAACAACAATTAAGTTGACTGTGATCTCTGTACTGAAAATAGGAATATATCCCAATTCACGTTTAGAATTAATACGTTTCTACCATTATTCTGTAACTATATGCTGAATGACTCGCAACTATATTATTTCACAAAAAATTGAAACAATTTATATTTACCACATTACTCTAATTGAAAAAAAAAGTAGTCTCCTCTAGTTAGAAACGTAGCACAATGCAGTGATGAATAAGACATTTCATCATAATAATCCAACGCTAGTTAGTAATTTGATGGTCCTTCCCCCATTCGGAGGTAAATTGACAAAACGAGCTGATGATAAAACGTATTATATATAAAAGTATTTTCTGATCATTAGTGATCATTGCTAAATTGTGCAAAATAAAGTGCTGAGGGACAATTCACAAACACGCGTTATGGTTTGCAGGCGGCCTTTGTTCAGAGATACGTCTTTGCCGTCGAAAGAGAGATGACATTGCAGAAAGCGAAAAGAACTATATTTCATTCTTATAGTCCATGGGCCAGGATATTGGTACCACCTGAGGTGGCAAAACCTTTGTGGTGTCATTTTGTGCGTTGGGCATAGCTATGCTTATTATTAAAGCTATCATAGCATTTCCAAACGAGTAGCTTAGTCAGGATGATACTTTTAACCAATTTTAACCAAATACACTACTTGTGTAGTGACTCGGTTTACTGCATGCACAAATCACTTTTTTGGTTCCATTTATATTTTTGAGTAATGTAAGTTTTTTGTGTTTATTTTTCTTTGAAGGTAATGCCGATAGGCCTAGTGCTCAGTTTACACTGCATTGGTCTGCGTCTCCTTCAGCAGGTATGTGAAAAAACTCATGTCACAAAAGTCTCACCAGCAGCAGACAATGGCAATTGCTGCAACATTCCTTACAACGCCCCTTCTCCATAATTTAAAAAGTTTGTTTTTTTAACGAATCAATCAATTTGCCTTTGTGATACCATGTAGTGTTATAAGTCAACTCTGAATATACAACGTATACAACTTATTACAAATGACTCTGAAGATTGACGAGTGATTTTATTTACATTGAATATGTTGAGATAGAAAGCTCCCTCCTCACGATTCCTATGTGGACATGGATGTCAATTTCCATAATTTTTTTTTTTCATGCCTCCGCAACGAAGTGGTGCCGGAGGCATTATGTTTTGGGGTTGTCGGTCTGTCCGTCTGTCCATCTTTCGGTCCATCCGTCCTTAATTAAGTCCGTAATCAATTTTGTGTAGAGCGTAACTAAAAAACCGTTTGAGGTATCGTAATGAAACTTGGCTTCTATTATGTTTGAGCGGGCAAAGTTGTGCCTATCAACCCTTCAAATGTTCAAAATTTCACTATTTCACCCACATCCATACAATGCCTGAAGGTGTTTTCTTGAAACTTAGTGTATATATGAACTACCACATAAAGATTCTCTTGAGAGAGTTTTGGGTCATGAGGTCAAAGGTCAAGGGTCAAAGGTCACATTAAAATATTGAAATTTCATGTTTTTCTCCATATCTCGCAAATGGTTCAAGGTATCTTGGACTTAGCATATATATGCATGTACTGACGGGCAGTGATTATCGAAGGAAGCTGGGGGTCATGGGTCAAAGGTCATGGGTCAAAGGTCAAGGTCAACTCCCCAAAATGTCACTACTTCCCTCATATTTATGCAATTAATACCTGCAGGATATTTCTTGAAACTTGATATTTGCATGTATTAACCAATAGATATCCCGTGGAAAGTTTCTTACCGAAGGGTCAAAGGTCAAAAGGTGAAAGTGCTAAATTTCACTTCTTGCTGCATATCTCGAAAGGATAAACTCAAGGTATCATCATGAAACTTATTACATATTTATGCATGTTCTATCTAATAGTGATTCTCTTTGGAACTTTGAGGTCAAAGGTCAAGGGTCAAAGGCCATTTTTGAATGCTAATAATTTACCATTTAATATTAGAATTACAGTTTTTCTCCATACCTTGAAAATTACTCAATGCATAAACTTATAAAAGGGTCAAAAGTAAATCCTCAAATCCCCAAATACCTGCACTCTGACAATTTAATCATTCATCCCATTGAATCTAGTTCAAGAAAAGTGAACATTCAGCACATTTTGTGACAAACCTGTAATTTTAATATTTTGCCAATTATGTGGAACTGTCATCACACATTTTCAAGACATTGTGCTATAGACCTATTAGGAGAACCATGCATTACGGCGGAGGCATACCAGTCGCCATAGCGACATTTCTAGTTTTTCATTAATTTTGTTGTTCATTTTAATACGAGTAGAGTTACACCATTGCCTTTAACACACAGGCTATGAAGATCCCGAGACGTGCCCACATCTCACCAAGCCACCATGCCCGATCGTGCAGGCGGAGGATGGCACAGCCATCCAGTACATAGCGAAGCCTACGCCATCATCCCAGGCGACATTTATGTCGCTGCCACGGGGAGTCGGTCAACATGCTAATCAATATTATTGCACTAAACCAGGTATCTATGAGTCCGCAGTGACTACAGACGTGTGCTTGAAGACAATTAATTATGACCCTGCATCACAAAACCAACAAAAAGTTACCAGACATGGATTTTTAGTGAAGAGCATATTCTGAAAGAGCAGACCCTACTCTTTAAATATAATGTATAACTCAATTCAAATGGACTTTCCTAACCTATCCTATTATTGGAAAGAGAGCGCACACTCTGGAGAGTGTGAACTGAGAAAAGAGGCTATGAAGTACTTGGTCTATTCAAGCCCTTAATCTTCACTAAGCTGTGCTAGCTGTAGGATGAATGGAACAAAATACAGGACGTAAACCACCGGAGAAACAACAATGAAGAGATTATTAGGTTAAGCTGAAATTGAGCATGCTTTATTAATACATTCTCTAGATGATTAATGTCAACATTCAAAGCAGTAGATCCATCCTTTCAATGTTATTAGAGTTAAAAGTGAAAAGTATCGATAGGGTTTTTAAGAAATGAAAAGGGGACCATATAAGACTCACCTAATCGCACTATTCTACCAAAAGTGTTTGAGAAAAACTGCTAAAACACCATTTTCTGTTCAATTTATGATCCCAAACACTATAAAAATGTATATAGAACACTTGCTCTTTCAGAAAATATGGAAAACTCAAGATTGGCTGGGTTGACCTATTTCACCTATTTTCAGTCGTCACACAAAATCAGAAAGTGCGACTTTTTAAATTGTTTTTGTCGGTCACAGTGATTCCCTATATACATTTATTGGTCAAAGTGGATTCAGGGCTTCTGTCCATGCAATATACAATTCATTGGGGGGGGGGGTTTCACTTGTCTATAAATTGTCCATCTAATAATCAAATTGTTAATTCATTTTTTGTTGTTTCTTCATTTATGGAATCTTCGATATACGTTATTTTTAATGGATGATCCGTTTAAAGGAGTAAATGTGCTTTTCTTCCCGTGTAGTCCTAATTTTAGTACCACGTACTGATTTGATCATTACACAATGTTATAATATGTTCTAGACATTCATGTTATATGCTTTTTTCATGCCGGTATATTCTAATCCGAGTCAATTTTGTGCTAGAGAACTGATAAACGCATATTGAGCGGGCCAACGAAGTACACTTGTTGCAACAAGATGCATTCCAACCCAGGGAGCAATGATGTGGTGTTGCTTTGTGTTTCTGGCAGTGACATAGGTCATTCCGTAGACTTCAGCGGCCAGACATCATGAACGATTTGATTCTAATTTTAACACGATTGAAATATGACTTAAGGACAGGCAGTCACTTGAACAGAGATGAATAGTTGGTGTGGTGCAGTCACCATCAAAGGTGAAACTCTCGTAATAATTTGGGAAGTCAGTAAATGCAGAAAGATGAATGAGTTACTTATAGTAACTTTCTTGAAAATGTGGCAATGCGTTCAAGACTTATACCTTTAAAGGCTGTGTTTTTGATGCCCTGTGCTCCCCCTCCCCCTTTGTATATGATGAGGAACCAACAAACATGTTGTATATCTATGGAGTATAAAACAATAATATAAAAGCAGTTCTCAAATCTTCACCTTTGTGGAGACTATGAATTATTAATTTTGTCTTGCCACTGTGCTGCGATATGGCTATTTCTATGCTCTCTGATCTTTCCGAGGGAGCTAGTTTAAGTGTTCTTTCCCCCTCAATTCTCTCTAAATTATAATTTCCTTTACAAATTTCTTTCTTATATTACATTACATAATAAAGAGTTGCCATTGAGAGAGAAATGAAATTTACTCAAACCTCAAACTCCCTTTCATGTTTGAACGGGCTGTGAAAATTTTGAGTAACTGTCACAGAAATGTTTCCATGTATACCATAACACAGCCTGTCTATCGAACCCATGCCGGAACGGAAGCACGTGTACAGAGATTGATGAAGGTTTCAACTGCACTTGTCCAGACGGATATAAAGGAGTGATGTGTGAACGAGGTATTCAAATCTGTTCAACTTGTCTTCTTTCTAGTTTCAAAACTTGGCCTTGAGTCAATTGAAAGCATTTTTGACAGAAAGAACAGATAATTATTTCCAAACATTTTGCAACTTCCAAATATAAGTCGTTGACCCATCTATATTACTGTAAGCCGGCAAGTGGGAACGGAAATATAAATGATTGTTTTCAATCAAACTCGTAACGTGGAAATATGCAAGTTATGCTTATTCTACGGAAAGTTGAGTTCCAGCGTATTTCGATAATCATGTTAGTACTCAAGTAATGATTAAAAGATTATGTCATTAAAAAAATCGTGTTTATTTATTTATTTTTTTTTTTTGGGGGGGGGGGGGTAGTTGTGAAGGTATCCTACATAAGAATCCTGGAAAACCAAATCCATCAAAATTATTGTAAAATTTTTCTCACACACTTTTTTTTTTCATTGGGCCGCATAAGTGATGTTGATGGTAAACTGAATCAGCACAAATCAATATTCATTTGCATTGCATAGGTTTGTTTTTTTTTCAGGGAAATTAAAGGCCTTGCAGCTTATACATGTTATAGGCTGGTATTTATCTTCACTTGCCTATAACAGCGCGATAAGGACGAAAAATGCGAGAAATAGGCACCTTGCTCCATTCAAAGTATTACATAAATGATGCACAGGACCGAGTGGATCGTTGAAATTGGATATGAGAGTTTAACTTTCGAACTTATTAAACCCACGAGCGGAGTGAGTTCTCTTTAAACCGCTTCCAAAGTTAAACGAGAGCAAATACAATTTAACTGATGAAACTGTTTAAACCCACTAGACTATCTCGGGAAGTGGGCTTTAGACAGTTTCTCAAAGTTAAAAGAGAGCATATAATTTTCAACGATCCACGAATTAAGTCTGTGCGTCATTGGTTTTATGATATGGGCCCGTGAATTCATGAAATTAAATCTTTTTCACCACCATGCGTCCTGTACACCTATAAAACACAATACAAGGGTTGATCCATTCATTCGAATTTTACCGAACGCATGGCTCAGTAAAATCAGTGCATGATAATTGACCAATGAGATTGCAGAGGTTTTATAAAACCCCATTATTTCAAAACGTACTGACGGTACCTGACAGCAGGTGAGTTTGAATGACAGATCTCTTTCTATCCTTTCTGCTTTCCATTTTTGTTTTGTAGATGCGTTCATCCATTCTGTAGAGCTCCTTGGAGGACGGAGCAATAACGAAGGGCGAGTTGTGTTTACTATTCGCAATAATCCAACTTCACTCAGACTGGCCCATCACGAGGAGTGGATGAAAAATGCATCTATTCTCATCTGCCGTTATTTGGGATTCAAGGGAGTTTACGGTACAGTGGGCGGGGATTCGTTTGGTGGTTCTTCACGGGACGTGTATGCCAAAATGGGCGTGGTCTTTTGCCCCCCTGATGCCACAAATATTACAGACTGCTGGATGGAGGAGGAGAGGGAATATGGCGGGCGAAAGCAGAGCATCGGTATCGTGTGTTGTGATGGTGAGAAACTTATCCGTTCCGTTCTTTATCTAAGTCAAGAATGTACGTTTCACTCGATAGGTTTTACATGACAACATCATTAATGTTATCAGCAATGCGGCACCTGGAAGGCAATGTCTGTCTCCATTTCTTGATGCAGGGAATAGGAAAGAAACTACACTCATATTTTTGAAGAGCTAATGTTCCTGTCAAGTTAGTTTTCCTTAAAGAAACAATACAAACCTAACAACAACCAAATGCATTACTACGAGTACTTAAACTCGTTATCTCTGCTTATCTTTGGAAATAACACATTGGTGAATATTAGGTACACTAGCTGTTGCAATGTGTTTTTGCTGTAACAACCTCACGGGTTTGAAAGGTTATTTCGGTTAAATTGACATCTCCCAGGGAATTCCCGTGTTTCCGTTGGATCCCCTCTCGGCCTAGAAAGCGGCGCCATTCCGGACTCCAGGATAACAGGGTATACAGGCTACACCCGTCCGTTCTATGGTCGATTGAACGGACCTGGCTCATACCGCATTCCTTCAACAGGAAGCCGGGATATTACAATTACTCTTGACGCAAAGTACCTCGTGACAGGAGTAATCACCCAGGGGAGGGCAGGTGCCAACGAATTTGTGACGTCGTACTATGTAGAATCATCCACCGATGATGTCTGGACAACCTACGCTGACATTGATACCGGAAGCAATAAGGTTGGGTGAAAATAAGCATGTTACTATCAAAGTGATCTAAATAAATAAATGTTAGAGAAGGTTTCGACTAGGCATCTCAATACAAGATTAGAACTGTCAAGCATTGATTTTACTCGTTCCTGTCACGTCTGAAAGAAGATTTACCAGTAATGTGGTTTTTTTTCTCCGGAGATTAGCTGCCTCGTCTTTTGGTATGATGAAAACATTAATATAAATATATCCTCGATGAATGTTTGTTTTTAAAACTTCTGAACGTTGATATTATGCATTATGACGCTACAATATGGCTTAATTCATGGGTGAATTACAAAAAAAAAAAGAATGCCCATTTCTTCACCATTGATTATTGCTTTGATACTTTAATGAGAATGAACGGTAGGTGAACGATCGCACTGTCACCGACGCAGTGGCGGATCCAGAGGGGATGCACCGTTCCCCTCTTTATTTGTTTTAAAAACAAAACAAATAAAAAGGAAAAAATGAGATGAAACCGGGAAGCAGCACCAGAAATATTGTTTGCACCCCCCCCCCTTTACGGAATTCCTTAATCCGCCCTACCGACTAACGCAATAATGCAGTCATTCGGGATATGAAATGTTACCCTTCATTCCACTTTGTCATGGAACATCAAAGATTAGTTTTAGATATTTTCAAACTTTTCGCCTTTTGAAGTAGATAGTTGCATGAGAATACATCCTCATTCCGATCAATGTCCACCTTTCTATATCAAAGTTGACATATCATCAATTTAGAAAACATCCTGAAACATGATGATTTTAGAGTTTGTTTAGTATAGTTTGTTTTTTGTTATATAGTTTGTTTTTGTCTTTTCTTAACCACCTTGATAGATATTCTCTGCAAATTATGACGACTCAAGCGCTGTTACACATCACTTTCAAAGACCAGTCATCGCAAGTACCGTGAAGGTCGAAATTCGCACCTATTTTTCGTCGTCCTACATATCTCTGAGGATGGAGCTCCTTGGATACGGACCACTCCCTGAAAGCATCGGTAAGGAAATTAAAGGTTCCATCAAAGGAAACCCAAACCCAAAGAGAAACGTGGATTGAGTTAAAGCAGCAACATTAGTAGAGCACATCAGTGAATGCTTGCGGAAAATCTGACAATTATTAAAGAAAAAGTTATGATCACTTTTCTAGCGCAGTGAACAAGCACTTGACTAACCGCCTTCAGAAAGCAGGGGAAAAATTGCTACCCATAACATACGTCAGTATCAGGTTGATGGAATGTACGCGTGATTTTCATGAAAAATGGTTTTTTGTGGAATTCCCTTTTTATATTCTTTGTATTGTTGTCCACACATGACCCCATAACCTCTAGTAGTCTCCTCATCCAGCAGCTCCAACACACAAAACTTTACAGATTTATAACTTTTGCATCGATTAATCGATTTTCCTCAACTTTCACTGATGTGTTCTACTAATGTTAATGCTTTCACTCAATCCAAATTTCCAGTTGGGTTTGGGTTTCCTTTAAATAAACCCCCTTACACTTTAAAGGGTTTAGTAAGCTTTGTCAGAATCATAGTATCAGTGTGAAATTAGCACGATTGCCAGAATTGACTTTACTACGCGACTTCTCCTCTACACAATAAAAACAGTGGCAATCAGCAATTGTCATGTGTATACTACACAACATATAAGTTGCATACAATTTATTCTTATAGGGATATTAATTGTAACATCTTATGAAATATAATAACTGCGCTTTCAATGAATCATTGAGACTATTCAATCTCTTCATACGTCAAGAATTTCATGGATCAAACGTGTACTAAACTTGCAGAAGTGCAGATGTTAATTGAAATGCTGTCGACAAAACAAACAAAATGTCCATCACTTAGTTCATAATATGGACTATATTTGAAAAGCACATCGAAGAATTTCGGAAGATTGTCTGATAAGTTTTATGTCAGTTTCAGTTATTTCCTACTTCTAATATCATGTTACATAAAAAAAAAATAAAAGCACAATTTATTTTCTTGTATTTTGTCATTAACAAACAAGCAAATATGTATATATGTATATACGTGTATAGGTTTTCCCGGCCAATTTCGCACTCTTGTCAGTCCATTTGATAGAAGGTTCATTCAATTTAGCGAAAATCCTCGTCACTGCACATTCTGTCAATCAAAATTGCAAGTTGTTCTGTCAATTTAGCTTTCCGACCAATAAAATTTGCACATGTGCCTTTCGAATTCGTAAACCAGGCATTCAAATTGGCACGTGCTCGTCAGTCATTCAAATTCGCCAGCACTGGCCGAAAAAGGTATTCAGTCATTCAATTTCGCGTATGGGCAGTCAAATTCCAAACATGTTCATTCAAATTAACGTCATGTTATTCTTCTTTGAAAAGGTGATAACATTTCAACGCGTATTTCTATGTGACTTTTTGTTTCATCCACACACTGTTGAGCAGTAAAAGTAGCATTTTTTGATCCTATGTAACTCGAGTCTGTTGGCCTTTTCTTTCATACATGTCATTATTTTTAGGCCTACATGTATCAATATTACAAATTAACCTCATCTTCTTACAGTCATGACAGCACAAGATAGATACAGACGTATATTTCTCAAGAAGACAGAAAAAAGAATTATACGAACATTCATGATTATAACCTTGACTTCCTAGAACTGGCCGACACACTCGGAATAAAGTGCTCAACGACCAGATAAGTTGTAGCCACATGCACATCTTTGGACTGGAAGACTCAATAAGCACATCAAAGAAAAAAAAATTCTTGTGAAAATCTCTAAAATTAATACGAAAATATGAGATGTAATGACGCTTGCAAAACAATAACTTTGTTGAAAAAAATAAAGAAAGAACCTTAGCATAAAAATGCGTGCTAAATTTACTGCAAAAGATGTTAAATTGGATGCCCAAAAATGAATTCGAATGAACGATGCAGCACGTCCGTGATCACGTGACTATATCATTCTAAATTGAATGAACGAATAACGAACGATGGTGCTTGTTTCACGAGTTTCAATTGAAAAAGTGTTGATTAGAATGAGGCTAAAAGTAATTTGAATGCTTCAAAATGAAATTTGAATGAAGAGATCATAAAAGTGAAATACCGAACACGTCATCTGCGCTAAATTTTGGAATTACACTGACAAAAGTGCGAATTTGACCGGGAAAATCCATATCATATGCATGATTTTAAATATATATATATATATATATATATATATATATATATATATAAACATATGTATTGGATGTGTGTGTGTGTTGTGTGTGTGTGTGTGTGTGTGTCCAGAATAATTTTGATGGTAGATTATCAGTGAATGCCTCTTTGATATTGTAAAATTTCCTTTTCAGTCCTCGACGACAACATCTAAGCCTGACGGATTTTTTATGTTAGCCTGTGTACGTACACACTCATTATCCTACATATAAATATAAGAAAGAGGTGGAGGGAGGAAGGGAGGGAGAGAGAGAGAGAACAGAGAAAAATACGGATTGTTAGAGAGAAGGGATACGGTCTCTTTATTTCAATTACGAAAAAAAAAAGTTGTAGGAAGCACTTAGTCGAATATCTTGATAACGATAAACTCTCCAGAAACAGATTAGTGAAATGGTCTTTTTACGTTGTCCCGCAGGTGCCTTCGAAGTTGAGCCGTGTCTACCAACAAACAGCGGGGACAAGCTTGGAGTTCAGGACGGCAGTATTCCAGACTCAAATCTGACGGCATCTTCTGCACTCAGTTCCTCTTACACTGCTCCGTACGGACGAATAGGTTCGAGCAGCGCTTGGATTCCAGCTAATGGTGACAATGATATGTGGGTGAAGGTGTGTACTCGTCAGCACATTGAATAGAAGCACCGAATAGAAGCACACGAATTTCACAATACGTGCATTTATAAATGATTGTTCACAATACTTTTAGAGCATTTCACATTTTAGAGAAAATTAACATCGAAAATTTTGCATAATTACTGGGACTATTTTTTTTCTACTGTCCATATAGGGATTACAAATAATTTTCGCACGTCATGTATATATATTGCAATGTGAAAAATTCGTTCGTCAGTGCTCAGCTTCAAAACGACGAGGTTGAAAAAAAAAACAATTGTTAACTGTGACAGTGCGCTCCTCTGAAAACAAACACGGTTTCAGCGAAATTTCGTTACAACAAAATAAAAACTCGTGTCCCAAAATCTTTATCTATGATCTATATTTCTCCTTATTCCCTATTCGAACTGCAACGACATTTCGAAATAAACGAAAGAAAATTGTAGTTTGTTTATCAACCATTCAGTCCATGGACACATTTTTCACCAGCGACTGGAACTGAAATGAAATGTGAAAGCTAAAAACATGTTAAGATATACGTCTTCAATTTTCAACAATTTCATTCATCATGATGATGAAAATCGTTTGAAAGGTGTTGTATTTCATCGATATTCATTCATTCATTCAAAGTTTATTTCATTTTTCGACAAAACATATATGTTACACTTCTTTTACAACAGAGAATAAGGTAAACAGAACATTATGCAATGAAAAGAGTGTACAATAATTGAGGACCTTATAGTAATTATACATTGTAGAAAAAGAGAAACAGAAGTGGTCGAAATGAAGTACATGTAAAACCTTGCTTAAAGTGCGAAAAATGGAGAGACCCACTAAAAGGACAGAGCTTGTAGAATGTGGGCTCCTCTGGGAAAAAAAAAAAACATCAATGGGAAGATAAAGTGGAGCATCATGAATACAAAAGGAAAGAAGGAAGAATAGGAAGAATTTTGGAAGAAATCTGGAAGCCCACTGAGTCCTTTTTATCCGGAATGATTAAATCCTTTCCATACTGAATTCTTAAATCCCCATTGACTCGTTACAAAGGTCCCCAAGTTCCAGTAAGGAACGGGTTAAGTTTCCCGTCCATTTGTGCAGTAACTGCTTGGAAAAGTATTAATATGTCTTTTGATTTAGCAATATAGGCACCCAAACAATAAAACAATTTAAATTCGCCATAGCAAAAAATCTAAGTCAAAAGTGTAAAAACGTTATGCATTCAAGATAGCATGGGATAACAATTACTGAAGTCCGAGCAATTTGTTTTGCATGAGGTTATTCATCATTGCCAGTGTATTCAATTTGACACTGTTTGTACATGTGAAGAGTTTGTTCGCAAAAACCGATAAGTCCATTTTTGAAGATTTTGAAGTACGGTCTCTGTCACTCGTGCCATTCACTTTAATGTACACTTTAATATAACCATTTGTGGAATATTTACAGGACTGAAATCAAGGAGTTGTGACCAACATAAAATGCAAAATCAAAATTCTGAGTGAGATAAATTAAATTACAATACTCTTATATTCGACAACCATGTGAACGGGACCCTGTCTTGGTCCGGTTCCACCTGTAATTTTGGCTTGACACTTGTTCAGAATAATTATACCAGCTTCGCTATCAATTCGTTATCCCTGACAATACACTATCTGCTATCAAGCGCAACACTATTTGGTTCACACTACCGTAGTGCTGATCCTGAGATGACCAGCCTGCACGCACGACGGTTTACCGCGGTTATAACACTTGTCTTCAATTACACTGCTTCCGTTTACCTCCGGGTTCTGTACTAACCCGCAATTATCATGAAGTGTATAACTACCAATATTCGAATTATGTGCACATTATTTTCATCTTTTTACCAATTTAACATGACCTTCATCTCTCTACTTCAGCGACACTTCCACGTCATAACCAATCATATCTACAGGGTGGCATGCACCCGCCAGGTTCATCGCTCACCTGCGTTGTCCACAGAGTCACATTAATTGTCAAACTGTTCGCTTCCAGAACATGAACTGATTCGTGGGTGGAGCGTCCTTATATGCGAGGTTGCTGTTCCAGCTCCAAAGTGTCGCGAGGGACCCGCGTTCCGTATTCGCTGGCGTCCAAAGTTCTCCCTAGCGAGGGGCGGGCACAGTCGCTCTGCTGCGAATGCGTCGGCCTGGGAGTAGATTCGACCTCGGCCTCGGCGCCATCTACAAAATTATTTAAATGCAACATATACCAATGGGGTGTGTTCTAACCACACACACAAAAAGATTATCAGCTTAAAATCCTGACATCACAGTGAAAATTTGAGAACTGCATTATTATCCAATTAACCTACAAAATTCACAACATGAAATGTTTCAACCATTGGAAATATAACAGTGCATAGCTTATTAAACCTCACCGCATCGTTTTCGAAAACTGTACACCATTATAATATACTTTATCACTTATTCACGGGGTTCTCCGGGGCTATATGTGGTGCCCTGAAACGCATTCACATCCTTTTACACGACAAAGCAGAAATAAAATCGCAATTTAACTTACCAATGACCGGTGTAATATAACCAAAATGCCTCTTCTTCTTGGCTACTGGAAGGCTGCAAAGGCTGTTGGAATACGCCTTCTGGCAGCAAACAAAATCTGAACTCTAATCAGCCAGTATACAGGCTGACGGTAAGGTGGACGGACGGCTCCTGGCCGCAAACGAAATTGGGCTTAGACACAAAATTATCTTGCCAACTGGCGCCTGGGTGTGGCAGGTTGGTTTTCTGCCATCACGGAGCTAACTCAATGTTCTCTCGGTGAAATCAAAATGGTGTCTGCCCCGAAAAGATCCAACTCTACTGTTAAATTGCTACTCGACTACGACACTCCTTTTCGAGGCATTTGGAATAAAGTACAAAATAATACCTTTTAGATAATATATTGGTCACTACATAATAGGTACATTTTTGAAGTTATGGTAATTCTCTTTATTTTTCTTGACCTTTAATCGCAAATATCTCCATTTTGCAAATATGGACTTGCCGGTTTTTGCGAACAAACTCTTCATGTATACAGTGTAGTGTATTACGCACTATCTACTATGAAAATGATTATATACATAAGTACGTATATAGTTAATAATAATAATTTGTCATTTCGAGGCATATTTTGGAAACAACCCCCTACAAGGGCTTCCATAAGTCTGAGCTATTCGACTCATGTAGTCGATGCATTTGACAAAATTTTCTGATATGAGTGATGTGGTATAAGAAAGACGATGGATTGATTTGAAGCCAGGTCTGGGGCCGCTGGAATTATGGCATAGCCCAACGATTTTGGAAAAGTTGAGCGGTGTGCTAAATCCCAGCGAAGGGCTGGCAGTGCCCTGTCGATTTCTCGTCTGGCCGTGCAATGAAAGTACAATGAAAGTACTGGAGACTTGTTAGGTCAAATTAGGTTACATAAATTTTATGAATTGGAGCATTCTGCCCGTTTTAATACTCTGATAGTAAGGATTACTCGAGAGCGATAAAGCTCCTGCATGATGGTCTTTCAAATTTATTAGGTCAACCATACAAATTGTTTTGTCAATTTTGTTTTTCTTTTTATCATTTTCCTTAATATAAATTAGATGAAAACTGTACACTGGGTAAGTAAAAGTAATTTCGTAAGATATTTGCAGACATCATGTGATGAAGATGAAGAAAAGATGATATCGTACAACAACAGTCACTTAGCTTGCATGACTTTTACATCACTTTGTGGAAAATCTGTTTCTTATTTATGCATGTCATAAGATATACCTAGGAGACGTCTTCATGGTCATCGGTGTTATTACGCGAGGCGGAAATCGTATAAATGAGTGGACATCAGCCATTTCTGTTTCATTGTCAAGCAACGACAACGACTGGGTATTTATACTAGATAAAGCTGGCTGGAAACGGGTGAGTACCTTCGGGGAAGCGCTCATTTTGTCGGGGCGGCTTGTGATAATCCAGAAATCCCAGAAAAGTTTGCAAATATTAAAGTGGCAGCTTCTATACTGGGAGGGGATTGGGGAAGGGAATGTGGTACATTGCACTTTGATGGCAACCTCTGCAGTCTCACTGCCATGATAAAACAAACTATGTATGCAAACAAAGACTTAATTTTACTTTTCATTATTTGAGTTTGTCAAATGTTGATTATGGGCTAAAAAACAAAACAAAACGAACAAACGATAACTTAACCGGACGTTTTCCATACACAATGCGAGCTACGTACATGTTAAGGTGTCTGTAATTATAACCCCTTTTCACGCCTCGTATTTTGATTTATTATTCCACACCGCGCTTCTTTAGTATAGTTAAGACAGGCTCTGAAATTGTGAGGCAAGGGGTAAACGCGCCACGGAGTTGCTTATCATAAGCTTGATGATTGGGCTATAGTTGCTATAGGTTGAAAAAAAATCTCCGACAAGCTCTCTTCAGGAAACCTACTCTGAGCAAAGTGCACCTATAGAACTTGAATACAAGACAGAAACGGTCTATACTCTTGAGCTTTCGCCACATGTCTTGAATACGACTCGAGGTATAGAAAATAAATCCATAAAGCCACGTGACCTTCACTTACAGTCTTTAGTTTCAAATTATATACACATTTCATGAACCTACAACGAATATCTGTTTGTCTCATGATGTTCTTTGGCTTCTATCTTTACTATCCCACCCGATCAAAAGTATCCCACAAATATGCGTATGATATAAAAGTTCCAGTCAGTTTACACTCATTTCTACGTTATATGTACATATGACACAAACATGATCACGTGCTAGTTTGAAAAATATTACAATAGTGTAGTGGATGAAATAGGGTGTTTTCTAATGTCAGAGGTAAAAATGGCAGAGGTAAAAATGGCAGAGGTAAAGATGTCAGAGGTAAAAATGGCAAAGGTAAAAATGGCAAAGGTGAAAATGGCAAAGGTGAAAATGGCAGAGGTAAAAATGGCAGAGGTAAAAATGGCAGAGGTAAAAATGTCAGAGGTAAGAATGGTAGTGGTAAAAATGTCAGAGGTAAAAATGTCAGAGGTAAATAATAATGTCAGTGGTAAAAATGTCAGAGGTAAAGTTGTCAGTGGTTGAAATGTCAGTGGTCAAAATGCCAGAGGTAAAAATGTAATTGATAAAAATTTAGTCGTAGAAATGCAAGAGGACGAGGTAAAAGTGACAGATTTTTTTCTTCATGTTTCTGACACCTTTCTCGCAATACGCGCTTTTCGTGCCTTCTCCTGAAATAAAGCAGGGGGAGACCGGGGAGAAATGGGACACGGGGAGAAATATGGGACACTCATGTAACTTGAAAAATGCTCGGCCAGTCAACAATCCAATTATATCAGTAAAAAGATGAGCCTCGGTACACCTGAAAATGGACATATTAACCACTATACAGCTCTACAGATATCTTGTCAGTAAAATATCAAACTTACTATAGATCTGGTAGGTCCTATACTATGTTAATAGGTATTTTGATAAGTGTGCAAACTTCTGAAAATAAAATTGCTTGATAACAGACATGCAGGTATGAAAAACTGACAGGGAACTTTTACTGTTTCTGTTACCACTGGGAGAAATTTAATAGGGCAGTGTTACATTTCTCCCCGCGGCATTTGTAAATCCTACTTTGGTCATGATGGTTATCCAATTTATAATAAATAACATGGAACAGGTGAAAAATTAGCGATTTGCTTCGACTATAATGTCTCCTTCACTTCTTTACACTAAACAGTTCAAAAAATGAAATATAATGACAATATACTAGCCTGGACGTGAGCGGAATTCGTTTGTGTAAGAGTGTGTATGTGAGAGTATTTATATCTGCGTATAGAAGTATATGTTTATACCAAAGGTGGGTTCGTGCGTGTGTGTGTGTGTGTGTGTGTGTGTGTGTGTGTGTGATAACTTCATTGGGCGAAACAACGTAGGATTATACTGTTTAAGGGGTTTGCAGCATTGTTGGAACCCCCTTATAATGATAGATAATAGTAATAGTAATAATAATAATAATAATAATAATAATAATAATGATAATAATAATTTCCCATAGGCCTACTAGGCTCTTAGCTGGTTTAATATTCCTCTGAACAGACAGATTACGCCACTGCACTTGAATCAAACTCAGAATAATGAGAGTGCTCTAATCTTTTTAAAACATAATTCCATAAATATTCTTCAAATCTGCAGTTTGGATTGGATAATTCGTTAAATACAGTTTGCTCTGGCTAGGTTATTATTCAAAACCTCTTCATACGTTTACCTCTGACGAAATCGCTCTCATTACTTCTGACATTTTACCTCTGACATTACCTCTGACATTTTTACCTCTGACATTTTTACCTCGGCCATTTTTACCTCGGCCATTTTTACCTCGGCCATTTTTACCTCTGCCATTTTTACCTCGGCCATTTTTACCTCTGCCACTTTTACCTCTGCCATTTTTACCTCTGCCATTTTTACCTCGGCCATTTTTACCTCGGCCATTTTTACCTCTGCCATTTTTACCTCTGCCATTTTTACCTCTGCCATTTTTACCTGGCACCGATTTGACAAAGGACCAAAATATGAAGTACTTGTTGTTTTGAATGGCCTTGAAATTGTCTTTGTATTATTTCCATTGTTTTTCATGTGTCATAGGTATAAGAAATGATGACATAATAGTAGAAATAAATTAAACAACATTTTCGAAAGATTACCCTTTTATTTTGTGTCCTTTAAAGCTTCCACATGACTTTTGCCTGAGTATCATTTGTTTATCAAAATTATTATTGTCAATCTGCAAACTAAAAATGCCATTATTGTGGAAATATGACAGGTGGTACCGAAATTTGTACCTATCCAAGATAATACATCATAGTAGTCATATATTTATTACTATTTATCAGAAGGAATAGCAACCTCATGTGTGACCTAGAGAATTTACCCGATAACAAATAGTGCAGTTTAAATGGCTCTTCTTTTGTGGCAAATGTAAAAATGATTGGTTAAAAATAAAGACATAATACGGACGTATGATAAAGAATTCACAAAGAAAATCCCTAACTTTTAAACCTAGTTTCTATGTATGTCTTTATATTCTGGCGAATAGAACACTCAAATGCAAACATCGAGGGAGTTCAAAATAAAGGATCATGTACAGTATTGTGAATTCCTCTACACATGACTGCCAAATATGACAGTGATACATCAAATATTGCCACAGAAGTTATAAACATTGATAAAGGGAGCAAAGGCCCCACACCCTTGAGACTGAAAGGGTCAAAATATCTCGGGCTTACAGGGTTTATGGTCACTTGAATGATGAATATATCTTTTTGAATGATCAATATATCTGTATGAATGATGAAAAATAATGAATATATTATCTGCATGTGAGTTTGTTCATTGTTTTCAAGTGTAATATTTAAAGGGGATGGCTAGTGACTGATCAGTGGGAATCAGTGGGAATGCTGAGGGATGATTGTTCCAATTCTCGTTGGATTCATTTAAGAGTACATTATATATCTATTGTTGTGTGAACATTATTTCCTTTAGAACGGTCTCATATTCAAGTAATGTGCAGTTTAATGCCACGTCACTGTACAGGCATGCTAACCTGGAAACATTAAACTGCATATTACTTGTATATGAGACCATTCTGAAGCAAATAATTTTCAGACAACGATAGATATGTAAATTTATCTTAAATGAACCCCACAAGGATTGGAACAATCATCCCCAGCATTCCCACTGATTCCCACTGATCAGTTACTAGCCATCCCCTTTAATGCGTTCACCATTTAACTATCCACATTTCCATCCACATCTTTTACATTTCCATGCAAACTGCATCCCCTGTTGTACCATATTTCTCCCTTACATGTGCTCTCTTTGTATAATAATAAAAATATATTGTTTATCATTACTATTGCGCAAATGTGAGACATGGAAATTGCCTTGTGAAGAGAAATTCAGGGACTGATGTGTATAGCAATCAACTATATAAGCAGCCAATCGAACGCATGTAAAACCCATGTGACTCTTGTTCTTCTTGATTCCCATGCAGATATTTCCCACTAACTACGACTACGGTACGCGTGTTACGACACCTTTCCCAGTACCGATCAGAGCAAGTTACGTCAGGATTCACCCTGTGGCATGGCATGGTCGTACGACGATGCGGTATGAAGTGTTAGGATATCAGTAAGAAATTATAAAAACAATAATTGCAATGACAAAATATCAATGATGAAGTAACATTGACAAGTTAATGATGATTTTCATGAAAAGAATAATTTGAATTCTAACCCATATTCGATTTCGGTTCTATCATGATAAAAAAAACACTAAATAAAGCCCGAAGACTATTAGTATTTGGTTTACATCAAGTTTGACGACATAATAAATCATTAAACTTTACAGCAGAGAGACACAGAGAAGGAAATGCACCAAACTGACACTTTACACAACAAATCGTTCATATTGACACCGTCCCCCCCCCCCCCAAAAAACACAAAAAACACACACACACAAGAAAAATTGCACTACATTAGATAACCATCAAAATTAACAGTAACACCAATTCTAACGACAGAGAAAATACGTCAACACAAGATAAATTGCACGTAGCCCCAAGTACATGTGTAGAGATGTATAGATATGATGAGAATGGGGGAAACAACAAAGCGGACCAGAGAAGAATATGTCCGCGAAGAGGTGTGAAAGTGAATACAATAAGGCCTGAAGGAGAGGACAGCAGCAACATAGAGGAGAGAGAGGGAGAGGGGGGGGGGGGGGGAGACAGAGTAAAAAGGGGTAAAACAAAGAGGAACCGAAAAGAAAAGCAATCAGTAACAGCTCAGGGCAAATCCCTAAGTTCTTGGTTACAGAAAAATATAACCATGAACTACAGCAACTATAGCAACACATACAAAATACCAAGGTTGCAAAGTAAAAAAGAAAAGAGGAAGAGCATAACCCAGGAAGAAATCACAGTGCGTATATACCGCGACATTATGAGAGTTGTACCCAAGTGAATGCTATAGCAGTTGCCTACAACAGTCTTCAATACATTAACATGTATTAAACCACTCTGGTTTGATGGATTGAAATTAAACGAAAAAAAAAACCAATTGCCATTGGAGACCAAAATAAATGCTTGAAATGAAAATTACATGGATAAATTTTCAGCGATTAAAATTCAAATTATCAATTATTACTGAGTTAAGAATACTGACATAAGAACAAGCGTCATAATTTCATAAGGAATTAACCTAAAAATATTAGAAATTACTTCAACAATTACTATCTTGTTAGCATTCAACTGGCAACGCTGAAACTTACAGAAAGAATTTGCACAAAATTGATAAGAAATAAAACTTGCCAATTTCCGACAGGATATATCTTTATTTTCTAAGAGCTGATACAAATTTTACGATCTGTTATAAAACGCAGCGGTCAAGAGATTTATCATAATTTTGCAAATGACAAACGATGACATAAGTAAAGATTTTGTAATATACACCCAAAGTGAAACGAGAAGTTTTTATTCTTAGGTATGGCATGATATCAAATCATGACTGAAATCAAGTTAAAGGGGCATATTGTTAAACAAAAAAATACTTCAATAACGCCAATGACTGCTGTTCTGCCTGTCTTCATAACTTTAGGATGTGTGTGTATAAGTGTGTATGTGAGTATGCTGGACAACAATTGCCAGCAAAGGGAAAAATGTCTTGTTTCATTTTGTTATTTGCACCGGTAATCGATTCGCCCAGTGTCGCTGACATGAACACCTCCTCAAAATATACACACGCCCCTCAAGGAGCCGTTCCCTGCAAGCTGCTTTTGAAAAATCATTTCTGTTTTCTTTAATTTGTAAAAATTAGGGATATTGTATCTGGATCCACCTGTTCTCAGCGACTACGTAGCACTTATTTCTGTTTTTCCGTTGCTTACTTGAGTATAATTTATCTAGGCTCATCTGGATAAAGCAGATCGTCAGCACTACCATTTTATTTGAAAGGTAGCATATAGTTCATCTAATATGCATATCATCAATTTTATTGCTCGAACAATGCGATCACGTTTAAGCTTTTAATGACTGCATTTCAGACGAATGGCAAAGTGAAAGTGGCTCGCTCAGAAGGGTTGCATAGATGTTCATTTGTGTGTGTGTGAGTGTGTGTGTGTGTGTGTCTGTGTGTGTGTGTGTGGTGGTTGCTGATGTCATGACGCCTGGAAACTCAAGCACTGGCTGATTATTTCACTCCTTGAATCTGTTAGGATGTGAAGCATGTAAAAGTGTTCTGCGTTCGTTGTTTGGTGTAGAGTATGATTTATCTTATCTCATCTGAATAAAGCAGATCGTTAGCACTACCGTTCTTTTTGAAAAATAGAATGGTTCATCTAATGCATATCATCAATTTTAAATATTTGTTGCTGTTGATGATGGCATGATTTATAGGAAACTTAAGTACTGACTGATTCCTTCGCTCCTTGAATCTCCTAGGATGTGCAGCATGCAAAAATGTTCAGTGTAATCCTTTATTCGAGAGTTTCTGACAAGTTTCCTTCAATGTTTAACTCTCTGTATATTTGTTCATTATTAAATGAACGTTGTTTTCAGAATGGTTGCATAGACACTTATTATTAGATGATATATCATGATTTCATTGCTATTTCTAGTTCATAATTCTAGGTGTTAAATACAATATAACAACTAACAAATACATACATGTGTGAAAAAACTATAATCGCTACAAATCATATTCGGCAATATGGATTTTATTCTTTATGAGACTGCGTGACGTCAAGCCTGTGGATACCATGACTTTTGTGTCCATTTCTATTTTGGGAATTGATTTCATTCTTTGATTAACAGAGATCAATATCACATCTTGATACACTAATGATGCCCATTGCATAGGGTATTATAAAGGATTATCCATCCGATAAGAACTCTGGAACAGTCGGAAACACTTAAGGAGGAGCGGAATACGGTTTACACTGTCCAAAAGCTATGCGGAGGACGGATGATTTTATGAACGCCCAACAAAGAACTGTGCATTATTTCATAAACTGGTGACATAATTTAAGTTTTCTTTTTTTCAAGATTACTTCGCATGCCAGCTCTACAGGGTGTCTCAAATAAAACTATACACTTTTGAAATGGCTGCCGAATAAGAAATATGTGATTCTGGGGGAAAAGTTTATATGTATGGATAGCTTATGGACTCAACTTTCATATGACACAATGAAATAAATGCAACTGCGGTTTACTCATGCATAAAAGTTTGGTTTAATAAACCATAAAATTCACTCAGCAAACCCAAACTGATCGCAATTGATCATAAATCTATCATATCAACTTCATTTTTGTAAGCTCCAACGGACTCACCTGTCGCAAATTTAAAAGGCTAATTCCTGCGCAGCCTTATTTTCATACTTTTTACAAAATTGAGCAGTGCTTACATATAAACCTTTTTTTTCCCAGAATCATATATTTCTTATTTGGCTGCCATTTCAAAAGTGTATAGTTTTTTTAGACACCCTGTATACAACCACTTAGCTGACTGAACCGCTCACACAAATAATAAAATCATTGTAATGCGTTTGTATTACACGGCCAATGCAACTGAGCGCATGACAAGCAGTCGTTCAGGACTATACGCAGTGAAAACTTTAAGTTGGGTTTTCAGATGTATTTTCTATTATGTCTAGCCTTGTAAGCTTGTTCGAATTATTTCCACGTGTCCATATTTGTTCAAACAGCATCAGTATGTGAAATATGGTAATGCTTCTTAATCTTTAAATTTTGAACATATTTTGAATTATTCCAAGGCTATTGAATATGATGAAAATTGTGAAGGTCGTAACGATATTTGGCGTTCACTAGACATCATACTAGTCCATTCTCTGTCTTTGTATCAAGATAATCCCTGAAAAAGACGAAGTTGCAAAATATATCTGCCCAATGCTAGTTAATAAAGACTTTTTCTTCATAAGCTGGTAATCCACATGGGATGACAAAAAGAAAAATCCCGGATTCTTACATCATATGCTTCTAAATATTCTCATGCAATAATTCATAGCCGATAGCAGAACCCCATACATAGGATGATAAAGAAACTAATATATCTTTGGAAAGCATCTATACGTATTCGTACAGATTTTAAAGAATTAATGTTTTTTCTTTGTGGTGTGGATTTAGCAAAGCCAATTAGCAGATAAGCACGATGATATACAACAAGTACATCAGGTTGATTTTTTTTTTGTTACTTACAAAATTTGTATATAGCACTCACACTGAAGAAAATGTATGCATCCCTAACAACAGAGGGTGGGGTATGCTTGACGTGTATTCCATATCATTCCCACTGATGTTGCCTCCATTGAAATGTTCAAGGAAACACAATTGAATTCAAAGCAAAATCATTCGAGTCATGGGTGTAATCAAGCAGTGTTGTGATGGAAAAGTGTTAGCATCCACAGGTGTGATTGTGTGTGTGTGTGTGTGTGTGTGAGAGAGAGAGAGAGAGAGAGAGAGAGAGAGAGACAGAGAGAGACAGAGAAATGACTTTTCGGCCATCATCAATAGCTGTAGTTTATTTACAGGAATTAAATTCCTAAGCAGAGTAACAAATTAAAGTAACTTTTGCTCCGGCTGATTTTGCTTTCTTGTTAGACAAGAATGCCGTATTCATGTGGTTTCCGCTGTGTGCATGCAGGGACCAGCGATAAATGAAATGAAATGAAATAATCAAATCCCTCCGTGTTTATACATCTATTGCACTCCATATGTAGTCAGATACAACATTTTCCTTGTTTTATGCTCTTACAAATAGATTTAGTTTATTACTGTATCAATATATATAATTTGTAATGTAAGTTTTACGCATGTCTCCCTTGTAAAGCAGGCCTTTCTGGCTCTGAGTGGGACTATACCTGCTTTCAAGAAGACGAAATAAATAAATGCATTGCATCGTGTGATTTATTCATCGCTTTACAAGAGCGTCAAAATGTTATTCTTTTGTGGAGTCCGTAAGAATCTTGGAGATGAAAATAGTTTTAATATGAATTGAATTGAATTGAATTGAATTGAATTGAATTGAATTGAAGTGGTTTATTGATAAAACGTACACAGTAAATCATAGCAGCCAACAGGCTGAATGCTGTTTATACTTTACAATGATACAAATTTGCACTGAATTACATGCAGACTGAAAACTCTGAGGTATGAAACAAAAAATTAAAATATCGACTTAACCGTATGTACAAACTAAAAATTCAATCAATAAAATGTAGGAAAAAAGATATACAGAAATATGGAGCGGATCTAGTTTCTGATTTCCTTCTGATGTTTTACAACAGCAAAAAAAAAAAATGAAAAAAAATATATATGTATATTGATTCGCATTTTGATAAGGACCACCAAAAAAAAAAACCTCACTGTACACTTCATTCGGATTCTTCCTATTCTGCATTATAGTTGTGCAACAACAAAGAAATATCAAATAACATAAGAATGATAAAGGGAGAGTAAACGAATAGAAAATGGAAGTGTGAGAGCAGTAGAGAGGGGAGACATGTTAGAAAGAGAGAAAGACTAGAAAAATGATTGACAGGTATCTAAGGAGTGATGAAGGAAAACTTAATAGCAAATCCCGATTTCTGGTTACAACACACAAAATACATTAACTCCTATCTCCAGTTTATCACGGTATCAATTAACGGTGCGTGAAGAAAGACAAGCAAATGAAATACAAATGTGAATAATGTGGTATGCACTATTTCATGATAGATATGCCTATATGCCAGAAATCTATAACAATGATACAATCATTTCTTTTTTTAAATCACCATGTTAGAGTGAGAGGATAAAACGAGAGGAAGTCCGTCTGGGAAAGAGGAAGAAAGAATAAGATTGCGTTTTGGTGCATGCGTAAGACTTGTAAGACCAGTCATAGCTGTTGAAATGCAACAACATCAATATATCGGAGAGTTAAGAAATGAGAGAGGGTGAATGGCGATAAAAAAAAAACAAAAGATAGAGTAAAGCAAAAAGGGTTGAAGGCTGAAGCAAAAGGCGTAATTTCAATATACCAATTACATTAACACATTTTACTTTCACTTTATATCACTAAAAAAAAAAATGCAGACATTCATGAAAAAACCCTCGCAAAAAATGATAAAATGTACATACATATATTTATATCAACCATTTTAACACGATAAAAATCGTATTGAAATCGTGTTATGCTTATGAATGTGTCCGATCGCCTGTTGATACCACTTGAATTAGTGTTGCTGTTCACTCATGAGATTGTGTCACTATTTGTCCAAGTTTGATTATAACCAATGAAGGATAGGGCAATTTATGAACTTCCCTGTTCGATGGTGGAGTTGAGGCCTCGATAGCGTATCAATAACATATATAACTTTCATATCGTGGTTCTAATCACGTGCTAGCCATTGACATCAATAGATGACTCTACATATAATTGATATCACTATAGTCCTTTATAAAGGGACTGTACATATCGTCACTGCAGTCAAGAAAGAGTCGGGCAACTTTTCTGCGGAAGTATAACATGGTCGCATAGTGCTTTATTAGGTAAACTCTATAATAGTCTTGGTGCCTTTTGGGCCTTACCTTGTTTTACCATCTGTCCGATGCTTTTCGATGGTTTTACCCTTTTGTGAGGGTGCCAAATTCGAATCAGAATGCAAGTATTAACCATCCAAGAGTTTTGCGATATCCAAACTGACCTCCACAGCTTGAATTTTGATATGTAAGTACAATGTATAGCCTTAAAAATGGTAAAAAGATAAAGATGACCTCACTGTTTTACTGTATTTGAGGGTGCTGAATATAAGGTTGAAGCAAGTTTTAAATCCCTGAGGGATTTAGAGATATCAAAGAATGCCGGTAAAAATTGAAATTCCAAAATAATTATTTCCTTATGAAGGATGAAGAAATTGAAAATAATTTCACGTTTTAGGCATTTTGAACGTGCTATAGATCCAAATCTGATTGATATAACTCTTGCATCCTTGGGGTTTAGTGATATTCAAGATTTTGAGTAGCCATCTTGAACATATCACAATTCTCAGGCTGCAAGAATTGCATCATCAAGATTCAGATTTAGCATCCACCAAATAAATTAATGAAACAATCAATTTGATTAGATTATTTTCATCACTTAAGAGGAAAATTAGAGAGGAATAACCTTCAGAAACATTGTGCGGACGGTTAAACAAGGTTCAGCCTCTAGCACTCCCTGAGTTGATAGAGCATAAAATAATAATTCGCAAGCTGCAGTTTGTTGCGTAGACTCCTCTTCTTCTCGCAAAAAGGGACTGGAACTATATAGCAAATGATACAGCAAAAACAAACAAAACAACAACCACCACACACTGGTACAAGAGATGAAGTTATGTGGTTTTAAAAGGAATATAATTCATCAAATTGGATTTGCAGGACTTTTTGATGCGTTTATCATAACATTTTCGCAGAATATGCCAAATTTTATCTATCAATTTATTCAAGTTTTCTTTAAAAGCAGGGTTGTCCCGTTCAGAGCCCCAATGACCTGCTTTGCAAAGGAGCCCTGCATCAAATACAAAGGTTACAAGATCAAATACGGATTACAAATAATATCGAGTAACATATTATGTACATATAGAAAATAAAACGAAAACATAATACAACATAATACAAGTGGTGGTCATACGAACAAATAAAAAAATTAAAAGATAGACTGGTGAAGCCGGAGGCGTTTCTCGAAAATTTGTAATGAAGGGGATGATTGAATGGAAATTGGTAATGAATTTAACATTTTACAGGCGGAGTATAACTACTCATGATTCGAGAGTGCTGATGTAACGTTCATGAGCAACCATGCTTCCTTTAATTACAAATATTTACGTTTCACCTCATTCATTTTTTTTTCATTCAATTCATTTTTTTAATGCCTCTATCACGAAATGTCGCCGGAGGCATTATCGTTTTATTTTTTCCTTCCGTCCGTCCTTCTTGCCGCACGTCCTTTTCTCCGTCCGTCTGTAATCAATTTTGTGTTAACTGCGTAACTTCAGAACTGCTTGAGGTATCCAACCAAAACTTGGCACATAATGATTGTGTGTATGAGGGACGAAGATCTGAATGTCAACTCTTGGGCGCATGTGCTTATGGTGAAAGGTCAAATTCTTATAATTTCACTACTTTCCACATATCTTTGCAATGCGTGCTGTATTTCTTGGACATTGGTGTATACACGTTTTACCAGATAAGGATTTTCTCAAGAAAGTTTTTGGTCAAGGGCGCAAAGGTCGCAGGTCAAATGAAATTGCTAGAATTTCACTTATCTCGGATATGGCTCAGTAGGTACCAACATGTGCATATGCACTGCCTAACAATGATTATCTTGGGAGAATTGGGGTCATGGGATCAAAGGTCAAGTGTCAAAGGTGAAGTTATATTCTAAAATCACATTTTTTTTTTCATACCTGGGAGATTATCCAATGCAAGAATTTGATCAATTCACAAGGCCTTACATGCATTATGGCGCAATGATCCTATAGGGCAAGACTTTGGCCATGCGGTCCAAAAGTCAACTGAAAATGTGAAAAGGTCACATTTTCCCATATTTCATACGTATGTATTTTATGAAAATGATTGTTACCAGTCAGTGACTATAAAGAATTATGGACCTTGTGGTCAAAAGGCATGGGTAAAAGATAAAGTGAAAATGCTCAACATCTTGAATACTTGTTCTCTTAAACGGTTTAGCTATACATGTACTTCCAAATGAAATACAGCTCAGGAAATGTTAGCCCTGAACATTGTGACAAACATGGCATTTTCTTCTTTTTTTTTAGCCAGTTAATGGAAACTGTCGTATAGACGTACTTAAAGACCTATTTGGAGAACCATGCTATAGCGGAGGCATGTCAGTTGCCATAAGCGACATTTCCCGTTATGAAGTGCCTATTATGCAGGAGATATATTTTAAATTATGCCACTCGCCTGCCCTGGAAAGTTCAGAGCACTATTTTCTTTAGGATTTGCCTTTCTGTATTTGACTTAATAACATTGTGCTTTCATTTGCCATAATAATATTACCTCCTTTTTTCAACGTTGCTCTTGTCCCTACAGTGTTTATTATTGACGAGGTATTGACAAGAGGGACATAAACCCCTGTATTGTGTAGGAACTCAGGCGTAGCACGAAAACTCTCTTCCGCCCATTTCCTCGTAATGACATGCCCACAGCTCCACTGCAAACGACTCTGGTAGTAATCAATTCAATTTTGTATCCAGTATACAAATTCTCGTTGAAGTTATTGTCAGTCGACTCACTACTTGATCACAGGGTAATGAAATATTTAATCATTATTCGTTCGCTGCGTTGTCCCCATAAGCTTTTTTATGCCTATATTGATTATCAGAAATTTTGACGACCACCTCTCCTTTCCAACGAGCGAGAAACTTGCTTGCTATTGACTGCACTGCATTACTGGAAGTTCTTCATTTGATGTTCGAGGGATCCTGATTTCAATAAACCATTTTTTCCTCAGTGGCACGTTCAGGCTATACCAAAATCTTTTGGTAAATATAGGCCTATTTTGATGACCCCGCAATGAGATTTGGTGGTCTGGAAAAAAAAATAAAGAAAAACATGAAGAATGAAATCGTATATGAAACGTCAAACCTATCATGAATCAAGATGATTAAAGGAATGTGAAAATTTGCAGGGGAAACAAGTTAATAACTATGACCCGACTCTCTTCCTGGTAGTCCCGGCCATCGGACCATCGGGCAACCCCTGATATGGAGTTGCATAAGGGCTTTTTACACTAAGTCAAGTCTTGTAATTTTTGCTTAGTCCCGTACCAACGGGGGGGGGGGGGGGAGGGGGGCTAAGCCCCCCCCCCCCCCGTTGGTACGGGACTATCCTTATCCCACTTTCTGTATACACTCGTTTTTGCCAAAGTGGGCTAGCCCCACCGATAATCCGGTACTATCTGGCCCTGCAAAATAGCAGGGTTAGCACCGCAATTGCGGTGCCAAGCAAGTGAGTGCAAACAAAACGAAAAAATAATCCTGGGCTAAGCGATGGAGACGAAGTCCGACCCTCACTGACCAATCAGAAACGAGGTAATCAAGTGCTGCCGGTGCGTGCGTGTACGTGTACAGTACACAGCGTAATCATGAATATTTATGTGGTTTGGAAAGTCCGGGGCTAAGAAATACGAGTGTAAAAAGGTCAGTTTTCTCCTTAGCCCCGGACAAGAGATAGTAAGGGACTAATTAGCGAGTGTAAAAAGCTGAAAAAATTGGTACGGGACTAACGATAGTCCTGTGTCAGAGAAAGTCCGGGGTTAAGAAACACAGGTGTAAAAAGGGCTATAGTGTTGCGCACCGACTGCGCCGAAATACGCTATCATGGATTTTATTTTATTATTATTATTATTATTATTATTATTATTATTATTATTATTATTATTTAAAGCGAAGGAACCAAACGATCGAGAGTTTGGGCAGAGTCATTACGCAGCATTACGCCACTCTACGCGAGCCCGGTGTGAAAGCCCCTTGGGGACTTTCACATCGGGCACGCATAGTGTTGTGTGAGGACTATGCTGTCCTGAACTGTGCCTGCCTACGCACCACCCAACTCTTGGCAGGCTCGGTGTGAAAGCCCCTTCACAGAGTCAGTTGGCTTTGTTATTGCTTTATAACTTAAAAGGCATTTTAGACCCTGCGTTTTCAATAACTGTCCTATTTCATTTTTGTCAGTAATAGCATCCTCAACATAGAATCACCCATTCGTTGTCCTAATTTGACAAGCGTCACGCAAGGGTGAAACTTTTAAGGAATTTTCCCATTTTCCTGACCAATTGGAAAGACATTAATGATGCAGTCACGCGACAGCTACGCGCTGACAAATTAGAATCCATTGTGTTCTGGCATCGTCGCATATATTGCTATTATATGCAGAAAGAGCCCTCGTCGACATTTTATTTCTAATTTTGCGCCGACGGGAGAAAGAAATGAACGAGCAACGCGTGTATCTGGGACAAGCGTAGTGCAGTTTCTGTAAAAGCATCTATTGGTACTCCTCTGATCTCACAATAATCAAGTCCAACCGGGAGTTTTACATCGCCTTTCACGTATACATATACGCTCAAGATGATTGCATTAAAGGTAAGTTTACATTTGCCCAGTTACTCGACTCTTTGAAATTCAATTGGCAAATGAATTGTTTTGAACTGTTCTAAATAGAAATTGCAGGAAAGATTGCAGGAAAAAAAATTGCAGATTCAGAAGGGCTACTCAACTAAATCAATCTAGTTAGTTGCTAAATGGAATTTTAAAAACAATTTCCGCAAGGTGCTGATTGTTGAATGCGATAAAACGAAAAAGAAAAATCTGAGAACTGTGTGGAAGTAATCAAAAGCTGCACGCGGTAATTAAACCCCGAAATCTATGCTTATTCATTACATATTTAATTTCTTTTTAGGTGATATATTTCTAGGGTTTTGTTTTGTTTTGTTTGGTCAAGTGAGACAAAAGACTAAAGACTGCGTTTAAGGGAATAGTAAAGAAAAGTTGACATTGTTAATGTTTAAGTTGCTCTTCATTCAAGTTACCAAGTTTGGACAATCCGTCATGTGCCTTGCTAAATGAAAAGGAATCTCACAATATAAGCTTGCCATTACAATAAAATATTTGTCACAAGACTGAAGCTTGACAGCACACACAATTTATAGCACATCACTACTAACATGCCTTGAAGTAAGAATGCCAAAAGTGTAGTAAAACAATCCCTTCAATTTGAAATCAAAGACTTTCGTGGCAGATCGGTTGCCTTTCTTGTTGAGTTGAAGGGGATAACATGGGTGAGAAAACATTTTGTCAAGCCTTTCTGATCAGTGATCCAGGTGATAATTATTATCTTTGTGTAAACCTTGCTGATGCAATCAAACAGCTTCCTTATATCTTTTTCCCTTTTTGCTATCCTATCTATATATGTACAAGTCATCCTTCCCTTCTATTTCTATGCCTCCGCCACGTGTCGCCGGAGGCATATAGTTATGTTTTGAGGCGGTCCGACCCCCGGGGTCCGTCCGTACGTCCGTCTTTTTGTCGGCCGTCCGTAAGCAATTTTGTGGACAAAGTAACTTAAAACAGTTTGAGGTATCCTGATTGAACTTGACGTATATAATAGTGTTATGAGTGAAAGAGGTTGTACCTATGCCTATCTTTGGGTGCACATGCTCAAGGTCTAGGTCAAAGATCAAAGGTTAAGTTCTTAAATTTCACTTTTTCCCCCATATCTTTACGCCGAAAGGTGTCTTCTTGAAACTTGATAATTATATTCATATATTACCAGATAAAGGGAATGTTTTGGCCCATTCAAGTGAAAATGCAAAAATTTCACCTTTTTTTCTCCATAACTCGGAAATGGCTCGAGGTATCTTCACGAAACTATTATGCAGGTAGGTGCCTTCTGGCTGACAATGATTCTCTCGGGAATTTTAGGATCATGGGGTGAAAGGTCAAGGGACAAAGGTCAGGTTGAAATGCTAAAATTGTACTATTTCACGCTAAAATTACACCTTTCCTCTGTAACCTACTTCATTGAACTTCCACCTTCTGCCCATACTATCTGGTGATCTTTAAAAAAAATCCAAGTGTAGATCACTTGTGTTTGTTTCCTTTCCTTTATCTTCTGTTTTGCCTACCAGTCCCGTCCCTGTTTTCGTCCTTATCCTTGTTATAGTCTTTTCTCTTTGTCCTTTGGTTTAACGTTATGAGGTCGAGATTTTCAGATATGGAGTCCTTAACTGATCTTGAGATGCCCATTCTTATCTTTCATCACAGTAATTCACAAAATGTACAAGCTTTGCTTTTTCGGCCGGAGCTCTCTTTTCTATACAGTTAAACAATGCAATTTTAATTGCTAACTAATCTCATTTGTCGAAATACAAAGACAGAGTTACTATGATTGTGTAAACAGTGTAATACGCATCATTGATATTTATAATGTATGATACATTCCCTACTATGTATATATATATCATACTTTGTAATACTTTATATGGAATGGAAATCAATTGGATTGATTGATTCATTGACTAATTATTGATGCATAAACTTAACCAAACTAGGTATTCTTTTATGCATATATACATGTATTACTGCACAATGATTCTGCAAGGACAGATTTGGGCCATGGGGTCAAAGGTCAAGTAAAAATGTTGCAATGTCACAATTTATTTTCCCCCATATTTTAAAAATAGCCATAAATATTGTCATGTATAACGGCTAGTGATAATGGGTCATAGAATAAAATGGCAAGGGGCAAAGGTCAAGTGAGAATGCTCAAATTCTTGAACACTCGCTCTCCCAAACAATAGTTATTTAGCCGTCCATCCGAAATGAAACCTAATTCAAGGATAATAGACGCTCAAGTCATTGTGACAAACATAATAATTTCGGGGGGGGGGGTTGTGTTGCCGATATTATTTAAAACTGTCATCTCACATTGTCAAGACGTATATTGTTCGGCCCACGATGGTTCAGCATTCTGACTGTCTGAGAAAACCATGCGATATGGCGGAGGCATATACCAGTTGCCATATAGCGACATTCCCATCGTTTCTATATGTGTTATGTAAAAGGCCTGCAAGCAAAACATCTGCATTGTAATTGTATCGCTGTTTCATTTCGTTACGAACTGTAAAGCCAGTGGGGCAAAACTACTTTGTAACAAGTAATGCGTATGTCATTGTATGTAGCATGTAGGGCTAACTTGTATGTACAAGTACTGCGATGATTCAAGAACCAATGAATCATGCGTAAGGACTGCAGGCAAAACGCTTGTATAATTCAGTGTATCGCTGATTAGTTTCGTAACGCATGGTGAAGCCAGTAGAGACAAAACTACAACCGATGTGTATTAAACGTAAGATACCAACAATAACAACAATGATTGCAGGAACCAATAAATCAAATTAAAAAAAAATCGAAAACTGCTATTTGACAAGACGCTCGATCTTAATATTTTTCCTTTTCTTTTCTTTTTTTTTAAGAATTACAATTAGCTAGGCCTATAGAGCGTGTCCCAGATAAAACGAAAAACGAAAAAAAAAAGTTTCATTGTAATTTTTTTTTTGCTACCCAAATACAAAAATTCATGAGATGTACGTCAGTGGAACGCTTCTCTTCTTTCATTTTGATGCACGATTCAATGTTCATAATTCATGTTGATTAAGTGAGTAGACAGTGGTGCTCCCAAATGTTCATTTGCACGCGCAAATGGCGACTTTGAGTCCATTTTTTAAATTCTTTTACCATTTTTTTTTGAAAAAAACTCCGAAGTTTACATTCAAAACATCTATATTTTCTTCTTTTATACATGAGACATGCACAAAATATGAGTGACGCAAGCTCGAAAAAAAAAAGTTGCATGAAAACATACTTAATTTCTATCGATTCTATATACGGATAGTCAAAAAACAAGCATTCAGCTTTCCCGACTGAGCACTCCACAATGGGCTCATCCATTCTGCGCAAATGAATTCACACAACATAGTGACAGTGCTACAGGTAAGGTTGTATGGAGGGGGGGGGGGGAGGGTATTCACAGAGAATATTTTATACTGTAAAGCCGTAAGTTACCTTTTATTTGGAGTAAGCTAATGAGACTTAACCAATTGAAGACTAATATCGTAAGTATTCACAGAATGAATGCCCTGGGGGCTAATATGGCTGGGGTAATAAATGTTGCAAATGATACAGATTTCGATGATTGTACATCTCAAAATTCTCTGAGTGTTTTCATTCCTCGCTACATTTAACAGACAATAATGTTAATCCTTTATCACTGACAGGGGCAACGCGACGTTTATGTAGAGGGTCAAGGAGCCAAAGCAGAACAGGGGTCCATCACTTATTTATCACTAAACTTGCACTTCTAATATTTCAAAGGCTCAAGTGCAGGCCAAAAAGTCCTCTTTGTTTGGCTGGGAAGGTCCTTTAGGTGGGTTTCTAACCCCCCCCCCCCCCTTTCCAACATTTCGCTGATGAAAACTCTTAGCTCTCTGGTTATCTGCATAGTCAGACAACCTCATGATCATGTGCTGATATACGACACTATTCTCGAACGAACCGTCTGTAGTATTCCCTTTTATCCCCCCCCCCCATCCCGCCTTGTGTGTAAATTAATTGAAGCATCAAGGCCATTGTTATTTGCCAAGTCGTGATTTCTATACAGGGTGGCCCAAAAAGAACGGAACGCCTAAGATTTTTAATTTTAGCAATATTGTTCCTAATATGTCATTATTTTGTATACTATTGGAAAGGCCATTCTTTTTCCAAAAGAATGACACCAAGTTCTTTAATTTTGGTTAATGCATCATGGTTTTAGGACCATTTTTGTCAACCCTTGCAATTTTCAAAATGTGATCATTTTGCACTCTCAGAGATACCGAAATCAGCGAGAATTCGGCTTGCCATAGAACCAGTAACGTTCACAATGTGTGGAATATGACTGTCATTGTCCGTTACCATTGTGACTGAGACGACCTGTCCGCCCCACATTCCGCACATTGCGAACTCTACTGGTTCTACGGTAAGCCGAATTCTCACTGGTTTCTGTATCTCTGAGAGTGCAAAATGATTACATTTTGAAAATTGCAAGGGTTGACAAAAATGGGCCTAAAATCGTAACGCATTAACTGAAAGTAAAGAGCTTGGTGTCATTCTATTGGAAAAAGAATGACCTTTCTAATAGTATGCAACATGATGACATATTTGCAACGATATTGCTGAAATTAAAGATCTTAGGCGTTCCGTTCTTTTTGGGCCACCATGTATAATGGCTCCTTATTAACTATCCACCTATCTGGGTAATACTGAAGCATATTTTCAAATAAAGTTTTCTCGAACCGGCGTCTTATTATTATTATTATTATTATTTTTAACGCAAGAGCTAGCTGTCATAATTATGAAAGGACAAATTATGGATATTAAGGCTATGATATCCTTTTTTTTTTGCAGAAAATTGCTGACAAGGCCTGAAAAAGTCACTCAAATTTGCAATCTGCGCGTGCGAATAGAAAATTTGGTAGCGCCACTGCCCATTCTTCTAACTCAGACGCTTTCCACATTGAGGACGGTGTTAAAGAAAAATTAATACAAGACAGATGTTTGTTATATAGCTTCAAAGTCCAACACTCATTGATATCCTCGAACTGTAAAACTTGAATGTACGATAAAGTATTATTAAGATATACTATATACACGTGTTTATTTGTTATCTCTTTCTTTGAATACTCCTGTTTATGTTTTGATCTAAAAAGAATGACCATCCATCAGTCATGAAGATTTCATATGTACAAGTGGAGAGATAAAAAAATGAAACTAAATTAGGAAAGAACAATCTATTGCAAACTTACGTAAACGCAAAATGGGAAGAACGTGGTACATGTATTACGGATACGACAGGTTTTCAATCTACCGCGTGGTAACACGCGACAGACTTTTACTTTTTTTAAGTTTTACTTTCATTTTTTTTTAAATCTAGCTGTGAAAATAGGTAGGCTAAGTTACATTTCGAAACTATATAACGGTATTAGAAATCGTATAAGGCACTCTGCGAGATTTGTGCAGGGAGGGCTTCTCTCTCATGGTTCCATGGCATTTGCTCCTGCGACATTAATTTGCTCCCATGAAATATCTGCACGCTAATCCAGACATGAATTCTACCCACAACCATAACCTTAACCCTAATCCTAATCCATACATCAAAATAAACCTAAAACCCTATCACAACCCCAATCCTAACCTTAATAAGATCGAAGCAAAATTTCGCAGGAGCAAATGTCGTGTCACTCTCTCCCATACACCCTTGATCAGTACTAACACCGACATGAGGAGAATGTTTATACCCTAATGAACAAGGCCACATAATTATAATGACTGTATTTGAAGCTGGTGAAAGGGCGTGGGCGTTCGAAGTGCAAGGTTTAAAATAGCCAGACACATTTAGTAAAGAGTGGCAGATATTATGGTACACGCCGAGCCATGCCGCTCCAGTAACCGCTCATAACCAAAATTGTCTGCGATCGACTCGTTCAAAGCATCAGTTGATCTCCAGGTCACTGGATTACTCGTTAATTAAGATACACTCTGGTGTCCAATAGTGAATTGCCTTCAGGAAATAGATAGCTGGTAATTATCTCAACAGATCTTTAAAGCTATTCCATGTGATCATACAGGGAATTAGAGTTACCGGATAATGGAGGATTAATATCAAAGTGATTATCATGGAACTGCCACGCCTGAGTACCGTGACTCTATACCCACACTCCTATTTATAAAATTAGTAGGTAGTAGATAATGATGATTACCAAAGGAGCTATATAAATGTTTGTCTACCCTTGTGAGAGCGATAATTTCATTTCATTTATTTTCAATTTCACCCAAGAGTGTCAGTGGACAAAGCAAGGCAGTATGAATAGCATGAAGAAAAAGATAATGTATGTATTCTTAATACATCGAATTACAATATAATCACAATGAGTTGAGAATTAAATTCAAGAAAAGTGTGTGAAATGTTGAAAGAGTACAACAAAGAGCTTCTAATACACCAGTAACAATATGCTGAATGACTCGGAACTATCTCATTTCACATAAAAATAGAAACACTTTATTTCTGCCACATTATAACTTTAATTGAAAAAAAGGTCTTCTCTAGCTACAAACGTAGCACAATAGAGTAATGCATAAGTCATTTCGTCATATAATGTCCAACGTTCGTTAGTAATTTGAAGGTCCCTCCTTCATTCAGAGGTAAATTGACAAAACGTGATGGCGATGAAACGTTTCGTATATATTTTGTTCCCCTGATCATTAGTGATTGCTAAAATATGCAAAAGAAAGAGCTGAGGGACAATTCACAAACACGCATTATGGCTTTCAGGCGACCTTTGTTCCGAGATATGTCCTCGCTGTCGAGAGAGAGAGAGAGAGCTGACATTGCAGGAGGCGAAAACAATTATATTTTAGTATAATGCAAAGTGAACGACATTAAAACAGTCTCCGTGGATTTTTATGTCAACTCTTCAGCAATTACACTTTCTGTTGACGGTGGCATAATGTAATGTTCAAACTCTTTCTCAACTTGGCTGTACTCAGTAGGATAGAACCTATAAACCTGAGTGGTAGTTATTTCATTTTGAAATGACAAAGTTACGGAAATGTATAGAGTGACAGGAAACAATGCTATCCAGAGTAACCACATACGCAAAAGGGATTAGTCAATAATCACAATCACCTCTGTATCTTCGGGTTGTTTTTTAAATGATTATTTTGTTTCAATTTCAATACGGACTGATCAGTGAGGACAAATACCTTTCCTTCTATACTTACATAAGTTATAACAATACGCCCCATCGTAAATATAGCTATATTAGCTATAGCTTATATATTTAATCAGGCGATCGTTAATCAAGATTTTATTGTTAATTGCTTCCCCTCATTAGATTTGATGCGAAGAAGACGTGTGATTCTTTTTGATTTTTATAAGAATAAGAAGGAAAATTTAATGAAGATTATGTATGCAAGTCTATGCAGGAAACCGCTGATCAATAGTCAGTGTACATAATGAATAATAGGTGCACATTTGATTTTAGTAAGCGTGGTATTCATACGTTTAAAGTAATTTTAAGATGCGGTTCTGGAAATCAAGTAATTTTGTTAATTACTATGCATACTATGTAGAATCTATAAGATGAGTGTCTTTTGGTTAACTTTATTTTGCAAAAATTCTAAAACATTCACTTCCGGTGAGTGTTTGTTTTTCACATGTATATCTTTAAAATTTTCACATCCACAAGTTTATTTTTCATAAATAATGTAAAACAAATGTTATTTGTACAAAGTAAACAGTGTCTCTTTGAATGGAACTTTTTTTGTCTTGGCCCAGGGAACGTATGTGCCAGGTGAGACCTTTGTATTAAAAAGAATGCAGGGTTCAACCTCTAACCAAGCCTCCGGCCTCATGGAATATGGCACCAGACCGTAGATATTTGCCCGTATTTCGTGAACAAGCAGGGGGTGACTAAAAGTATTTGGATGATTTGCTATTTTTTTAGTTATCATTGCGGAGGGTCCCGTTGTACTTTTCTTTTTTTAGGAGGGGCAACAATCGGTATAGGCCTGTATATAGGCATATATATATATATATATATATATATACATATATATATAGGTGTATGTGTGTGTGTGTGTGTGTGTGTGTGTGTGTGTGTGTGTATTTATGTGCATTGTTATTACATGAACAAATCAAAAACTATACAATTTCGGCGTACTTATTAGGTTAGATGAAAAACGCGACGAAACTTAAACATCAACAGCGGAAACCGCGTGAGAAACACCTTCACTGGAGGCCTCATGCTGCTCGCATTGGGCCAATGATTATTTTCATATTAGAGATAACGATTATTTGATTATTGCCGCACATGGTTCTAAATTATGTTTGCCTCTGCCCTTCGGATGCAACATTTTTGCTGAGAGCGTGTATCAAGGGAAGTGAGGGAAGTGAAAATTGTATATATGACAAAGAACAATGTATCAATAAAACTGTCGGTTTGCTTCATCAGGAACATCCGGGCGTATGGGGCTTTTTAGCACGTTTAGGGGCAAAATAATTATGCTCTATACATATACAAGTATGAGTACACTGTCCCTGCTCTGTATGACGACGTCATAATATTGAATTACTATCAAAGTTACAAGGCATTTTCACATTGTGTATATTACCGGTCATTCTCGTATCGAAAATATTGTGCATGCCCTCAATCAGTCAATGGACAATGAACATGGTGAAGGAGTCCTTTACATTCGCAACATCTTTTTTATAACACGTATATTTCACGTATATAATCATTGCTATCACGCATAATATCAGCTTCACGCCGTACATAAATAGATGCGTGAAACATATTGAGCGACCAATAGAGCTCGAATATAGATGTATACGGCTTAAGCATTCCAGATGTGATTTCAAATTTTCAAGATAAAATGGCGTCTTTAATTTGCTTCGAATCTGAAACTTCTGACAGGATGTCAGTGAAAATGTTAGATTTAAGAATGAAGACATTGAAGATAATAAACTTGTGACGCTTTTTTTTTTTTTTGGGGGGGGGGGGTATTTTTTCTTCATTTTCTAGTTTTCTTTCCCTTTACCAAGCAAGGACACTTTATGCATCACCAGTACCCTCTGTTTGCCGCCGAGTAACAGATTTGAAAATCGTGTTTTACAAAACATAAACTGAATTAATAACAAGTGCCAACACATTGGTGACCATACCCTATGTATTGTCCGTGTTCACCGACAGCAGTGAATAACCGTGAGCACTGAAAAAGAATATATCGTTTATTAGGTATGTATTTTCATCGATTATTTAGACTGTGTAGTAGCATTCGAGTTGTTTGATATCAATCCATCCACGCGGTTACGCCATTTTCCTATATTCATTACTTCTCTTCACTTGCGGCCTTGGACTAAAGACTGGCGTGAAATAGGCACATGAATATGCTGGTCTACTTTAGATAGCAAAACGCGAAAGACGTAGAATTGTGTGTGTGTGTGTGTGTGTGTGTGTATGTGTGTGTGTGTGTGTGTCTGTGTGTGTATCAACAATAACATATGTGTCTATGGGGAATTATCACAGGTCTCAGACCTTAACCGTCAGAGAATATCTATGAATGTTTTGGCCTCTAAATACTGGCCAGAACCACAGACTGGAAATCGAGACTGGCCATCTTTATATCTATTCATTTGTGTGTGTGTGTGTGTGTGTGTGTGTGTGTGTGTGTTCTTGTTAATTCTTTTTTTTTTTTGGGGGGGGGGGTCTGATTTGGTCAAACGCACAGTGAATGCAAGAACACTGTATATGTTCCACACTAGTTTAGTTCACGTCCGCCCTCACTATCCATTGCCGTTTCAACTAAGACGTTTCTTTCCATTCAAGAGTATTCTCTATCATATTATGTCATTCTGGCGTGTCATTTCAAGTCCAGTGACCAGCCTATCAAGATGTTTGGTACTGCATGCAATGTCCCTGTGCGTTTCGCCCATGCACTCTCATTCAGTCCCTGTGCTGGTTAAGACGTTTATCATCAATCAGTCAGTCATTCCCATCAAATCCAAAATCGTCGCAGAAATCAATCCAGTCCATTTTCCGTTCTCAAAATATGCTCGCCCATGAGGTTCTCTTTTATCATCAATCACAAACATCGTTACATTTATATATTAATTGAACTTATGTAGTGACTCGGTTTAAGGCATGCATGAATCACTCTTATTGTTCTATCTATAGTTTTGAGTAATTTAAGTTTGTTTGTGTCTATTTTTCATTGAAGGTAATGCCAATAGGCCTAATGCTGAGTTTACACTGCATTGGTCTGCTTCTCCTTCAGGTAACAGGTACGTGAAAACGCTCTTGTCACAAAAATCTTTCACCAGCAGACCATGGCAATTGCTGAAATATTTCTTACATCCCCCCTGCTCCGTAATTTGCCTATTGTGATAAGATGTAGTGGTTTAAGTCGAATCTGAATATATACAACGAACACAATGTGTTACACACGACTCTGAAGATTGACGGGTGATCTAATTTACATTGAATATGCTGAGGTAGAAAGCTCACTGACACATTCGACACCCACTACACGATTCCTATGTGGACATGGATATCAATTTCCGTAAGTTTTTTCATTAATTTTGTTGTTCATTTTAATACAAGTCGAGCTCCACCACTACATTTACCATACAGGCTATGAAGATCCCGAAACGTGCCCACATCTCACCAAGCCACCATGCCCGATCATGCTGGCGGAGGATGGCACAGCCATCCAGTACATAGCGAAGCCTACGCCATCATCCCAGGCGACATTTATGTCGCTGCCGCAGGGAGTCGGTCAACATGCCAATCAATATTATTGCACTAAACCAGGTATATATGAGTCCGCAGTGACTAAAAGCGTGTGCTTGAAGACAATTATTTCGTATACACATCTATTTCTATATAGGTCAAAGGCCTTGCGGATTATCAATCGTGCACATTTCTTTTTATCACACTAACGAATTGTTTGTTTCAAGTAAATTGTTAAAAAAAAATCTGATTTGTATTTGTATCATGTTGGAATTTTTATGTATGAATTGAATACTGGCGATCTTCCTAGTATATTTTCCTCAATGTTTGTTAAAAACAGTGATATCCATGCTTACCCTACAAGGCACAGTGAATCCTATCATTTTTCCCCCGCTCGTACAGTTTTAGCCCTTAAATAAGTTAGATTCTGTTCGGTTGCAATCAAGTTCTCTAAGTTCCTTTAAGCAAAATCTTAAAGCCAATTTTCTAAAAACCTACATTTCATTATTTTGCCGTGATCACTTGAAAATTTCTGCATACTCAAAATAATGCCTCGCTTGGATGACTTCATTTGTTTGATCAAGTTGGTACTTTTCTTAGCATTGATACCATAAGTTTAATCATGAACATCATACAATACTTTGTACATTCCGTAAATTTTATAATATTCTCGACATCTTGTATTTTTGCATGTTACGTCATTTTTGACATCGATATAATGTGCTAAAAGCCTATATTATATTTTTGGAACCTATTACATCCTGCAAACTTTGCTTTTTAGTGGGTTCCTCATATTACACGTCAATTACGTCCTTATATATATATATGTGCAATTTTGTTTCAAACTGACCATTGTGTTAAAAACATTTCTTTTTCAAAATCAAATGGAATATAAAACCTGTATGAAATGTGGAATATGGAAGATGAATTTAAAAAGATGGATTCAGGGGTTCTGTCCATGCGATATGAAAATTCATTGTTCATTCACTTGTCTATAAATTGTCCATCTAATTGTTTATTCATTTTTGTTTGTTTCTTAATTTATGGAATATTCGACATACGTTATCTTTAATGGATGATACGTTTAAAGGAGTAAATGTGCTCTTCTTCCCATGTAGTCCTCAGTTTAGTACCACTGATTTTGATCATTACACAATGTCATGTGTTCTAGACATTCATCTTATATACCGAGTCTGTTTCTTCATGCCGGTATGTTTTAATCCGAGTCAAATTTTGTGCTAGAGAACTGATAAATGCATATTGAGTGGACCTACAAAGTACACTTGTTGTAACGAGATGTATTCCAACACAGTGGTGTTGCGTTTGTCTTTCTGGCAGTGACTTATGTCACTCCGTAGATATCAACGGTCAGACATCATGAACGATTTAATTCTAATTTCAACGCGATTAAAATATGACAGGTAGTCCTTTCAACAGAGATGGAAATCTGATGTGGTGCGGTTACCATCAAAGATGAAACACTCGTAATAATCTGGGAAGTCAGTAAATGCTCATTGTAATTTTCTTGAAAATGAGACAAAGCGTTCAAAATTTATTACCTTAGCTTTGTTTGATGCCTTGTGCTACCCCACCCTCCCTAAGATGGGGAACCAACATGTATACATGTTTTATGTCGATGGAACATAAAACAATGTAGAAAATGTAAAGGCAGTTCTCAAATCTTCCCCTCTGTGGAGACTGCATTATGTTGACTTGCCACTGTGTTATACTTTGGCAAATTCTACTCTGTTCTTTCCGAAGGGGCTCCACAAATTCTCTCTAAATTATCATTTCCTTTTCATCTCTTATCTGTGAAAAGTTTGCGTAAACTGTAACAGAAATGTTTCCATACCATAACGTAGCCTGTCTGTCGAACCCATGCCGGAACGGAACTACGTGTACAGAGATTGATGAAGGTTTCAACTGCACTTGTCCAGACGGATATAAAGGAGCAAGGTGTGAAAGAGGTATTCAACCGGGTTCAATTTGTCTTCTTTCTTGTTTCCAAACTTGGGTCTTGAGTCAATGGAAATTATTTTTAACGGAAAGAACTGATTATTATCTCCAAACATTTGTAACTTCGAAATATGTGTCGTTGACCTATCTATATTACTCTACAAGCCGGTAAATGCGAACGGAAATATGATCGCTTTTCATGTCATCTTGTTGATCGAAGGTTCACATCCCTTCACATTTGCTTCAATGTCTGTTTTCAATCAAACTCGTATTGAACGTGGAAATATGCAAGTTATGCACATTCTTGGGAAAGATGAATTCCAATGTATATCGATAATCATGTTAGTACTGAAGTAATGACTAACAGAATGATGTCATTGAAAGAATCGTGGTTAAAGTTTTTTTTTGGGGGGTGCTTGTGAAGGTATCCTAGAATCTTGGAAAACGAAATTGCATCAAAATTATTGTAAAATGTTTGGCTCACATTTTTTTTTTTCATTTGGCCACATAGTATGTGATGTTGATGGTAAACTGAATCAGCACAAGTCAATATTCATTTGTATTGCGTAGTTTTTTCCAGGGAAATTGAAGGCCTTGTATACCTTATAGGCTGACTCTTCGCGCGCCTTATTCAGTACTAATAACAGCGCGAAAGGGACGAAAAACGCGAGATAGGCGCCTTGCTCCGTTCAAAGTAGTACACAAATGATGCACAGGACAGAATGGATCGTTGAGAATTGGATATGCGAGTTTAACTTTGGAACTGGTTAAACCCACGAGCAGAACGAGTGGGCTTTAGACTGCTTCCAAAGTTAAACGAGAGCATACGATTTTCACCGATCCACAAATTAGGTCTGTGCATCATACGTTTTATAAAACGATGTAAAATGGGCCCGTGAATTTATGGAATTTGATCTTTTCCCCCTTAATACAACACAATACAAGACTTGATCCATTCATTCGAATTTTACCGGACGCATGATCCCGTAAAAATCGATGCATAATAATTGACCGATGAGATTGCAGAGGTTTTAAAGCCCATTTCATGAAAACGTGCTAATGACAGATCTCTTTCCATCCTTTTGATTGACTGTTTTTTTTTTCTGTAGATGCGTTCATCCATTCTGTAGAGCTCCTTGGAGGACGGAGCAATAATGAAGGACGAGTTGTGTTTACTATTCGCAATAATCCAACTTCACTCAGACTGGCCCATCACGAGGAGTGGATGAAAAATGCATCTATTCTCATCTGCCGTTATTTGGGATTCAAGGGAGTTTACGGTACAGTGGGCGGAGATTCGTTTGGTGGTTCTTCGCGGGACGTGTACGCCAAAATGGGCGTGGTCTTTTGCCCCCCTGATGCCACAAATATCACAGACTGTTGGATGGAGGAGGAGAGAGAATATGGCGGGCGAGATCAGAGCATCGGTATCGTGTGCTGTGATGGTGAGAAACTTATCTGTTCTTTATCTGTTCTTTATCTCATTCAAGAATGTACGTTTCACTCGATAGGTTTTACAATACAACATCATTAATGTTATCATCAATGCGGCACCTGGAAGGTAATGTCTGACTCCATTAATGATGCAGGGAATAGGATGGAAACTACACTCATATTTTTGAAAGGCTAATGTTCCTGTTAAGTAAGTTTTCCTCAAAGAAACAAACCTGACAACAACCAAAATAATGCATTACTACGAGTACTTAAACTCGCTATCTTTGCTTAATCTTAGGAAATTATCACACTGGTGAATATCAGGTACACTAGCTTTTACAATGTATTTTTGCTGTAACACCCTCACCACTCTGAAGGGTTATTTCAGTTATAATTTCGGTTATTTTGACATCTTCCAGGGAATTCCCGTGTTTCCGTTGGATCCCCTCTCGGCCTTGAAAGCGGCGCCATTCCGAACTCCTGGATAACAGGGTATATCTATTCAGGCTACTCAGCTCCATACTATGGTCGATTAAACGGACCTTCCTCTTATCGTGAGAGTGCAGGAGGAAGCCGGTATATGAGTATTACTCTTGGCGCAAAGCATCTTGTGACAGGAGTAATCACCCAGGGGAGGGCAGGTACCAACGAATTTGTGACGTCATACTATGTCGTATCTTACAACGATGGTGTCCGGACAACCTACGTAGACATTGATACCGGAAGCACTAAGGTGGGGGTGAAAATGAGCATGTTACCACCAAATTGATCTAAATGAATAAATGTGAAAGAAGGTTTCGACTAGGCATCTCAATACAAGATTAGAACCGGCAAGCATTGATTTTATTGTTACGTTCCACAATCATCAATGGCATCGATTCTCGTTCCTGTCACGTCTGAAAGAAGATTTACCAGCATTTTTTTTTTCGGAGATTATAGTTGCCTCGTCTTTTTGGTATGATAAAAATATTGCAGGGCTCGACACTAATGGTGGCCCGGTGGCCCGGGGCCACCAAAAATGAAAGTCGGGCCACCAAATTTCAAAAAAGGGCAAATTTGGTGGCCCGCCTCGGGCCACCACAATTTTTTGAAAAGTATGTCAATAAATTCGTAACTTTTTGCGCCGGAAATTAGCATTTAAATTTGTTTAAAGGATGGATGAAAAGGACTAAATGAGTGCCTGAGAGTGAGTGTTGCAAGTTTGTTGAAGTTTAATTTATGAGTAGATATGTCCAACTTCTAATTCTTACTATCATAAAACTTAAATTTTTGACTCATTAAAAAAAAAACAGGACGGGCCACCAAACAAAAAAGTTAGTGTCGAGCCATGAATATTGAGTTGAATAATTCCTAGATAAATGTTTTTGTTTAAAACTTCTGAACGTTAATATTATGCATTATGACGTTACAATATGGGTTAATTCATGTGTGAATTACAAAATAGAATGCACATTTCTTCTTCTTCTTCTTCTTCTTCTTCTTCTTCTTTTTCTTCTGATTAAGTCTGCCTCCTTCAATAGGCTGCAGATTCTTGCAGACTGTGCTATTTACACTATAATACAGTTTATTTACAGATATTTACAAGCACATAGAAAATTTGAAGAAAATAACTAGCCACTGTGATCAACCTTTAGTCGGTTTCGGAATGATCCCACAGATGGCGCTAAAACAATTTCTGACGACAGGGAATTCCAGTTCCTTACAGTTCTTGGAAAGAACGAATGGCGATGCGATTCAGTTCTCGAGTATGGTACCTGATAGGAGTGTGGTTGCGAGGTTCTCGTCAGCTGAGTAACCTGAGTAACACTTATCTGTGTTCAAAACCATCATCCATTTTTTCACCCATTCACCAATTTTGTTTAGGTCCTCTTGAAGATTTTGCGTATGATGTTGATTGTCAATGGTCATGCAGGAAATTGCATCATCGGCAAAAAGGCGAACCTTCGACGCTAGACCATCTGGCAAGTCATTAATGTAAAGCAGAAAGAGGCAAGGCCCAAGAACCGACCCTTGAGGCACTCCAGATCCTACCGCTATTGGAGAAGATTTAATACCATCCAAACGACCCTCTGACTTCTTCCATTGAGAAAGCTTTTAATCCATATCAGATCCCCCCCCCCCCCCCGATACCGTAGTAGTCCAGTTTACGTAAAAGCCGCTCATGTCCAACCTTGTCAAAAGCTTTTGAGAAATCCATGATTATGACATCCGTTTGACGCCCTTCATCCAAGTTCCTGTGTAGATCGCTTGTGAAACCTAGTAATTGTTGTTCACATGACATGTTCTTACGGAAGCCATATTGCAGGGGAAAGATAATGTTATTTTCGTCCCCGTGCTTCATAATTTTGCTGGCTAAGACGTGTTCCATTAGTTTGCAGCAAATACATGTCAGCGAAATGGGGCGGTAGTTTACAGGAGTAGATAGATTACCTTTCTTGTAGACTGGTACAACATTTGCTTCACGCCAATCATTTGGTATTTCACTTAATTCATATGACAACCGGAATTTATTGCAAAGAATTGGAGCCAGAATTTTTGCCAGCTGCTTCAAGACTCGTGGAGTTATACCATCCGGTCCAGGGGACTTTTATACCTTTAAACCACAAAGCAACTTTTCTACACCCTTTGATGTAAACACAATATCCTCCATTTCTTTAGTCTGAGGTTTCCGGTAGTAAGTCATTCGGTATGGGTGTTTCCTTGGTGAAAACACTTTGAACTGTTGGTTCAGCACTTCAGCTTTTGCCATCGGATCAGTGATCGTAATACCATCACTTTTCAGTTCTCTTATTCCTGGATTATCAGTCCTGTTGTGTTTGATGAAGCCCCAAAATCTCCTCATACTCTCAAATTCTGTGGTATCTTCATCGATAGAAAAAAGAGATTCCACATAATTCCAGTGAGCCCTCCTTAGCTCTTGTTGCAGTGATTTCTTGGTTGCTTTCAACTCTTCCTCCAAATGAAAAGGGACTACCCCGTGATTTCTCCATTTCATGTTCCGACTTTTTTTGTTCAACCTATTTCTCCTTTTGATCAACCTTTTAATCTTGTTTGTAATCCATGGCATGTCGTTCTTTTTGGATGTCATCTTCTGTGGAACAAACTCCGTCATTCCCTTCTCTATTCCATTCTTGAACATAACCCAAGCCTCATTCACTGAGCAGAAGTCAAGCTTATCTTCAATTTCCTTGCCTACACCTTGCATGAAGTCAGCAAATTTTTCCCAATCCGCTTTGCTGTAGATGTTGATTTTCCTTCTTACTAGCTTCTGTCGAGTTGGACAACTAGCAACCGTGAGAAGTGGGCAATCATGATCTGAAATGCCTGGTACAACTGAGACATCAGTGACTAACGTTGGATTATTTACTAGGAACAGATCAAGGACGTTCTCTTTCCTAGTTGTTTCTGTGACTACCTGCGTTAACCCATTGGTCATCAAGCACAGAACCAAAAGCATGATGAAGCGCTGGGTGATGACATGCTTTCACCTTTTTGGTTTCCCAATCCCATCCAGGTAGATTAAAATCACCTCCTATGACTACCATATGATCGCGATTCAATTTACACAGGGATCGTTGAAGCTCTGCAAGACCCTCTTCGTCATTTTCATGAGGTCTGTAGTACGCAGCTATATGAAGAGTCTTAGATCCCGCCATATTTAATTTACACCAGAAAATTTCACAATCTGTTCCAAGTTCGATTTCTCTTGTAGCAAGAAGTTCCCTCTTAGTAGCAATAAACACTCCACCATGAGGGTCATTAGGTCTATCTCTTCTCTCAATATGACATTGATCAGTTGGGAATACCTCATTGTTGTTGACTGATGACGATAGCCATGATTCAGTACCAATGACAACTTCTGGATCATGTATTTGCGTCAGAAGATGGAAAGACTGTTTTTTGGCGCGAATACTTTGACAGTTGACATTGAGGATCTTAATGGATCGGAAATTAGACTTTTTAGGTCTTACATCTTTTCTACTGGGTGAAGACATATGAAGTGGTGAACCAATATCACTCTGTGTGAATGAAGTTTTACTGACGTCAACTGCGTTTTCTTCCTCCTCTTCTGAGCCCGAGCTGAGAGCATCAAAAGTGTTATCGTTAGATGAAAATCCCAAAGTATCGTTACCAATGCCTGACGTCATACTCATTCCAATGTTATGCATTCCGCACTGGCAATTTCCCTCACTCTGGATACCTCCTGTTTTCCCTGAAACTCCTTTTTCTCATACGCCACATACATCTTTAACTTTCCCCATAACTGCTAGTCTAGATATGAATAGGCCTATAGAATTCTACATGAAGAGAATATGGAAAGATCTTACTTAATGCATCGTGGTTTTACATGTGTTACAATGTTGAGATAAATCCACAAACCACAATCCCTCGATCATTTCTTCCACCATCATTTCCACCATTCATTTCCACCATCATTTCCACCATCCCACAATCATTTCTTCACCATTGATTATTGGTATGATACTTGAATGAGAATGAACGGTAATAAGTGAACGATCGCCCTGTCACCGACGTACGCAATAATGCAGTCATTCGGGATATGAAATGTTAACCTTTATGCCACTTTGTCAATGTACATGGAACATGAATGATGAGTTTTAGATATCTCCAAACCTTTTGCCTTTTATAGCAGATAACTGCATGAAAATACATCCTTATTCTGATCAATGTCCCCCTTACTGTATCAAAGTTGATATATCATCAGTTTAGAAAGCATCCGGAAGCACGATAACTTCGGAGTTTCAGAGTATAGTTTGTTTTTGTCTTTTCCTAACCGCCTTGATAGACATTCTCTGCAAATTATGACGACTCAAGCGCTGTCACACATCACTTTCAAAGTCCAGTCATCGCAGATACCGTGGAGATCTACATTAGCACCTATGTGTCGTCCTACATATCTCTGAGGATGGAGCTCCTTGGATACGGACCACTCCCTGAAAATATCGGTGAGGACAGTTCAATCAATATTAGATGAATCTCTCTAGACTTCGTAGTTTAGTACGCTTTGCCAGAATGATTGCATCGGTGTGAATTAGCACGATTGCCAGGATCGACTTTACTAAGACGACTTCTCCTCTTATCTACACAATAAACACAGTGGCAATCAGCAATTGTCATGTGTATGCTGTATAACATACAGTGACATAAGTTGTATGCAATTTATTCTTATTGGGAGATTAACTGGTACGTCTTAAGAAATATCTGCGCCTTAATTGAATCATTGAAACTAATCTCTCCATACGTCAAGAACTTCATGTATCAAACGTGTACTAATATGTAAATGTGCAGATGTTAACTGAAATGCTGTCGACAAAACAAACAAAATGTCCATCATTTAGGTCCCTTATACTTTATTTGAAAAAAAAATCAAAGGATTTGGGAAGATTGACTGAATAGTTTTATGCCAGTTTCAGTTATTTCCTACTTTTCAAATCATGTTACATTGAAAATAAGAGCACCAATTCTTGTACTTTGTCATTAGTAAACAAGCAGATACAGACGTTATTATATACATGATGTATATACAGATAAGACAGGTGTTTATTCACATAATTGTATTGGATGTGTGTGTTTACGCGTATTTGTGTGCACACTAATTTCGATGATAACTGATTAGCGGATGCCTCTTATTGTAAATGCAAATTAAGAGAATATTTCCAACTGTGCATTGAACCTATAAATACACGATAAAGTTGTTCACTTTACAGTCCTCGATGACAACATCAAAGTCTGGTCGAGCTCCTTTTTTTTTTTAATTTCAGTGTACGCTCACACTCATATACAATATATATATATATATATATATATATATATATATATATGCATACATACATACATGTCATAAGAGAGAGGGAGGGAGAGAGAGAGAAAGAACAGTAAAAGGTAGAGGGATAGAGAGGATTGATACAGTTATTTACGTTATTTCATTTTGGAAATTCAAGTGTAGTAAGCACTCAGTCAAATGTCTTAATTCCGGGTAAAATGTCTGCAAACAGATCAGTGAAGTGTTCTATCGTGCTGTCCCAGGTGCCCTTGAAGTGGAGCCCTGCCTACCAACAGATAGTGGTGAGAAGCTTGGAGTTCAAGACGGCAGTATTCCAGACTCAAATCTGACGGCTTCTTCTGCACTCAGTTCCTCTTACACTGCTCCGTCCGGGCGACTAGCTTCGAACAGTGGTTGGCTTCCAGCTAATGGTGACAATGATATATGGGTGAAGGTGTGTACTCATCAGCACATTGAATAGAAGCACCGAATGGAAGCCCTGTATGAAGGGACATCGCAAATCCCTTTCCTCACGCATGGTTCACACGAATTTCACATCATATTCACAAATAATTGTTCAGAATAATTTCTCAAGCATTTCATATTTCAGCGAAAATTAATATCGAAAATCTTGCTTAATCATTATGACTTTTTCTTTTTCTTTCTTTGTTACTGTCCGTAGGGGTTACAAACATACTCGCACGTCATGTGTATTGCAATGTGAAAAAGCCGTTTGTCAGTGCTCAGCTTCTAAACGACGTGGTCGAAAAAACTGTTAACCGTGACTGTGTGCTCCTGTTAAAACATACACGGTTAATGCGAAATTTCGTACAACAAAATAAAAAAAAATAATGTCCCAAAATCATTATCTATGTTTCTTCTTATTTGCTCGGATTGCAACAACATATCGACATCAACGAAATAAAAGTGTCCCTTGTTTATCAACTGCTCAATCTATCTACAAATGGATAAGTATATTTATCTGTGAATCTAGTTCTCAGTGGGCTTCCAGACTTCTTCCTCTTCTTTTCCCCTCTCCTTTTGAATTTATGATGCTTCAATCAATCAATTAATCTTTCCATTGATGTTATTATTCCAGAGGGGCCCACATTCTACAAGCTCTGTCTTTTTAGTGGGTCTCTCCATTTTTCGCACTTTAAGCAAAGTTATACATGTACTTTATTTCGATCACTTCTGTTTTTTTTTTACTACAATGTATAATTACTACAAGGTCCTCCTCAATTGTTTTACATTCTTTTCAATACATAATGTTCTGTTTACCTTATTCTCTGTCGTCAAAAGAAGTGTAACTTATATGTTTTGTCGAAAAATGAAATAAACTTTGAATTGAATTGAATTGAATATTTTACTTGCGTCTGGAACTGAAATGAAACGACAAAGTTTAAGATATCCGTCTTAAATTTTCAACAATTGCAGGAATTGTGACGTTGAAAATCGCGAGAAAGGTGTTGTATTTCATAGGTATAAATCCCTTTGGTCTGGAATGATTAAAGTTTTCCGTCCATTTGTGTGGTAAGTGCTTGGAAAAATATATATAGGTCATTTGATTTAGCCATAGGGCACCCAAACAATGTAACAAATTGTTAAATTTGCCATCCATAGGACAGCCAAAAAAAAAAAAAAAAAACCAAACTAAATCAAACGTGTAAAAACCTTATTCATTCAAGTTAGCATGGGAGTACAAGTGACTAAAGTTCGAACAATTTGTTTTGCAGAAGGTTATTCATACTTATTGCCAGTGCATTCAATTTGGCACTGTTTGTACACGTATGCAGTACAATGTATTACGCACATTTTGTTATGAAATGATTATATACAAGCAGGCCTATAATTACAACAGCATTGTATGTTACCAAGGAGGTATCCTCTCATACCTCCTTGATGTTACTCGAAGTTACACTTCTTCTGAACGTCGTCTGAACTTCCTTAAGTTCATATTTCTCTTTTTGATCTCTTCACTATTGATGTTTGAAAGATCGAAATTCTATTCAGGAATACTTTGCACGTTTACCCCAACTTGAAACAAACACGTTATAAGTTCGTTGAAAGACGAAAATCTCATTCTGAATATGCTAGTACGATTCATGTTACTAGATTATGCATATAATATGGTTGAAAATATTGAACAAATGACCACACAAAATATTGTGAAAGGAAAAAAAAAGCATAAAGATGAGAAATCCCAACTCAAAAAACATTAAATCAAACAGAAGGGAAGATTCATGAAATTTACTGAGTAGCCTTCCCCATTAATAAAAGGGGGAGGGCAGTGAACACATGATATTGCTGTACTCCTCGTTTGTGGGACACCCGTTGAATGTGACTTTAATCACTGACTTGACATAAGGAATTAAATCAATGACCCCATAAAGAAGAAAAGTAGAATCACAAATGGAAGAATATGTGATGAAATTATACATAGAAAGTAAACGAGACGTAGAAAATTGTTAGGATGACAAATTAGGTGATTAGTTTAATGCATGAAATGAGACAGAATGGGCCTCTAACCATAATTTTCATATTCATAAAACCATTCCGCGTAATTGCCACTTGATGTAACATGTATTTGCAATCATCATTATGAGTTGCAAGAGTTGCATCATCCAAATTAAGATTCAACACCCTCGAAAAAGGGCAGAACCATTGATCTTGTCAAAATTTCATCATTGTAAAGAAATTAGGAAATATGGATAGGAATCCATAGGAATTTGCAGACATCTTGAATATCTCAAACACTCAAGGATGCAAGAGTTATAAAATGATTATGATCGATGTTATTGTTTCGCAAGAACATTAGAATATTTGAAAGCCCATAACTAGACTGATGAATAGTGCACTTTTCTACTTCTTGTTTAGCTATTGTTTTTACGCCTCCGCCACGAAGTGTCGCCGGAGGCATTATGTTTTCCGGTTGTCCGTCGCGTCGGTCCGTCCGTCCTTTCGTCCGTAATAAATTTTGTGGACAGCATAACTTAAAACTGTTTGATGTATCCTAATGAAACTTTGTATGTTTATGTATGAGTGGGCGAAGTTGTGCTTATCAACTTTTTGGTGCACATGCTCAAGGTTAAAGGTCAAAGGGTTAAGGTCAAATCTCTCCAAAATTTCACCATTTCAACCATGTCTTGAAACTTGGCGTATACGTGAAGTATTAAATAAAGATTCTCCAGAGAGAGTTTCGGTTCATGAGGTCAAAGATGAAGTGAAAACGTTAAAAGTTCTTTTTTTTCTCCTTATGTAGCAAATGGTTCAAGGTATCTTCATGGAACTTTGTACACATATGAATGTAGTGATTGGCAGTGATTATGTAGGGAATTTGGAGTCATGGGTCATGGGTCAAAGGTCAATGTCAACTACTCAAAATTTCACTATTTCTCTAATGTTTATGCAAGGCCTGCAGGATTTTTCTTGATACAGAATGTATACATGTATTACCATTGGAAGTGTCTTGTCAGAAGGTCAAAGGTCAACTGGAAGTGCTAAATTTCCCTACTTCCTCCATATCTCGAAAGTGACTCAAGTTATCATCATGAAACTTAGTACATATATATGTATTTTCTACTTGACAGTGATTCTCTTGGGAATCTAGAGTCATAGGGGCAAAGGTCAAGGGTCAAAGACCAGGTTAAAATGCTAACATTTTAATAGTTAATACTAAAATTGCACTTTTTCTCCATACTTTGAAAATTTCTCAATGCATAAACTTATAAACAGGTCGAAATTCAAGTAAATATCCTCGAATCTCCAAATACCTGCACTCTCAAACAATATAGCCATGCATCCAATTATACCTAGTTCAAGGTAAGTGAACTTTCAACACGTTTGTGACAAACCTGCCATTAAATATATTGCCAGTTATGTGAAACTATCATCACACATTGCCAAGACACTGTTCCAAATAGAGAACCATGCATTGTGGTGGAGGCATACCAGTCGCCATATAGCGACATTTCTAGTTCTCTTTATTGTGAATTTGAAGGTGGAGCTTCGCTGTGAAAGATGTCAAACATGACGCGGTTTTGTACTTGAATAAGTTATATGAAGTATCAAATCAAAATTTTGATCTAGAAGAAGAGGGAGTACTACGTTAGTTATGGCTTTCAAATATCATGTGATGAACATGAAGAAAAGAATATAATACAGTACAACGACAGTCACTGTTGCTTGCATGACTTTTTAAACACTTTGTTGAAATCTGTTTTCTCATAATAATGCATGTCGTAAGATATACCTAGGAGACGTCTTCATGGTCACCGGTGTCATAACGCAAGGCACATATGATGCAGGCCTACAGCCACGATACAAGTGGACAACAGCTATTTCAGTTTCATTGTCAAGCAACGACAACGACTGGGTATTTATACTAGATAAAGCTGGCTGGAAACGGGTGAGTACCTTCGGGGAAGCGCTCATTTTGTCGGAACGGCTTGTGATAATCCAGAAATCCCAGGAAAGTTTGCAAAGTGGCAGCTTCTACTGGGAGATGAGGGAAGGGAATGTGGTACATTGCACTAAGATGGCCACCTCTGCATTCTTACTGCCATGATAAAACAAATTATGTATGCAATCAAAGACTCATTTTTGCTATTCAACAGATTTGAGTTTGTCAAATGTTGAGTATGGGCTTCAAAAAACAAACAAACCGATGACCTCACCTGACGTTTTCCATACGCAATGTGAGCTACAGGTTATGTCTGTAGTTATAACCCCTTTTCACGCCTCGTGTTTTGATTTATTTTCCCACACCGCGCTTCGTTTTTATAGTCAAGACAGGCTCTTTTATGGTGGAAACTGTGAGGCAAGGGGTGAACGCGCCACGGAGTTGATTATCATATAAGCTTGATGATTGGGCTATAGTTGCTAGGTTGGGAGAGTCTCCGACAAGCTCTACGTCATTGCTAAAGGTCCTATATATTTACCTTGGGAGCAGTGATTTAAAAAAATTTCAAGATATCGCTTTTGATGCATATGTGTAGTTCAGTTGTATCACCAAACATCTTGCCATATAACATGTTTGCAACAAAGCCTAAAATATAAGGAGATATCAATATTTTTTTCTCATTAAACCATATCTGTATAGACGGTTTAGTCTGGAGACATCTTTATGATAAGTATTGTTCACATTTTGTACATTTAAAAAAACTTAACTTCGATTATACTGGTTAAAGTTTTTACATTGGTTGTTTCTATCCCTGTCTCACATTTTAGAACTATTTTGAAGCACTAATGCTGGGTTTTGTTTCATCTGCAAAAGGTATATTATGCCTATTCTAAGCAAAGTATGCCTAGAACTTGAATACAAACCAGAAGCGGTCTATACTCTTGAGCTTTCACCACTTGTCTTGAATACGACTCGAGGTATAGAATATCAACCTATAAAGCCACTTGACTTTCACTTACAGTCCATAGTTTGATATATACAACATATCGTGAACCTACAACGAATATCTATTTGCATTTATGTCTGTCTCGTCATGTTCTTTGGCTTCTCTCTTCACTATCCCACCCGACCCAAAGTATCCCACAAATATGCATACTTTATTATATAAAAGTTCCATTCAGTTCACATTCATTTCCACGTTTTATGTATATATGACACAAACGTGATCACGTGCTAGTTTGAAACATGTAACAGGTAATGATAATGGCATACCATGGCAATGCAGTTGCAGAAGAGCAAGACAACTTATACGTAAACGTATAAAGATTACCAGTTTGTTTTTTTAAGCGCATGCATTGACAGTCTATTATAAATGGATACAAACTGCAGGAATAGGATAATGCGGGGGGAGGGGCACAAAAAGTATCTCATGAGAGGAAGAGAAATGGGAGAGATAGAGAGAAACTTTGAAAAGTAACACATAAATGTAAATGCAAACGTCACGAAAATTTGCATTGATGAAGAATAATGTCTCCCAACATTGTGTATGAAATCTTATGGTAATACACCTCAGATTTAAATTGAAGAAATGAAAAAAAAAACCCACTAATCACTCGAGAATGTATACAATGTACACAAGTGTCAGCTTAAGAAAGGAATTTAGTTGCAAAAGGGACCCACGAAGTTTAAACATATTAAACCCAAGGGAGTGCACATTTTGCCACCTCCCACATTTCTATGTGCATTCCTACGCCTTTATACCACTAACCAAATTTGACGACTTTGCCTAAAATTTATTACAAACATTTTGATATATTATTTAACTATGTTCGATATTTCTGTTTGCCATGGCAACCGTAATCCGACAACTATATCAGATTTTGCGCGTTTTTGTTTTTGTTCTAATTTCAGTTAATGATATTATAATGGATGAAATGTTTTTTTTTCTTGGCTTTAATCTGCCAAAGGACCAAAATAAGAAGTGATAGTTGTTTAGATGACCTTGAAATGGTCTTATCATTTCCTTCATTTTTCATGAGTCATAGGTATCAAATGATAAATATAATAGTGGTAATTGAAAAGAAAAAGTATTTTCGAAAGATTACCCTTATTTCATTTTGTGTCCTTTGAACCTTCCACACAATTTTGCCTGTAGTATCATTTGTTAATAATTTTGTCAATCTGCAAACTCAAAGTTCCATTAGTTTGGAAACATGAAATATGTGATACCTATACAATATGTACCTATCCAAAATAATACATCATAATCTTATATTACTTTTTATCATAACTAATAGCGACCCAATATGTCAACTTGAGAAATTTCAACCATGACAAATAGTGACGTTTGAATTGCGTTTCTTTTGTGGCAAATATAAAAATGATTGCTCTAAACTAAAGACATATATACTTGGGATAGAGAAATCATAAGAAAAGCCCTAAGTTTTTAGCATATATCATAGCACATTTCCTATGTATTTTTGTTTATCATTTTGGTGAATAGTGCCCACAAATGCAGACATTGAGAAAGTTCAAATATAGGGCCATGTACAGTGTGAGTTTCTCAACCAATGTGCAAAATATAACAGTGATACATCAAATAATACAGAAGTTATACAGGGACACAATGCCCCCCCCCCCTTGGGTCTGTAAAGGTTAAAACATAGCGTGGGCTTATAGGGTTTATGGTTACTTGAATGATGAATATATCTGTATGTGAGATTGTCGTTCATTTTTTTGTCGAGCCCACCGGAGGTGCGGGGAGACTAAGGGATCGCCTGCGTCGTCTGTCCGTCCGTCGTCCGTCCGTAACGCTACAAAAGCTTGAATAACTCTCTACTGAGGACTTCAATTTCAATCAAAAATGGAGGGAAGAGTGGTTATGGAGAGTTACACATTTTACCAAACATGAAGTACACCTCAAGGTCTAAGGTCACAGACAGGGGTCAATGAACTTTAGGGCCACTTGTTAAGTTTTTACTTTTGATCCCTATGTCTGTTTGTGACCAAACTTAGCTGGTAAATTTCCCTTGGGAAGTTGAAGGTCACCACAAGGTCAAAGATCATAGCTGGGGTCAATTAGTTAGAAATTTCTACGCGAATGGGCGAGACACATTTTGGCACTTGCCTTGTTTTCATGTGTAATGTGTAATACGCTCACCTTATCTATCCATTTCCATCTCTTTTTACATTTCCATCCACACTGTACCCCCTGTTGTACTAATTTTCTTCCTTTGTACATATATGGTACTCTCTTTGTGTAATCACTATCATAAAACATAATCTATACTCAATATTGTGCAAATGTGAAACGCTGAAATCGCTCTGTGAATAGAAACACGATATATCCCTTGTTATAAACGTCATTATTAAAAGCAGTCTATCGAATGTATTTTTACGTAAGACTAATCCATGTGACTCTTCTTCTTCTTGTTCCCATGAAGATATTTCCCACAAACAATGACTACAATACGATGGTGACGACACCTTTCCCAGTACCTATCCGAGCAAGTTACGTCAGGATTCACCCTGTGGCATGGGAAGGCCTTACGACGATGCGGTATGAAGTGTTAGGATATCAGTAAGAAGTGAAAGTGTCAGTAATTGTAATGAGAAGTTATTGATGATAATGATGATTATCATGGTAATGATGATAATTACATTACTACATGAAGTAAACAGTTTTATAGCGCATAGTTAAAGCATCATTCCCGATGCGTTTCATAGCCACAATAATAATTTTACAACAACATACAGTACAGCGGATACTGTATATATACTTACTTACTTACTAGAACTTTATTTGATTTTTCCTTCTGCCTATACCCGGGCGTCGCGGAGAGACATAAGCGTCTGTTTGCTGCGAGGCGGGTAGCCTGGAGAAAGGACGTGCATGGCATATACTGTTGATGTCCTCTTCATTCAAACTTTGAGCAGATCCAAATTTTTACTTAAATCAGGTGCCTGCATGATGAAGAAAATATTTTTATTTTCTCTTTATTTTCTCTAATGCGGTGTAACTACTAGTATCATTTCTAATAATTAATTGCCCTGATGCATCGAAATGTTAATGATTACAATTCAAACACAATGTAGAAAATATATTGTATATACGACACTGTCATGTATAGGCCTATATTGTACATATCCCTTTTACAATTATTTTACGACACTTCTCTGTCTGTTTTAATCTTTTATCCAATCAACTCCTGGAACATTTAGCTCCAAGAATTAACGTCTTGCTGTCATCAGATTTGGTAACTCAAAACGTACAGCATAAATCTGCACAACATCAGAAAAAAAGTTATAAATTTGCAGATTTCAGGTGTAACATTAATCTTCTAAAATGTGATACCTATTTTTTTTCTATTTTTTGAAGAATCATGTTTCACACTTAGCGGCCTTGAGATTATTGATGATCTTGCAACAGACACCAATTTTGTAATAATACATTTTTGAAGGTAATGATGATAAAGGAATGATGAAGATTATAACGATGGTGATGATAATATCAACTGCTTGAAGCTTTCAAAGCGCATAACAAAGTTATTCCCTATGCGTTTCACAGCTACAAAATAATAAATCACGTTGTAGTATATACTTGAAGGAAACACACTTTTGAGCTAAACTTTTGGTTATAATTATTATGAATTATATGTAATCATCTTAGTTCATTTGATTTCGGATCCTGATCTGTGTTTCATTTTATGTTGTACAATATGTTAAATATGTATATAAATAATTATGTTTTTATCTAATGAAATTGAAAATCACGTTTACACAACATTGTAAATATTTGTTATTGTTGTTTTGTTTGTTTGTATGTTAGTTTGTTCGAGTTTTTTGTTTTGTTTTTTGTACATCGAGTGCCTCCAGATATTGTATACAACTATATAAAGCTGTTGAATTTACACTCCGGATCCACTGATTATCAGCTATTAAGTGGGTTTTATTTTCGTACTTTCATTGATCAGCGTAAATGTTTTAATCTCTTCTGAACTATCAGTGCAAAATCACCAAGCAGACATATCATAAACATTACCGTTGTGTGTTTAACGTACAGAATATAGCTCATCTAAAGTAGATCATCAAATTTTCATTTTTTAAATGACATGAAATACTCGAAACTTGAGTACTGATTAGTTCTCTCTTTGCTGTTTGCCAATTGATAATCTTTATACTAGATTTTTTGACTAATTGCCTTCACTATCCATCTCAATATGTATTTGTTTATAGAGTAATGTCGCTTTTGGAATTGCCATATGGTTGTTAATGTTTACATAATGATTCGCACGTATATATGCAAGGACTTGTTTCTTTTCTTTTTCTTTTCATTTCTTTTCTTTTTTTTACTCAGGGAACTTGCTAATTGTACAAACTCTTTTTTTTCCCGCAAGTTCTCTTCATATTCCTTACTACCTAGTGCTATTTCAACTCACAATGATTGCATGAATATCAAAATATTTGGATATTATGTGCATGCATTTGCAGGTGTATATATACATATATATATATATATATATATATATATATATATATATATATATGATCCAATTGTTATACTATTGTTTATACTTGGTCATTGTATTTGCTTCATGCCATTTTTGACCGTGCATCACAAAACTAACAAAAAGTCGCACCCCTTGATTTTACGTGAGGATTCAAAAAAGGTGAAATGGGTCGACCAAGTCAATCTTGAGTTTTTTTATATTTTCTGAAAGAGCTATTCTTCTTCTCTAAGTTTGAGATCATAAAATGATTGGGAAAGTGTGTTTTCAGCAGTTTTTCTACAACTCTTTTTTTTTGTACAGTAGTGATCGCAATCAGGTTTGTCTAGGATGCCCCTTCTCATTTCTTGAAAATCTATTGCACATTCTTCACTTCAACTCTAATAACTTTTGAAAGGATGAATCTGCTGCCATGGACTGCTTTGAAAGTAGGCATTAATCATGGACAGAATACGTTAACAGAGCATGCTTAATTTCAGCTTAATCTGATAATCATTTCATTGTTGTTGCTCCGGTGGTTTACATCATTGTGTTTTGTTCCATTCATTGCACAGCTATACTCGGTTTGGTAAAAATGATATAAGCGCATGAATAGACCCTTTACTTCAGAGCCTCTGTTCTCAGCTCACACTTATCCAAAGTGTTTGTTTTCTTTCCAATATTTAGACAGATTAGAAGAGTCCATCTGAAATGAGTTATACATCATTTTAAAACTTACAGTCTGCTCTTTCAGAATCTGCCCTTAACTAAAAATCCATGTTTGACAACTTTTTGTTGGTTTTGTGATGCAGGGTAACATTTCACCTTTTTGTACAAATCGCCATTGCTATTGTGACATAAGTTGTGCAATTTAGATGTGGGAAATGAAATGAAATGAAGTGAAATGAAATTTTCAGTCAATCATAGAAAGAGCAAAACTCTTAGTTATCTTTTAGGTTTTAGGGGCTTGGTTTTTACTACTTTGATTTGCAATTGAGTGTGATATAGAGTAAGTCTGCTAATTTTGGTTACTGCATATTCATGTCACTTTTTAAAGACAACAAATTATTCGAAAAGTAAGTAGCTACCTTGGCTGTGCAAAGCGGGTTAAAAAGTCGATTACTAGTATACTGCATTCTGTACCTCGTTATAGTATATGCGGTATCACCCCTATATAGACTAGACAAGAATCGTGTTATTATTACTACTCTTTGCTAAGACGCTTTCTTGGCTTTGCAAATTAGGGTCAAAGGTCAGATAGGCACATCCTGGTATATCTTGGAGAACACATTACTATTGTTATCGTTATTTCTCAGTCAGGATTTTCAAAATTTAAGTAAAGTAACTGTACAAAATATGTACATCCCACAGGGCGTTAGGAAGAATCACCCACCTGATGAAAGAAGCGAGGTGCTTTCTGGACTGTTCAAAAGTAACAGAGGGTGGATTAAGTTTACTAACGCCTGACCAAGCAATGTGCATTATTAAATTTTGTTGTTTGGATAAACGGGTGACATAATTCAATTTCCGTGGTAGCCACTTTGCAACATTCCGAGACCAAGACCAGCTTCAAAAGCTTATTCTGTTTTGTTTTAATCAGATTTTTACTTGGGAATTAGATTTATAAAACTACAGTAAACAGTACAATAATTATATGTAATGTTCTGTGCCTACCATTTCATTTTATCACCGTCACCTTCATCTTCATGATTACATTTCTTTCTTGCCATCATCACACTGTTATCATAATCATAATTTACCATATCTCCATTATTAACATAACATGCACCAAAGTATTTAAACCTAATGCATTATATTGTAATATTCAGGGTTTTTTCTTCATTCTGCTAAACTAAATATGTATAAGTAGGTAGGTTTCCTGGGCTGCAAAGTGTTCAAGCATCCGCTTATAGTGACAGTCCTGCATATGATTCTTAGGTACATCATTTGCAAATTTGGTAATACAATGTATTTTGGTTATGGAATTAGTGTATACATGTATTTCGTCTCCTTTGAATAATGAATCATGTACATTACAATCCATTTATTGATGTTTTGAAAGGTGTTACTGAAAAGAATTTTATTAATGTCTGAAATCATGTTGACGAATATAAAGCAAAAAAAAAAACCACCAAATGAACCGCACACATAAGAATTACAATCCATTTATGACAAAAAGGTAATGCAGCTAAGCGGAGACGAGCCGGTCGCTAGTACCGATCATTAGTTAGTACACTAACGGCTAGTGCAAAGTAAAGCTTGGTTTTTAGGCAAAATAAAAGATTGGTCACGTGAAAGCTCTCAGCCTATCATTTTAGCACCCATAATACCATTTTGTGGCCAGTTTTGACATGATGTGCGTGTTGATCAAATGCGGCTTCATGTAAACACGAAATCGATCGAGCTGAATGAAAATGACATTGGATGTAAAATTATGTTTATTGTGATTTGTAAGATTATTGGAATCATTTCTACGTGTACATAATTCTAACTGCATCATTGCGTGAAACAGTTGCTTTTTTCTTCCTTTGTAAATTGATCAAACTTTTCATGCTTTTTCATGCTATCGAATGTAATGAAAATAAATAGTGTGTAACGATACTGTGTGCTTACTCTGTACACAAACGATTCTATGGTCAATTATCTGTCTTTGTGTCTAAATCACTTTTCAAGACCAACCTACGTTCATTACAAAGGCAGAGTACATCTTCCTACTGCATTACTCAACTCTGTCTCTCCGTAATATCTCTTTCTCCCGTGCCAATGATTACTAGTATGTTTCGAATCTCTTGCGGACCCCACATACACACGCCCTCATGAGATGAAAACACAACAGCCAAACAAACGCAGGCCTAACGAATATGATGTAGCAGGAATGCACAGTCAAGCCAGGGAGGTGTGAGAGAGACCTCACACCTCCCTGGTCAAGCCATATTTTTCTCCGTGTTTCCACTGACACTGCGTTTGTTTACCAGTACTCTTCCCGTTGACCCGTCGCTTCTATCCTGGGTCTGTCTTGTCCCCACCCCCCCCCCCCCCCCCTCCCCTCTCTCCGGTTCTTTCTGTTCTTTCCTTATAGCACCTGTCTGTTTCTCTCTAGGACCAGCTCTGTCTGCTCTCATCTGGGCTCTCCCGTTCCTCTCGAGGACATGAACCCTCCTCGCCTGGACCTGTTCTCTCCTCTCCGGCCATTCTGCGGCTCCCCTGGCCCTGCCTGTTCCTCTCTGGTTCTTGTCTACCCTTACCCCGCCCTTTGGCTGTTCTTACATCCTGACTGTCTCCTTCTTCTCTCCGGGCCTGTCTGTTCTTCCCCCTGGACCTATCTTTCCTCTCCTCGACGTTTGCTTTGCTCCTCCTCTGCAGTGAGCCTGTCGATTCTCGATCCCATGGGCATGTCTGATCCTCCCCTGGGCTTGTTTGTTCCTATCCCCTGGGCATATCTTTGTTTTAGGTCCTACCTCTTTACGGGGCATGTCTGATCCTCCCCTGGTCCTGTCTGTCTCTCCCCTGGGCACATTCTGGGCCTGTCTGCTCCTCCCTTTGGCACGTTTTGGGCCTGTGTGCTGCCCTTGGGCACATTCTGGTCCTATTTGTTCCTCCCTTGGGCACATTCTGGGCCTGTCTGTTCCTCCCTTGGGCACATTCTGGCCTGTCTGCTCCTCCCTTGGGCACATTCTGGGCCTGTCTGTTCCTCCCTTGGGCACATTCTGGGCCTGTCTGCTCCTCCCTTGGGCACATTCTGGGCCTGTCTGTTCCTCCCTTGGGCACATTCTGGGCCTGTCTGTTCCTCCCTTGGGCACATTCTGGGCCTGTCTGCTCCTCCCTTTGGCACATTCTGGGCCTGTCTGTTCCTCCCCTGGGCACATTCTGGTCCTGTCTGTCTCTCCCCTGGGCACATTCTGGGCCTGTCTGCTCCTCCCCCCCCCCCCCCCCCGGGCACGTTCTGGGCCTGTTTGCTGCCCTTGGGCACATTCTGGTCCTGTCTGTTCCTCCCTTGGGCACATTCTGGGCCTGTCTGTTCCTCCCTTGGGCACATTCTGGGCCTGTCTGTTCCTCCCTTGGGCACATTCTGGGCCTGTCTGTTCCTCCCTTGGGCACATTCTGGGCCTGTCTGCTCCTCCCTTTGGCACATTCTGGGCCTGTCTGTTCCTCCCTTGGGCACATTCTGGGCCTGTCTGCTCTACCCCATGGCGTGTTGGCTCCTCGTTTGCATGAACATATATCTGAGTGAGTGAGGAAGAGGTAAAGAGAGAGTGAAAGGGAGAGGGAGACAGAAAAAACCCCAAAACAATATAGATTCCAGAGGGGGGGGGGGGGATATAGGGAGACAAGAAAGAAACTGTGATGAAGAAAAACAAAAACCAATATAACTCTTCAAAAAAAAAGTTTTGAAATAATATAAGTTCGATTAATAAGTTTATTATTTCCGCCTTCCCTTTGTAGTAATAATCATTTCATGTTTAGCGTCATCAGAAATATTGTTTAAAAGTTGTTAAATCAAGACCAATGGTCATGAAGAGGTAATAAAGAACGTGTTTTTTCTGTGTATTAAGTCAATTATATATATATATATATATATATATATATATATATATATATATATATAATGTCTTGTTTCTAAAACATGCGCTTTCCTCGCCAGGATAAAGCGTTTTAATGCCATTTTAAGTTTTAATCTCATATATATATATATATATATATATATATATATATATATATTGATAGTGATATAGGGTTCGACATTGACTATCGGTGACCCCGCCCCCTCCCCCCCCCCCCCCTTCCCCCTGCCCGGGGCCACTGAAAATTGATGTTGGATCTTACGTTTTCTTTTCTTTGGACCACCACAATCTTACCATTAGAACTTGTAAATAATTTGTGTTTATAGTGTTTCATCATCATTAGTGCCATAATATTCGAAGTCAGCTTTAATTTAGTTGTAATGAGAAATGCGGAAAGATTTAAAAATGTTTTGCTACTTCTGATAATTGATAATCGAAATATTTGAATATTTAATGACAGCTTCACAAAGACGATGAAATATGAAGAGGAAAAGTGTCTAAAACTAGACGTAGAAAAATAAAAGAACAAGAAGAAAGGCGAAGTTGATGCTGTGATTTACGACGACAGAAGACTGTCCCATTTCCGATGATAAATGATGAGAACGACATCGGACATCATTATTGCCTACAATACTGCCAATAGTTTTAAGGTGTCATCTTTAATCTAATTGCTAGTGTATGTCAAGTAGTGCTAAAAAGGAGCATATGTATTATTTTTGACACGCACACACGCACACACGCACACACAACACAATGATTATCAAAACCTGCCTGATTCACCCGACCCGATGCACATTACAAGCTTGAACTGGTACGAAGCTGTTTGTATAGGTAATGGTGACGGTAACAGCTTCGCCAAAAACTCGATATGATGACTTTACAACTCGAAAATAGTGGATCTAACGCGGGGACGAGCCAGGGGAATCCCCGCGGCTACCGCCCGTAGCTGGCTGACCGCAGACATTAGAGGGGGCTACATTCCAATTCTACCTCAGCGGCGAATTAATCTGGAAACCATGCACAGCGTTTTTGCTGCTGGGAGACAGAACAGCCTTACAGCCTTGCGGTAGTACTCTGCACAAGTGGCAGCAGACAGTGTCGCGTATCTACTTGCTCCTTGACGCTGTTTGTTACCACGACTTGTTATAGTCTGGGCATTTTTTTCCTATCTTTCCCTCTCCCCATCTTTTTCCTCCTCTGTTTCTCTGGACCGCCGCCCCCCCCCCCCCCACGTTTTCAGATTAGGCGAGGGGTGTCCGTGTTGGTGCGCGCGTGACTGACTGCGTGAGTTTACGCTGCCGTATCATTCTGTGGAAAATGCCAAAGTGACGCACTGTAAAAGTTTCTTTATTTTCATCTTTGGTCTCCTCGTCAAACGCTACCACTGATCCACGATACGCGCATTCAATTCCCGCTCTTTTTGCATTATTTTTCTCCTCTCGTGTATTTTAACGCTAATCGAACTTGTCAGGCTTGATCGCAGTGGGTCGCAAACTTCGAGGGAGAAATTTATTGCGAAATGATCCCGCGGGGAAAGGGATAAAGGGGTGATCCTCATCTTCAATAGGGCGTGACCTTCGCATCATCACCGGCAGCAGAAAACCCCAAACCCCCTCGAGGTGCAAAGCGGTCGGATCATGTACACGGAGAAAACAAATCATAACATATCTGATACTACCGCCGTCATTACGCTCTCTCGCTGACCCGGCGAACGGTCAGGCGTCGTCGCGCTGTGCTCCGCCGTTCGGAATGTAAACGTCGCCATCTCGTCCAGTGCAGAGGAAGAGAGAGTCGGTCGGAGGAGGAGGAGGAGGAGGTGAAAGGGAAGACGACCAAGATGCCTGGGTGGAGCTGGTGTCAAGGACTGCTAATAGCCGTCATCATTTTGCAGGCGGGATGCTGGATATTAATCGAGGCGGGGACGGCCCGCAAGGATGTCGAAGAGGAAGCCCGGTTGCAGGAGGTGTCGGTGAGAAAACAAAACGTCCTCATCTTCTTTTTTCCTCTCTCCATATCGTGTATCGGGGTGACTTCCACCCACTGCTTTTCTCGTTCTGTGATCTCGGTGTGTGACAGGGGAGCTGGTTTCACACCTCCGGGGGGCAGGTGTTCAAGTTCACCAACAATTGATCGCTTTGCTGACATAGTCACAATTACAGCTTGTAGAAAAACAGGATAGTTTTCACTCGTGAATCCTTCAAAGCTCTGCATGCTGGCCCCATCAAATTGCTAATAAAATTATAGCGCCTACACATTTTTATAAGGAAACATTTATTCGCATTATTGTAATATCAAAACAAAGCAGACTCTAACATATACTATTCACCATATGTTTGCTACAAATTGGTGTTACACCACTCCACCGCCCTATTACGGGGAAAGTGAAATCGATTCTGTGTCTGTCGTGCATGGAGGTAGTTTTGTGTCGTAAGGTTCGTGCTTTTTTTCCCCCTCAGAGGGAGAGGAGGATTTAGTACCAGGTACTTTCGGAGGAAGGGAGGGACTATGTATATGGGAGAAGATCCGATCATTCCGTACGGGGTGAGACCCTGAATGGTCCTTGGTTTCCATGGAAAATACAGAAATCGCCGAGTCTGTCATGTCTGTAGTCAAATGTGGTTATACGACATGAATCGGAAGAGTGCCTTTGAAACTTCACTGTGGTTAGTCGCCTAGAAATGATAAGATGTGTAATGTTTGCTCTAATGGGTCAGTAGTTCCTACTACTACAATTCCAACTGAAACGATACAAAATGAACTGGAAGGGTGCCGGAGAAACTCTACTGTGGTATGGATAGTGGCCCAGAAATAATAACGTGTTTAATGTCTGTTTTCATGGATCAGTAGTTAGTATTTAAAATCCTTACTATAGAGGCAATAAGTAGAGTGCCCTTTAACAAGCTGTGTAAAAGACACCGCAAAACACCAGGAATATCTCAGTGATGTATGTCTACTTGTTGTACTACAAAATAGTGAATATCATTGTTGATTTTCTATTATTGCTGTTGTTGCCATTGTTTTAGCTATTTCACCAGCATCGTCATTATCATTGTAGTAATTTGTATTATCACTTTTACTACTATGTGTGTATTAGTATCATCAGTAGTATCATTATTATTATTATTATTACTGTTATTATTACTGTTATCATTATAATTATTATTATAATCATCATCGTCGTCGTCGTCGTCACTATTATGATTATTACTACTATTTCTATCAAAGCCATTCATATCATCATTACCTACGTTGATCTAACACCTCTTTATCACATTTGTGAATATGTTTGGTAAAACAGCATTTTTATGTCACCCAGTCGAAAGATCTAAGGAAACCTTCAGATTGTGAAAAAAAAAAAAACCTATCCCATATCACCTTATAGTTTAAAGGGACTGTACAGTACTGGTTGAGGTAGGGATTCATGTTTTGAACGTTCCTAAGTGAGATAATGAAAAGCCTTTTATGAAATATGAAAGAGCAGGTAATTTTAAGAAGGATTCAACGTTTATTTTAATGAAAATTGGTTTTCAAATGGCTGAGATATCAAAAAAAGTGCTAACAATAAAAGGCGACATGCCACAACTTTATTAGGATCTCTTTGTTTCACCTTGTTTTTGGATATCTCAGCCATTTCGAAACCGATTTTCATCGAATAAACTTTTGATACCCCTTAGAACTGCATGCTCTTTGACATCTCATAGAGTGGCTTCTGAATAAAGGTCCCGGAGATCTCTGTATCTCTGTATATCACAGAATGTTGCCTGTTGTCAGCTATGATGTCTGATACTGATGAATATTGTTTAGAAGTATTCTTGTGCTTTCATAGTTGCCCTTCAAGTCATTGAAGTTTGTAAAAAATAACTACAAAGACTGATCCAACTAGAAAGAGAGGTTGATTTGTTTACAATAAATCCAACCAAAGAAACAAACCTACTTTAGACGCCATCGTTGAAAATGGAAGATAGATTTTAGCCTATTTGCTAAAACTGTATCGAACAACAGAAGGCTTCCTATATAGAGAAGATGGATCATATATAGGACACCACCCAGAAAGTAAACAAAAAGAAAAGGATGATTGCAGAGATGTTGAGGTTTCAAATTCGTCGGGAAAATTGTCTTCGACATGGACTAGGACGTGGCAAAGACGTGAAATAACAGAAATAGAGATTGTTTGTTGTCTTGTTAAGAGAATTTTTGACCCCCTTCCGAGCCCTCCGCGAAGAATCGGCGTATGGCAATAGAGTGGTTAAGAACATCTCTGCTTGCTACGCGGCAGGGTGTCACGGATATACTCCACAGCGAGTCCAGTTAATCCTTCACATCTCATTCTACCCATGAAATACTGACACGCAGTCAATTCTGCACAATGAGGCACTGTAACTTTTTTTTAATCTCGCGAAAAACACTGATTCCAATCTTCTCCTGTTTTACCAATGTTACTTTGATAATAGACGAGAATATTATAAATTCTGTGAAATAATCAAGTAGCATATTGATATAATCTTACCAGTGTGTGTTCTCACAGTTCATCTCATAAATTAAATGCGAATCGAATTTGCAAAGCGTTTTGTAAAGTACATGTATTGTGTTCTCAATGCTGAATGAAAGAACATATAGGAAAAAGCGTCATCACTTCCTTGAGATGCCTTAAAGTTTTTCTCACAAAGGGAATCAGTTACCATCACTCACGAGCAATGGTATGTAATGCTTGTCTGTCTCGGTTGACTTTTGATTTTCAACAACATGCTATGAGTTAATAGATTGAAATACTACAATCAGATGAAATGAATGTCGAGGGGGTTTCTGTAGATAGCGAGTATAAAACTTCCTTCCAAAATCAGTATCAAACTGAGGCTCGATAGCTCCTTTAAAGACACGCCAAGTACTACTTCTCGAGTTGCCTATTTCTGGAAGTGGCTGGTATTTTTAGGTCAAGGATTGTCCATGACACTGAGTTCAAGGAAGCTGGTGAACGCTTTACCCTTGGTGTATAGAATCTCTGTAGAGGAACTGTTTGGCGCGATGGCCCTATTCGATAAGTCTGTAACATGTCAGGATTTTTGCTTAAAGCCAGTTGTGATTTCATCTACTCTGTTTGACTTTTACTCTCACCCGCTAGTGACTGGCTTTTTGTGTCAGTACGTTGCTTGAATAGTTTTGAATGATCATACATACTCCTGAAAAAAAGTAATGGAGATTAAAGATTCTTTTGGCGGTGGCGGGGGTTGGGATGACAGCAGCTTTGTGTTTCTTTGAAGTAGAAATTGCTCTTGATATTGCTCAAAGACATTCTGTATTAAAGTAACGTTCGCCGAATTCCTAGTCCTACTATACCACATCGGATGTTAGCAGTAAAATCGAAGAATATTCATTGAATGCAAGTGTGTTTTCTTTTCTTGCTTTCGTCGTTGGCGTAAAAGTATCAGGTAGAATGAGATCTTTCCATCTTCACTGTTACAATGCGGCATTACGGTGATGCTGGCGATAGTGTTGCAGATGTCTAGCGCACAAGCTGTCATTGGCAGATGTAGAAATCTCTTGGACTTTGAAAATGATACCGAATATTACGGTTGGTAATGATGTTGAAAAATCTCTCACATAAACTGGCATTTCAAGCTGCAGTGATACCTATGGTATACTGTTATTAATGATAATGATGATGATGATGATGATGATGATGATGATGATGATATTAATAATAATGGTAATAGCGATGATGATTGTCGTGAGGCTAATACATTGTATACAATGTCAATGGCTTAGCCTCGCCCAACGCTGTTATGCCTGCGAGGTCAGGACTATTATTTTGCAGAGCGTTCTTTATTAAGAAGATCAGAAGATGTCCAATATCACACATGTGACAGAGGATGTTAGTATCTGGAGTCTTGCGATTCATCCTGGCGTTGGTTGAGTCTTAATTTCGAATTAGCAAATACTTAAGTACTGGTAATGACTTCTTCGGGTCTCTAGGGTTTTTTTAATACAATGAAACAACAGCAACAGCAGCAGCAGTATACGGATAACAACAACAACAACAACGACGACGACGACGACAACAACGACATTTTTTTTCTAAGACAAAAATCGTGCTAATAGCCAGATATAACAGTATAATTACCCCTTCCCCTCCTCCACCGCAGACTGTACATAGATGCGTCCCAAGCTTCTTTCTTTTAGATTCATTTCAACTTTAAAGTGAGTAAACTTCATGTACAATATAATCATTCAGTGTCTCATACAAATAGAAGAAGTGTACTCCCTAATTCAAGTGATAACTCACATTCCATAATTGAATGACTGAACGACGTGTCGTTCATGGGATAAGAACTCAGACAATTTGGAGGATTTTCATATTTACCTTTAGATGTAGCTGCATGTTACAGTTAAGTGTTTTCCTTAAGCGTCTTTAGACGCGACATGTACTAAAAAAAATTAGAAATCTTGTGACAGAGGGCTGCATCAGATATCAGGGCTTATTTTTGTTTTTCCGGAGAATTGCTTGCTAATAGCTGCTGCTAGCATTGTGACATTCATCTTTAATCACTTCTTTCTTGACAGAGGATGAGGGAAAGGAACGGGGCAGAGAAGGATGCCATTTTCCAGTTACTGTAAATTTCGCTTTCCGATCTGAACATCAAATTTGATGGGGGAACTGCCAAATTTAGCATTGATCTCGTTTAGTGGAGTATACTGGTACAAACTGGGGAAACATGCGTGCAGGAAACCTCTGTCTTAAAAAGGCGATGCGAATAGATTGGTATTCAAATAAATTGGAACAGCCTACGATGAAGGTGATGTCATTTGGATAGGTTTGACGGAAGGCAGTGCCTGCTTCGGGCAATGTTCATGACATTTGTAATCAGGTCCGTTTGTGTCTTTTTCATTGTGCGTGGTAAGTGGGTTTAGCGTTCTTCTGGGGATGAAAGGACAGGATAGAATCGTGCCAAACCAACTAAAAATACCAATAATTTGGAATGATTTAAAACTTGTGTAGAAGTGATAATGGCTTAGTTTGCTGCTGCTGCTATGGGCTTTTTTAAAAGTGTCAACTTATATTTCTTCGCGACATCATCCAGAAGATTTACCTCTTTCTAATGATGTTTGGATGCTGTCAAAGATGGCGAGACACACATTTGTGGCGCAGATGTCAGCTTGCAAAATTGACGCATCTCGGAGGATCTGCCTTTTCTCTGCCCCACATCCCCAGGGGATGGTATGTCGGGTCTCTTCCCGACGGACTTAGCTTCCCATCCCGAATAACTAGAGGAGATTCCTCGAACTTTGCGTGACGTAAATCGAAGAGATTACGTCGAGGAAATCTGCCCGGCTTCGCTAATGGAGGGCAGTCTGAAAAGGGCGTCCCCCGAACTTTCTCGCTCTGCGCACGGCAACGTTTCGTTGCATTTGAAGATATCATCGAGTGAAATCCGAGCGGCAAATTGGCTTGACGGAGTAAAATTATCGAGGCAGATACATTTCGAAGATAAACCTCCGCAACCAGGTGCAGGAAAGTTTGTTGATATGGTATTCTTACTGGGCGTATAGCGCAAGGCATCATGCTAGTATTATCAAAGAAAACATACATCTGGCAGGTTCTGAAGAGATTCCTCTACTACTAACTTTCTGCCAACGCTTTTTGCAGTTAGCAATTCGTTAGCAAGTCTGGTATGACAACTACAGTCTAGCTGATTGCATTCAGCGAAGGACAGTCACCTGAGGACAGAGGAGGAGGAGAGGGGAAGGGAGAGGAGGGAAGGAGGAAATCGAGGAAAAACCCTCGATCCCCCATTGCCACTGGCATGTTGAACTGATGTTAACCCGTCGAGAACGGGCTGATTTTGCTACAACTCGCATTTCCCACAGACCCCTGCTCGAGTATACTCGGGACTTGTCCTCAACGGGTTAAGCCATCAACAAAGCATCAAAGAGATTTTACTTGTAAGAAAAAAGAAACTAATTTCTGTGTTTTTATTTACATTTCACTTGTGACGAGGAAAACATCGTGCTCGTGGGTTCCGCTTTCTACAATGGTCATTATAAAAATACGCGTTCAAGACCAGTTGAAAAATAAGATTACACGCAGAAGTTACGATCATAGCATTATTTCTGGAGCTTTCATGAGATTTAATGGCTTCGATCGTTCCAGTTCGCAATATGACCAGCTATGACAGATATCAACATGATACGATATCATTCTTTTACTGCCATGCATATATACTAGTTGGTGTGATCCATCGGAAAAGGGGGTGGGGTGGGGGCGGGGGTATCAAGGTTCGAAGTTCACCATGGTGGATAAAGCCTGAAAAACAGTCGTCAAATCATATATTCTGCAAGAAACCAAACTCCTGAGCCTGCTGTGACTGATGTGATTTAATGTGAGTCAGTTTACCTAACCAACAAATGCAATAACGTCAACTGAAAACCGAGGAGCCTACACAGTCGACCTAAAAAAAAAAGAAGAAAAGTACACAAATGGACAGTTGGCTTCTCAACTGGCGACGTCATGGTAGCAAATGCACTCTGTCTAAAAGCCTCTCAGCTCCGATCGGTCTCAATCGATCACTCGCGGGTCACGTTGATAAACCTGCGCAGACGACAGGATTTTCCATGGATTTAATGCGATTGGTGGAGTCATGGCAAGGTCGACTTAATTGGTCTGGTTATGTCTTTAACATGACGCAGCGCCGCAAGTTCAGGTCCTAGAACGATGCATCAATGACTGTGAACCCAGTGCACTACAATATTGAAGGGGAATCCAGGTTTATCCTCTCTCCCTTCTTCGTATATTTCTTGTTCACGAGACAATCTCGGGAAGAAGGCAGTATTTGCCGAACTTTGAGCCCTCAAAAACACGTAGATAGCGCTCATTTTCCTAGCACCACCACAATGAAATATAATTCCAGTGTAGGCCTATATTATGTCCAATGCCTTAATCATTTTGTTATCATTTTAGGTATCTTGGTATCAGTTTTATCAATGACTCTTTAGTTAGGTAGTAACTGTATTGGGAACGACATTTCCTGGTACATGAGCGAACCAAGCTCTACTCGTACTGATAATTAAGTAGAGAATAAAAGTCACTTGAAGAGCGTCACATTTATTTCGGCATTCATACAGACTTCAACTGACAAAGAACAACTTGCAAGGAAAGGGGGTTTGAAGGAACTGGTAGTGCAATAGTGATGCAAGTACACCTTTCAAAATAGTTTCATCTCATAATCGTGAGGAAGATAATGTGGCGACAATTAAGATAAGTGATCAATTGAAAAATTGAAAACTGAAAAAAAAAAATTTGCTAAAAGTGCAATAGCGGTTCGCAGTCTTTCGTATACTTCCAATATCTTCCTTGGTCGTTGGTTGTTTGGATTTACTAGGTCTAGGCCTATCAAAAAGCGTTTAGGCCTATGTCTTCTTGAAGTCTTGATTGCTAGTCATGAGTACAAGTTGACGGCAACCATGTACGACCAAGATTCACACGTTCTTTCGAAATATTTTTCCATGAGTTGTTTTCATTTTTAGCTCACCTGAGCCAAAGGCTCAAGTGAGCTATTGCGATCGCCCTTCGTCCGGCGTCCGTCGTGCGTCGTGCGTCGTGCGTCGTGCGTCGTGCGTCGTCCGTCGTCCGTCGTGCGTCGTCCGTCGTCCGTCGTGCGTCGTGCGTAAACTTTTTACATTTTCATCTTCTTCTTGAAAACCCCATGACCAATTTTCATCAAACTTGGCAGGTAGCATCCCTAGGGGGTTAGGAACTCAATTTGTTAAAATGGGCACCATGCCCCACCCAGGGGGCCCCCAGGGGGCCCCCAGGGGGGCCCAAACCCCCCAAAATTAAGGAATCTGTAAAAATCTTCTTCTCTAGAACCAGAAGTGATAGAGCGAAGTTAATACTATAAGTTAGTACATTGATGACTGTAGTTTCAAGTTTGTTCATGGCAGAATCAGGGGTGCCCCCCTTGGGACCCAGGGGAGGGGGGTGGGGAAGGGTTCTAATGGGGCCTAAATTGTACATTTTCATCTTCTTCTTGAGAACTCCATGACCCATTTTCACCAAACTTGGCAGGTAGCATCCCTAGGGGGTTAGGAACTCCATTTATTAAAATGGGCACCATGACCCACCCAGGGGGCCCCCAGGGGGCCCAAACCCCCCAAAATTAAGGAATCCGCAAAAACCTTCTTCTCTAGAACCAGAAGTGATAGAGCTAGGTTAATACTATGAGTTAGCACATTGATGACTGTAGTTTCAAGTTTGTTCATGGCAGAATCAGGGGTGCCCCCCTTGGGACCCAGGGGGGGGGGGGGGGGGGGGTGGGGGTGAGGAGGGGTCCTAATGGGGCCTAAATTGTACATTTTTATCTTCTTCTTGAGAACCCCATGACCCATTTTCACCAAACTTGGCAGGTAGCATTCCTAGGGGGTTAGGATCTCAATTTGTTAAAATGGGCACCATGCCCCGCCCAGGGGGCCCCCAGGGGGCCCAAACCCCCCAAATGAAGGAATCTTTAAAAATCTTCTCTAGAATCAGAAGTTATAGAGCTGAGATAATACTATGAGTGAGTACATTAATGACTGTAGTTTCAAGTTTGTTCATAGGAGATCCAGGGGTGCCCCTCTTGGGGGTAGGGGGAGGGGGGTGGTTGGAAGGGTCCAAATGGGGGCCTGAATTGTACATTTTCATCTTCTTCCTGAAAACCTCATGATGGATTTTTGTCAAACTTGGCAGGTAGCATCCCTAGGTGGTCAGGATCTCAATTTATCAAACTGGGCACCATGCCCCACCCAGAGGGCCCCAGGGGGCCCCAATTCCCCCAAATTAAGGAATCTTGAAAAAATTGGGCCCTTATTGTACATTTTCATCTTCCACTTGAGAATGCCTCGTCAAATTTTGGTAGAGCTGTGAATAATTTAGATTAGTGACTGCGTGAAAGGTGAACTTGCGATACTCAGGTGAGCGCTAGACCCGCGGGTCTCTTGTTTTCCTTGGGGTGGGTAAGTGAAATGTATGCTTTGCATTGTTGATTTAGGCCTATAACCTTTTGTTGGATGGAAATAAAGTATAATAGCATTGAAACCTTGAGGTCAAATATTCAGCATCAAATCTGCGGAGCATGCAGCGAGATGATATTAAACCGTTCAACTTTTTGATCTTCCGGCACATGGCTCAAACAAACATGAGCAAGAACCAGGAACATATACGTTTTGGAATGTAAGCATAGGATACTTCGGCCAGCACACGCCTATAGTCTCGGTTGTACAATCATCATAAGCCTCATTGAATGAGTTCGTCATGTTTGTCAAGAGAATATCAAAACGGAGAGGATATTTTTAAGCATTCCAACCTTCTCCGGAAGAGAGCTGCTGGTTGCGTCATGCTTTGTCATAATTATGTTCTTATGATATAAAAGCCAGCCGAATCTTCGTTGTCATGTTTATCGTTGTCGTTCACATAGTCACTTATTCTCTTGTGCTGTTAATGTCTTGATGAATGTTGAGGATCAGTGTCTCTTTCAGCTGTATTCATCATTATTTTTCCATCCGCTTTCACCCACCCTCACTTTCTCTCCCTTATCTTATTCTTCTGTGTATCATCGTACCGCTACTAATTCCACCATGTCTGGCTAAAATGGTCAGGATTTCCTTTACCCCTGACAGAATATAGGCTTTTGGATTCAAGCATTTCTGTGCCATAAATCATGTACAAGATTCGTCATTCATGTTTGCTGTATGACCTCTTGGAGCACTTATCCTCCCTGTAATCAAACTTAATTGCTATCACGCTGCATTTCTCGGAGATGAACCACACATTGCAACAGATTGACAAACTGTTCTTCAAAAACTTAAAAAAGCATAGATTATTCAGTGTTTTGAGTAGTAGTCATGATAGAAAAAAATCTGGCCTTTATGCTACTGTACACACTCGGGTGAGATTCGAACACACGACCTCCTGTTCGCTAGACAGAAGTCATATCTACAAGACTACCGAGCTTCTGCCCGATAGCCACTAATGTTTAATACCTGATCCCGTATTGCAGCAGGAGCGGGTGTTGCATAACTCACTTGAATAAATTATTATTATTTTTTTTTTTGATCAAGGCCACTATATCCCGAATTCATGAAGGTGGTACAAATGAAACCATGGTTTAAACCATGGACAAAAACCATGGAGCGCCAAGTGCCGCACGGAATATTTCGTTACGAAATTGGTCATTTCTTCGACAAAATGACCGTTTCGTTAACGAAATGTTCAATTCGTGGACGAAATGTTCATTTAGTTACAAAAGGTTGTCATTTAGTTATAAAATAACCATTTCATCGACGAAATGACTGATTTCGTAACGAAATATTCCATGCGACACTTGGTGCTCCATGGTTTTTGTCCATGGTTTAAACCATGGTTTCATTTGTACCACCTTCTTGAATTCGGGACTCAATGATCGATGATTCTTTACGTCAATGAAGGCAATTTGTTCATCAGTTGCGCTAAAAACAACTCGACGTATGGATCATTGATTTGAACAAACATACATTGTTCATAATCATGTTATGATATTGAAGACATGTGCATGTACCATATACCTCATTTTATATTGTAATACAATATCTTGCGTCACTTGCGTTTAACATATCATTATTAATTATGTTTGCTCTGTTATTGTTGCGACAACCAAAAGACTGTTGAATCACTAGTACACATCTGTCCGCATTTATCAAGAATCCATCACGGATGAATAGAAAGTCTTCAGCGCTCCCCAGTGGATGACAATTTGCCCCTTGACTCGTCCCTGTCACTTCGCCCTATCAAATTTCCTCCCCAAACAATTCTTGGCGCATCCCGTATCCCCCGGATTTCTGGTTTCATGGAAGCCCCCCTTCTTTCTATCCCGAGCATGGCAAAGAAAAGGCAGAGCGTCCGATATGTGTCAAGTAAGAATAAAAAAACAAAAACAAGACAAAAACACATACGAATACAAGCGGGAGGTGGGGGAGAGGGGGTCAACGTTAACACCACAACTTTTTTTCTGTCGTTTTTGCAGTTTACTCAAATTTTGAATGTACAGCACGGGTTAACGGTGAAGTTCACAGCCACCCTTAACTATGGCATCAAGTTTCGTCCCCGCTGTCTACTTCGATACGCGACATATTAGTAAGATTTACGCCCTTGGAGCAGAACCTTCTCTTTGGCTTGCCGTATAGCACCCTGCTACTTCCTCAGTTGGATTCCACATCAGACTTCTGGCAGATCTTGGCGTTAAAGGGATCTGACATTTGACTCGTACAAACGAGATGATCGAAATGTGATTTGGACGCGGAAATCTTCGACATAACACAGGTACTACTTATTATAAATCACAATCAAAACTACCCCAAACCAAATGAACGTATTTGATGTAGACCAATCAGTTAAAACTGATGAAATATTGTAAGAATATGGTAATAAATCTTGAACTCTGTTAAATCTCTCCATCTCATGTACTTTATAGGCAACCCAAAATTGTTTCAACCATATCGTCATCGATGGTTATATAGTGACAAATTAAATCACTTTCACGTACGCTTTCATATGAGAAAAATCACACTAAACAGTTTCGAACAATCATGCCTGCTATCATGACGTCAGACAATTCGTTCTCGTCCTAGGAAGGATCAATCGATAACTTGTTACCTAAATTTCTAAGTTCTCAAGACATCTAAACCTCGATATCTGTATTGAAAATAAAAATAAACAAGACTTGTGATGACCCTCAGGTAAAACCATCATCCAACATCAAGTGCTCTATGGAAACCTGGTCCATTAAAACAAAACATAAAGAGTAGAATGACCCTGAAAAATGATATTTCACCTTCAAATCAGAATTATACTATGGACATTTTTGCTCAATTTACGGATTCATTGATTAGAGGTATGACGGTACTCCTTCTTTCGTCAATTTCCTTTATAATTCTAATTATGCTTAATAAACCCTTTGTGTGCCTTGAGTATCAATGCTGGGCACGAAAAACTCTATAGCGTTCAACACACTGTCCAAAATCCCTGGCGCAGAAAGGGTTAAAGGGTGTGTACAGTTCTGGTCGAGGTGAGGATTTAGCTTTCAACATTTTGCCAGATATTCAGAAACCACTCTATGAGATGTCAAAGAGCATGTAATTCTAAGGGTTATCAAAATTTTATTTGATGAAAATCGGTTTTGAAATGGCTGAGATATCCAAAAACAAGGTGAAACAAAGAGATCCTAATAAAAGGCGTGGCCTATAGCCTTTTATTATTATCACTTTTTTGGATATCTCAGCCATTTGAAAACCAATTTTCATCAAATAAACGTTGAATCCTTCTTAAAATTACATGCTCTTTCATATTTCATAAGAGTTTTCTCATTATCTCACTTAGGAATGTTCCAAACATGAATCCCCACCTCAACTAGTATACTGTACAGTCCCTTTAAGTCATAAAGAACGGGTACCTGATAGGTCACGTGCAAAGTCTCTGTAGGAAGATTTCAGAAGGGACTCTGTGGGAAGTGGTTAATACGCCACCTTTATGGTTTGTTAGGACTCTAATTGGATTGGGGTATTTACCCTCGCTTTTCCTTTTTGTAAGTGATGTAAAATAATTAGTGAAACCCTTTTCCCTTTGTTGTAGCACAAGTCCAAATAAACTTTTGAACTCTTTGCAAAATCAGCCGCAAAAAGTAAAAACATATAATACTTGGGAGTATGTTGCACAGCTTGAGTGAAAAAATACGGACAAACTGAGACGCAAAAAAAAAACACACCCGGAAATAATGTCATGTTTACCGTAGATAGTTATATTTCGCTACTTTTCTAGTTTATTCAGAGCAACAGACCCCTTGAATACAAATGTATTTGGCCAAATTATGAACATTATAATGTTCATAATTTGGCCTATCTTTTTTTTTCTTTCCTTTTCTTCTCTTTTTTGTTTTGCTTTGTTTTGTTTTGTTTTCTTTTCTTTTTGTGTGTGTGGGTGTGTTTTGTGTGTTTGCCAAAACGGCTGTGACAGCGCAGCAAAGTGTTACATATCGAATGTTATCCCCATGTGACGGGGTCAAAGAGGACGAGCACTTTTCATCTCATGCTGGGAGATCTGTGATGTCGGCCTTCCGTGGCGCTTCCAATCGAGCTGAGTAAACTTCACATCGGTTGTGCTTACTATTTGACTCCTAAAGTAGTCTGTTACCAATTTCAAAATGTCAGGATAACCAAAATAGCTTTTCTCCAAATATTGCGAAATTCCTTTCTACACTTTGCAGAGTGATAACACAGCAAAGCCATGTTTTCTGGGTTGTTGTTGGTTTTTTTTTTTGGGGGGGGGGGTGGGGGTGGGGTGAGGAGTCAGTATGCAAAAGCCTCCCGTATCAGGGGAATGCGAATGATGGATTGTGCTATACCATTGGTGTAATGATCAGGATTTTCGAGGGGGAAATGGTGAAAAGCAAGTGGATATGAGGTCAGAAAGGCACAAGGACACGCGAAATGATATCGCAGTGATCTTGCACGATACCATGCCATGGTATAGCAGTGAAATGCTTCATTCCTGCAACACATGATATATATAGATTGAAGGGGAACGGCAGGTGAAAATAATCTTTGAGTTTACACTTCTTCTTCCATCTAAATTCTTAGACAGGTGATCATAAAGAACACAATCATGTAAAGAGTTTAATGGCATTTCTTTTTTTTAATCAAAAATAGGAATTAAACAGAAAGCAGAATTCTCGAGAAAAAACAACCACAGTGACGTGTAGTTCAATATGATTATAGATTGAAGTCGTTTAACACTTTATCCACTACGATGTCGATTCGTTGCGTGATTATAAAGACATGGTGAAAAAAAGACATATTACACAGTGTATTTGGGATTAAGTCAATATTTTAACTCGATTTCAATATTTAAAAACAGAAAAGGGAAAGGACGCTTCAAAGCATCGGTATCTGAGAATATGCACAAAGTATATAACACAACACGAAGGGCAGAAAAACTTGACGGTTTACACACCGTATTGGAAACCAAAGTGTTAATCAAACGACAATTAACAAAGGAAGAAAATTGCAGGGCAACAGGTTGGTATAAAGACGTGCAATCTGATTCTAAATGCAATAAAGATAAAATAATATCATTCATCGAATAAACGATTTTAGTGAATTGGATGGTATGATAAATCTATCTTGCTTCGTAGAGTCCTTTCCGCCACGTACATTCAGATTACATATTATAATGATTGCGCCACAGCTAGGAGTTATCAACAATGGGCATAACATTTTAATTATCGAGGGGCGTGCCATACAATGTAGCAACTACTTTCATATCCGTCCGAAGACGCAGAAGACAAGAGCTATTTCAGAGCCAACTGTTCATTTGAATATATTTATCAACAGAGTCACAATTTTGTCCTCAGATAAAAACAAGACTTACCTGACACGGTTTGTAAAAGCCGAGGAAGGCTTATTCAACCTTGAACATCTTTACAACATAAACGTGAACACACAGTTAGACGCATTGTTACTGTTTGGTTTCTTGCACACTCTTGTTAGGCCAAACTCACTTGACCTTCCACGTCGCCCGTAATTTATTGAGTGAGGGATCTATCCCAGGCAACCTGACATCGGTGAATGTGACGTCATACGACCGAACCATGGTTGTACACTAATAGAGGCATGTAATGTATAGATTATGCACCTCCCTGGTTTATGGCCTTTTAGTATGTTTTAATCACTACGTTCTTGGACGCTTTCCCTTGTAAATGTCAATATGATGTTCCTGGTCTGATCGAAAGAAATTACATAAGTCGAGAATTATTCACAATAAGATAGTTAACGACTTTTGAATCCCCTCGCAAAATAATGATTGCCAAGCGCAGGACTGCGAAGTGCAGTTAGGCTCTTTGTTGTAGCATCGTCTAATTGGAGACGATATTCCGAAAGTTTTTCTGCATGCATTTTTTTTTTAAATTCTCCGGCGATGTCAAGTTAACGGCTTATCAACTTACTGGAAAGGTATGTATACACTGTAGGCCCTACGTACTTTGATAAAATGATACAAGATATATAAAAAATACTCAATGGAGGAGCATCATATTTTGTAACCAGATGCATGACGTGCTTTCCTGTGCCTCTGGTCGTAGAATTCTAGACATCCTCGAAGCTGTCCCCACGGACTGTCTGAGCAGACGATAATCCTAGTCAGATCACAAGATCCCATTTGTGGTCAAGATGTTGTGGAACGAAATAGCAGACACCACCCAAACGCCACGGTCACCTCGTAGCTTCGCGCGACGGGCAAGTGTCAACGTTGTCTGATGACCTGGCTTCCAGTCCACCCATCGCAGACGGGTTTCATACACCCCACAGACTTGTCCTCAGTGGGATGCAGTTTGGTATAGGCCTACTACTAGTAGAATAGTTTATGCACGGATATAGTCGTGGATAGTAAACGGCAGTCGTGTTGTCTCTTGTTTAGAATGTTATGAATATACACTCTGCGTTTGTCAAAACCAAACCATCAATGATTAAAAGATCTTCAAACTAGGCCCTTAATTCGCTTCCAATCACCCCTTTAACTTATTTTGTTCGGGCGCTTTCTGGTGTGGACTCCGTCTCCAGCTCTTTCCACCTCCCTGACCTCCCTGCGCCAGGTGAAAAGAGGCACATCCGCAAACCCGGCTCTCATGTCCTCAAGTATACTAGTAGTCATATGTGAGGAAAGCTCGTTTCTTACATAATGATAAGTATGGTCTTCTTTATCCAGGGTAGCCCTTTATCCATTGTTGCCACTGTTCTACCAGAGGGCCGTGCCATTATTATTACCTCAGTGTTGTCTGGGTCCAGAGCGACATGATGGGTAAGAACATTTTGTCCAAAGACATAGGCCCTAGGCATTGGACTCCAATGCCAATCCCGGCGGGATTCGAAATCGAGACCTCCGATTAAAAGTCAGGAGTATAATTATTTACAGTGTCCCCACTATCTTTTTCATCTTATCTCAATACTGCATACCTTGGGATTAGAAGTACTTTTGAGGGAAAGGAATAGGCCTAGCTTGCGCATAATCAGAGGTACAAACAGTAGACTGTCTTGAGTGAGGAAGAGGGGGAATTCATAAACATAGATATATACACGTGTAAGCCTATATAAATGGCTGATGACCAACACAGGTGTTTGACACGTAACCAAGGAAACAGGTAGCCCATAGTATTAAACACATGTTGCTTTTTGTAAGTGTAGAAACACATGACCATTGTCACGACTGTGTGCAGAGAGTCCAGTGAAAGGGCATTTGGTATGAATTTTTATTGGGAGTCAGTTGGTACCTCCATGCAGATTATGTCAGTATTACTCGACCCCTTGGGAGTTTGAAAATGTCAGTGACTGTTGCGCTTCGATTCGCCACTACCTGTGCTGCCCTTGAACTCTACAGGAAAAAGAAAAAGGAAAATCATCGTAGTTTTACAGTCAAACTTCGATGTAGGGGCCAATCTCAGGACCACCTGTTGCGTCAGATCATTGTCATTGCCAAAGAAATGTTTTCCTTTTTTTTCTTGTGATTTATAGATATCAATACCAAAGAATGAGAAACAAAACAGACCCTCGTGGAAATCCTGCAACAGAATGCCGCATTCTAAGAAACTAAAGTTTGAAATAAGGCCACGTGAGATCAGAATGGAAGCCTTCTCGGAAGCGCCTCGAACCCAAAAACTTTCTTCCGTTCCCGGCTTCCGTTCTGGTTGATTCTGTTTGTTGTGGTTACAGTGTCACAATGCCCACGTAAATACAATTTTTCATTATTATTTTGTGGTTGATGCCGTCATTGGATTTCAATAAAAGCACGCAAAGCGTTACAACCGTCGCCTGTTGTTTATCATCACGTTGTCATGATTGCAGACGCTGCGGTCTGTGCAATGCTTGTCATCTCAGCCCTAATTGAGTCCATTGACTCATCCAGGTACTTATTTTAAGATACACGGAAGTCCTTCAACAAGTGTCAGCAAGCTAGAGTACGAAGGCATGTGGTAAATAGGTAAATTCCTTTAAAGGGAAATTTACCCTCAAAAGAGAAATACCGGTACTGCCAAGAAATGTATGCCCCCGGGGTAAGCCTACTTTTAAGATGATTGTGAGTGAGCGAAATCTCACAAAAGCATGTCATCACTACAGATAATAAAGTGGAATATAAGTATCACCAATCATTTTGTATTATGTAAGGTCTTTCTCGTATCAACACACAATTTCTTCATGCAAAAGTGACCAAATGTTCCTTTAAACGTGTGCCTGAACATTGACGTCCTAGATGTGTCAAGAGCGGATTCGTTGAGAAAATTCATCTCTCGAGAAAATGAAAGGCATTGTGTATTGATTTAAAGATACGAAAAGAGTAGCCATCGAATTGTAACGCCCCTTTTTGTCGATTCCAATGTTTGGCATTCGCTTTCGTCATGGAGATTGCACTCAGCTGTTCATTCTGTCGAGCTACTTTCCCTTAAGAACAGACACAACACTCGATTTGCCTTCATTGTCATTACTCCTTTTAACATTATAATCTTCGTCCTCATCATAATCATGTTCGCTTACGGACCTATATATACCATTAACGCTTATGCCCTTGTACAAGGGAAAATCAAAAGAATGGAAGATAACACAGATATGCGACCACCCCCATGAAGATGTAGGCCTATTACTTGTTGGCATATATGGCGATTGATTAGGAGATTCCTAATCCAAGTAGGCGTTCTGGCGATTGTTTAGACATTTACGTGTACATCACTGATCTAATACTTTGATACGTCGTGGGCCCATTTGGAAGTCACCATGTCAAGCTATTTTTCAGGAATATGTATGGTACAGTACTCTCCGCGTAATCGGGTATCGCTTAAACGGGTACTCCGTTTAATTGGGTAGTAATGTCAAAAACAGTTCCAATGCACATTAAAATTACCTGATAATCGGGTTGCCTCTCCGCATAAACGGGTAAATAATTTTCTTCTTATCTAATTTCTACCCACATTTTATCGCAGATATAACCCTTCAGAAATCATGAATATCCAATTTTACACGGCTAATCGCATTCTCTGCTTAATTTGCAGAGAAGACCGAACATTTTGACTATAGTAGTCTATAGTCAAAAGACAAAGTTTTCTGAAGACATATAATTTGTCCAAAAAAAGAGTGCAAATTATTGCTCGTGACTGAGCAAATGTAAGGTATATAATGTGCCGTGGAAGCACGCGCGTTACCGTAAGCATATAGTGTAGGTGTTTGGTGCAGTGTACAATGCATGTACAAACACATTGTGTGTGTCAATTGTGAATGAGACGTGTTCTTCTGTTAATCGGGTACTCCGCTTAATCGGGTAAGAAACGCTCTGCTCGAGCCAACCCGATTATGCGGAGAGTACTGTACAAATACTACCCAATTCTTATGACAACGTAGCACCAAGGTAAGATTTTACTTGCTCTATTTCATCACAATTGACATGTACAAATGTGTACAGTCAATAATACAGAAGCAAACATTTCACCATGGAGCTAATATGATTCCACGAAACCCCAGCGTTCGTCAACCAAACGATCAACCAGATGGGCATGCATCCTTTTGAAAACGGTGCATCAAAGAGCAATTCGCAAAGTGATGTCGTCATGAGATTGCATCAATGTCACGCCCTCGTTGTGCACGAATTCGTCATTCGAGAGCGGCACGTGACATGAGCTAAGAAGGAAACCATGGTGAATCTAAGGAGGTACGATGCGACATCATGACATTAGCAAAGAGGGGACCCATCGCATGGAAATTTAACGTTGCTGTTTACCAATTGGAGCAGTAGTTTAAAAGGTATTCGAGTTATCACATTTGATGCATATAAGCAAGTCAGTTGCATCACAAAACATCCTATCATATAAAAATTCCGCAATAGAGCCTTATATATAAGGCGATATTACTATTTTCTCAATAAACTATAAATTACTGTATAGACCGATTTTCTCAATATACCATAATTGTAGGCGGTATATTCTAGAAACAATGTTATTATAACCGTTGTTCACATTTTGTATATTTAACAATACTTAACATTGATTACAATGAATAAGAATTTTACATTGGTTGTTTCTATCCCTAACTCATATTTTAGAACTATTTTTTGAAGCACTAAAGCTGGATTTTAGTTTCATCAGCAAATGGTAAAGAATGTGGTATACGAGGCGAGCTCGCCGAGTATCTCCTTGGTTAATTGGGGGGGGGGGGGGGGGGGCATCAGCGTACATAACAGGTGCTATACCATATAGGACCTATACTGCGTATTTCACGCCTGAAAGTAGGACTACTGCTAATAGGGCCCCTCTTGTCTTCCGTCTCAAATTTTGTGCATTGATGCTGCTGTGAAATCATAAACAGATAATGTATGTAATTTCTTTATAATATATTTGTTGTGCAAGACTACTGCGCAGATATGCCAGATTTGTCATGCTTTAGCTTTTGGAAATCATCTCATCTTGTAGCTGAAGGATACACCCTTATAAAGTTGAGTGTATAGGCCTAGGACTTGAATGCAGTCAAACTGGCGTTTTAGGTTAATCCGTCAAAGGTTCTTTGTTTTTCATTCCTCAGTCCCTTGGCCCTGTCACTTTTGTTCTTGTTGATATCTCTCGTTTATGGTAACTAATCTTTATCTGCTTACCACATACTAAATATCACTAGCACACGGTAATTAAGTTCATATTGACCGTCGCTTTCTTTGCGACCATGAACGTCTCCTCATATTCCTTTTGCCATTTTCAATCAAGGCCTAAATGAGATTCCTTTATTGTTGTTTTCTCGACATAATCATCTTGACATGCAACTTCACTTATTGCGTGGACAATGGGTCGACCTAATTATGCGGTGGAGCTTTGAAAATTTTTTAATTTTGCCTCGTGGCAGTCCCATAAATCAGGATGATTTATGAAAGAAGGAACTCGATAAGTCCTATTTAAATCCTTTGTTCCGTCAGGGAGCGGTGTACAGGGATGCGACCGCCATCACCAAGTGGTTGAAGGAGGGAGAAGTCTCGCAACTCTGTGAAAAGACTGCATCTCCTCGGAATAGGTCAAGTGTGAAAAGTCTCACAGTAAGATAATTATAGGGTACATTGTTTTCCAAGCCACTTCTTCTAGATGTAATTATATGGCGGAAGATTGGGAAACGAGAGCTAACAAAGAGGATGGAGCGATGGGAAGATTATGTGAGAGACTGGCACAAGGGAGGATAGTTTAAAATCGCTTTCACGAATCATTTTGTCTTTCAACAAAACCACGAGATATTGTAAGGCAAGAACTCGAGATATCCTTACAGCGTGCAAAGGAAATGCAGCATAACAAAGGGTGACGCAAGAAATACGAATGCGACTTTTGGAAATCGAATATACAGATTGTCCAAATTATATAGAGATCACAATAACTCTTTAACTTCCATGGAAGTCCATGAATTTCATTCAAAATGTTCATGTCCTCTCACCTTGATAGGCCTACGTGTCATGCTTGCATGGATGAGTGATCGATATTGGAAGTACGACAAAAATCTTATTCTAAAGTAACTGGCTTTATTTGCAGAATGCACCAACCAAGATAGGTTTGACTAAAATATAGTTTTGTCCTTGTTTCAGTCCTCTATTTTGCGACCTCTCGAGTATAAACCAGTTCGTCAGAACATATAGTAAGTTACTTATTTTTGTATTCTGCATGGTAGAATGGAGGCACCAAAATTAGAAAAAGGAAAATTTTCTCTTCCCCTCCCCTTCTGCATCTTTCTCTTATCTCTTTTAGCTCTCTCCATCTCTCTCCCTTAGTCTTTCGTCAGGCTGCCGGTAAACGCCCAGGCATTAATGAAAATTTCAAGGAAGTATTTAAAGAGTTCAAAGCAACAACAATGATGAAATCAATAATCGTTGTAACGAAAGATTTATCAGATTCAATTGTCCTGAATAACCAATTTTCATGGCATTTTTTTTTCTAATTTAGAGTTGTGATATATCTTATTTTCCACTTCACTGTATCAATTACATTTTAATTGTATTTTTTCTCTCACTCTTATTCAGGTAATATTTAGAATTTGTTCAAACTACGGTGTTAATATGATATCTTACCGACCAATGTAGGATGTTCATGAGTACGAAACAGTTATAGAGCTGGCTATTGAGTTTGAACAGTAACGATGATGATGATAATAATAACAATACAAGTAATAGTGATAGTAATAGTAATAGCAATAGTAAAAGTAATACCTATAGTAACAGTAATAGTAATAGTAATAGTAATAGTAATAGAAATAAGATGATAAAAGTAATAACTGCTTTTGACATTGAGAGTGAATAACATGCTTAAATTGTTTGTCTAAATCTACGTTTACAATAGGTCTACAGTCAACTACATATTTCAAGAAATTTTACGATAAGTTTGAAATTCCCTTTATTTTAAGCGTACAGTTTTGAGGGTGTTATCCTTAAACCACTTGTCTCCCCAGAGAGTATTCAGGTATGAGATTGATATCACCCGCAGTAACCATGGAAACGAACGTGTATTCTTTAGTAATGGATGAAGGTGGAGGTCCGTACAGTTACCAGATGTGTTGAGTGCGATAAGTAGTGAGAAAGGAGGCTTTGTGCCGAGTTTCGAGAATGCTCCGATTTATCTTATCCTCTTCTCGTTACTTGCCCACCTCCCCACGAGATTGGAAGCAGGTTTCCACAGAGATCAGAACAAATACGATGCAAAAGACATTTTCGTGGTTCATAGCAAATCAGTTTTCCAGCGTAAATAAATCTAGACGTTTACCTAAATTACCTTGGTCCATTAGCGAGGTACTTCTTTTTGGAAGTGTCCTGCGTACATTACGGGAAATATTGTTTGCAAGTAAGCAAACTCCTCTCAGTCTGTCCGTATAAAGAAAACTGGAAGACAGTCGCTCTTCAGAGTACAATATCCACAAAAACTACAGGAAACCTCGAGATGAATTTTAGACTTTTACATTGAACACCTATTCTCATGGTCGGACATCCGGGTATTTTGCGTGTCACGGGGTCATGGATAGCGTTGGAGTGAAAACAAACCACTCGCGTGAGCCTGGAGTGAACGCTGTACGTGTTTTCTGCCGGGGCGCCCCGCGAGCATAGCGCTAGCGCAAGCTGGTACTGTAGCTGTGCGGGCGGCAGGATTAGGCCCTAGGCCTACTCTAAATTAGGCCCTACCCTAAGTACTACAGTACTAACGTTAGACCTACCTGAAGTTTCTATGAGGTACTAAGTAAGCGTAGATATCAGGGTAGGGCCTACTCAAAGAGGTTCTACTGCACATCTGGCCATTCTGTCGGGTCGTTGATCCAGAGTCCTGCCGCGATTTCATACGGGCACAGGTCCAGTCCGGCCGCCTTAAACTTGGCAAAATACCGGGACCGATCGATCGACAGGATCCAGATTTTTAGAATATTGCTGGCAAGACATGATGCATGTATCTCATGAATGATGGCACAAATGACAAAATGAATAATGAAAAACAGTCCCCATGTCGAGCTGCGTAGAGTTGCACATAAATTATACGCGTCGCACATGCACAGCATGCAGTATGCGCATTATGCAGGCTTAGCGCTTGCAAGCTGTTTGTTTTCACTCCAGTCGACCGGAAGTGACGTGTAGCCGACCGCAAGAATTAGTATTGGTTATACTGGGTACGGCAGAGTTTCAGAAATTATAGTGATTTTGATAAGGAATAAAGATTTTTTTTTCAAAATTCATAACAAATCACGATGAACGAGGATGATGCCGAGGGCAGAACAAAAGAGGAAAGAAAAAAATTCTACTCGGGCGAACTTGTTAAGCATGTGGTATTGTAATGGAATGACATTGCTTCACTACATGGAGTATGTGAGCCTCCATCATCCTTGTTCAGTGTATTATGTTTTGGGTTTTTCAGAGTATTGGTTTATCTCCCCCAGGACTACAATAAATCCCACAAATCTATCGATGACACGATCGATTTATGTACTACATGATGTTAAATCATTTTAATCGTCTGGAATGGCCCTCTTACGTACAACTGGACTTGAACAATCATTCCTCAATGATGTATTCATGACTGAGTCTCCCAGGTTCAGATACTGTACAGCGAATCCGTTTTCCCCTGGATCTGCCACTCCCGCAAACACAGCATTTTACTGCGACCCTGTTTGATCTTTTCATGATGCAAACATGCGCATTGTATTTTATGGCTATCCACCGCTGCTGTGGATGGAGTAATTGGCGGTACACATTACAGCCATCCTGTGTCGGTCCCCGAAATGTCCTCGTTATAATGTGCAAAAATGTTGCCCACGATAAGTTATGACGACTGCTTTAATCATCGTATAGATTCTCAGCCTTGCCGTTTAAGGATAGCCTTGCTCCAAGACTTAGTTTGTATAATTCCCCTCGATCGTGAACTGGTTGCTCGTTATGGGGGGGGGGGGGGGGAGGGCACTCTTTAGGGTTCCTCTCTTTATTCATTGAATTACATCCGGTTACTACGTATGGCTTCAAAACTGTACTGGTATACTCGTATTGTGTTTTAGTGAAAAGATAGTGATATGACAGCGAGAGATGGAACTTATAGGCTCCTTTATTTTTCCTCAGGTAGTAAGTTCTACAGACTTCTTCGAGTTGTCAAACGATTCAGTTGTCATTCAGATATCACTCATAGAATCAATCTTAAATCAGACTGTTTTGGCCTAAGAACCCCTCCCGCTTGTTTCGTACCTATGAGAAATTAGTTTTGCAGGCTTGTGCATTTCTCTGTGTGTGTTTTGTGTTTTGTGCAGAGCGGGGGACAATGCTTTTGTGACTGCTGCACCGCGATTGTGGAATGATTTACCTCGGTTCGTCCGCATTTCCCCATCCCTTGATGTCTTCAAGAAGAATCTTAAGACTTTCCTTTTTGATGCCAATCTGTAACTGAATGTTGTTGTAAAGTGCTGTGAAACCAGTCATTGACTGTGTAAGGGTGCTGTATAAATGATCTGATTGTATTGTATTGTATTGTATATTTCACTGTCTTGTTTTGGTCCTGTCGACATGGACAGACCTGGCACGGAACATCAGGCTAGTTCTGTAGTGTGTCATCTTTGGAGTGTGTCATCTAGCTTGGCCACACCTGAGATCATAAATCATTCTCCTCTTTCTAGAAATAAAATGATGGAGCATATCAGTGATCTGGACATCTGTCACCAGAGCAGAAAGATGGACTTTTGTCTCCCTCCTCTTTGACCAGAGTGAGCTCCGTCCTCCTCCATCATACAGGCCCACTCCTTAAAGGAAGACGACACTCCATGTTCAATTCGGCTTCGGCAGAGTTATTCAGTTGAAGGGATCGTATAGTTTTGGTTGAGACCGAACTTCAGGTTTAGTAACACTTTTTGGTGAGATAATGAGAAGCATGTGGTGGTACATGATGAAAAATCATGTTAATTCTAAGAGGGATTAAACGTTAATTGATTAAAAATTGGTTTGAAATGGCTGAGATATCCATCAATTTGTGATTATCTAATAATGGACAATGAAGTCAATCTCGCGTGCCAACTTTCTTGGCCCGCGACCAACTCTCACAAAAGAGTCGCGAGACTGAAACTTGTGACTGGTCCCGCATGGCGATAGTCGTAACTTTAAGCCAATCAAAATTCGGCTCAAGAACCACTCTTAAGAGGCAGTAGTATGATCGTGAAATGACGATTTATACCTCCGCTCGCCCACGTTGTTTACAACCTATCGGGTCGTAAGTGAGCAATGGATAGATCGCCACTGTATGATCATCTGATTGTCATTGGCGATTTGTTTTCACTGCTACCGAAAGTCCACTGAGACTTTTGAAACCATTCTTCCTCATATGTAATAGAATTACAATATGAAAAGAATATATTCAACCCATAACCCGTGTACTCTCATTACGTATTGATCATGCCCACCGATAATTATATGGAGCATTCAGTTACTGATATTTGTATTCGCCCTGATTCAGCATAAATCGTACAATTTTTCCAGTTATGCGGGTTAACCTTTCTTTCTCACAGCAAATTACTCTGCCTCGGTGGCCAATGAAGTTCAGACCTGTTCGAGAGTAACGGATGTGACCGTGCCTTGCCCCCGCCCAACACCCCGTAGCTATTATAAGGACGGGCAGATTGCCTCGACCGATACCTTTGCTTCCCCCTATCAATTCATCTCCTCACATAATAATAGACCAAGCCATCTGTTCAATATTACAGGCAACTGAACAGAAACCTCTGAGACAGAGGATTTACCATCGCCATTTTGTAAATGTATGTATTTAAGTTTATGATGATACATTTACCTATATGTCATACACAATACGTAGTGTTATTAAGGGCCTGTGACAGAACCGCTAGGAATAATAGGATGAACTAAGAATTGTTGTTGTTGTTGTGGTTGTGGTTGTGGTTGTTATTATTATTATTATTATTATTATTACTGCTGCTGCTGTTGTTGTTGTTGTTGTTGTTGTTGCTGCTGCTGTTGTTGTTGTGCTGATGATGTTTGATGTCATTTCCCTATTTATAGAGCAGTTTTTAAAGAGTGCACGTATATATTCGTACAGGGTTCAACGGATATGATGAGCGAGATGATAAATTGCTTTAAATAGTTCCCCCGCACACATGTACTTTTCCTTCTCATGTCGATGATAAGGCGGATGAAGGGACGAGTGCATAGAACGGTGATATCTGATCACTTCAGCCTGCCACGTGGTTTCTCGATCTTTCGACTGGTGTTCACATTGCCATGAATGAATGGGGCAGACAATTTGTGCCCGATGCCATTTTCTTTCTTTCTTTCTTTCTTCTTCTTCTTCTTTTTCTTTTTTTTTTTGTTTGACTCTGCGAGCTGTTTCCAATTATGCCAAGAGGTCAATGTGTAGTTCGTGGGGGACAGATTTTCATTATTAAGCAGTTTCCTCGTTTTCATTTCAAGGTTGTCGTGCAGCTCACGCGGAAGGAGTGCCGCGGCTGAAATAAATACCCACAGACTTAATTCATTTCATACATTATCAATCATTAATAAGAGTGGGTGTTTGACGCGGTCGTTAAACGCAAATAGGTTGTCTTACAGTAAGTGATACCATTATCAGCGGCACCTTGCGTGATTGTTTCTCCATGTTTTTTGTTTTGTTCTGTGCTTATAGTTGTTTACCTGAGCGGCAAAATGAGTTCACTAGTGAAAGTCAGCACTGTAGGATTTCCAACAGTTGGCTGCGAAGTCCAAATACATGTACACCACTACATTCTGCCTCAGTGCATTATCTTAGAACCAGAACCAAGACCTCCTTGGTAATGGTAGAACCATGAGGCTAAACAACACATGGTATAGAATCAATGATCGGGGGCTTCCAAACCAACTTGTCAAGTGAAAATAGCTTATCTACAAATGCCTAAATTCATCGATCTCCCTCCTCTTCCCCTCCCCGACGAACTTCACCCCAACCAAAGTAATAACGTCTATCGAAATTCTTTTTACTTCACGGTTCTCGTGTAATATTAGCTAGCTCCATCATATGACTTCATTGTGCAACGTTCTTTTGATTTGCAAGTCTTCTGTACCAGCCCAGTGTAATAATTATGTGTCATATACAGCACGTGAATGTTAACGTGCATGATCAGCAGTTTCGTTTCTTTATAGAAAGCTAAAAACATTGCTTCCATTCTTTGCTTTTTCTTCGTCATTCTGTGATGTTGTTCTGGACTAAAAATGTTCAAGACATGCCTAAGAATGTGACTAAAACAACATGGTTGGAAACCGATCTAATCTTTAGCCACTGATTATTGGTATCCGTCCGTCCTTACTTGGTTTCGGTTTGTCCTCTGTGTAGCTGGAGGAAGGTGGAAATGATTTGCAATCCGCATGGATAACGTATCAAAGCTATTTTTGAATTATGATATCGTACAAACAATACATGCATTAACACGTACATTTAATAATACCCTACACACCACATTTATTGCTGTATAGTGTTGTGTGATGAACGCGTCCTGAAGCGTCGGCCTAACATTTACCTGCACTAATAGAATGTATTGGTTCAATTTAGAAAGAAGGAATGAAAAGAAGGAGTGGAAAAGATGGAATTGATATTAAAATGTTACGGTCCTGGAGGAGACTATAGAAAGGTGTATGATCACGCACGAGTAGTTATGTCATATAAATTATCGAACGAGATCAGAGCAGACGCATCAGTATATATTCATCAATCATTTTCAACGTCACACTGAACGTGAGGCGGCCGAGCGTTACATAGTCATGTCAATAATTATGTAGCCATGTGGATATGCCTCATTCATATCATTCTCCTTGTTTGGGAGGGATATCATGACGGTTTTGCTTTCCTGTTTGCAATGTTACCACTCTGAGCTGACTTGCAACATTGCATTATCACAGGAATTTTTGTCATTGCCTTGTTTGTCACTGCACACACACACACACACACACACACACACACACACACACACACACACACACAGGGCTACCTATACACACATACACGTATTGAATATGTGGTTTTTGACTGTACGTTTCCTACATAATCCTCTACATATACATCGTTCTTGAATCTTGAAAATCATTAAAAAAATAAATAAAAAAGGATAGTCACAAGCCTAGCACATCTTGAGGAACTGGAATATTTCGATCGTTTCGGACAAGGACGAAGATGTTAGCGTTATACCTGGCTCCTATAAATCACAAGCGCTCTGATATTGGACGCCACGATGTAACAACCGTGTTCTCACAGTCATCCTGTCTACCTGACTTTCGGAAGCATAATTAGGCAGAAAATGAATAGATGTGCGACCTAAACATAATTTCGTCATCACAACTTTGTATTGGATCACGCAGACTTGTGATTACGACATTGCGTGATATCCTCGTGTTTCTTCGTAGATTGGTGGGCACAAGTATACAAGGGTGCAGACTGCAGAGGAATTATAATTTGACTCAAAAATATCGTCGGGCGTTACAACATCCCCAAAGGCCCCAACAATAAACACTGCCTTTAACTGCGAGGTCGCCCTACTACGATAATAATTAACGTGTCAGGTATGTGCAGGCGTGAGCGAAGACCTGCGAGCATGATTTGTAGGAATAGATGTCCAGGTCTCATAACCACTATTCGATGTACGTCGCGACGACAGCTAAGATTAATAGCACCGCCACCATCGGCGTAGAAGGGCGGAATGGATGGAATGGGTATGAGCAAAGGGGACCAACCTTCCGTAACTATTCTTGTCATCAGACAACCTTCTTCACGATGGGAGTAAACTCCCGCCATCCGACTTCTTCTCGCAGTCTTGAGAGTGCTCATCACACTTGGTTCAGTCGGGAAGTGTTGGACCTTTCCAAGGACTAGGGAAAAACTAGATAATGAGCACAGGTACAAAGACCCAACTTACCCTTGTATGTAATGTAATATAGGCAACATTGGTGAAATGAAATATAGAAAGAAACCCATCCAAACACCTCGTTTTTTGTTTTCATATTATCCCCTCCTTCCATTCACAAGAAAAACTGAAATGGAGAACGCTTCCATGTTTTCGTCTGTTCTGTTTTGTATTCAACTATACATGTCACGACTTGATAGCAATGTGACGGCACAGACTGCCAGCGTATCAGATTAGTTGACAGGGAAAGCAACTAGATAGTGAAACAAGCTACAAAAGCTAAAATCGAGGTATAATAGCTTGCTATTCTTCTGTCTAATGCATTAGTTTCATTTCTATCGAGTTTTGGGACATCTGCCTGGAGAACGTTTGCAGAAAACACTAACAGCAATAAGTTGATTTTGAGGTAATTTGTAAATAATGGCATTCTGTTTCAGTTTCAAATAAGCTGTCTGAAGCAAGGCTGATGTTCTTACACTATAGGGTTCCAGAACATCGTGGGTACGGTATAGTAATGTCAGAGCCCCCTAGAAGAGCAGTTCCAACACTAAAGAAGCCACCCTGGGAAAATAAGACTATTATTATCATCTTTATACATGTATTATGATACCGTCATGCAAATTTCACGGCTGCCATTCACTTCTTTACTATTTGTGATATCGTGGAACTTGTCAACTGTCAATCAAGGTATTTCTCCTCACAAAAGCAATAAGTAGCAAGTGGTGAAAGTGACGGGTTCACTGACCGTGTCAAATACTCGCTGATGCATAGCGATGGACCATGATTCATAGTACGCAGTTTACGTCTAGTGGTCTTTCAAAGCTGATTCGAAGTTTTGTCCACGTGACTAGGAAGCGATGCGGTTTAAAGTAAGAAACCGCGCAGAAGCTGTCATGTCTGTACTCAAAGCAGTATACCAATTTCAATCTCTTGATACCTTTCTGACTTAATCAATATATCAAATATGATAGGTTGTCATGTATAATAGGCCTAAGCAGACGTTGCTAATCTGATTTCTGGACACGTACTAGCATGCGACAATATTTTGAATTTGTGGGAAGCCTGAATCTAAGGCTATGACGACAATCCTTCTGGGAGATGTTAAATTGTTGAGGTCCCTGTAGAGTGTCGAAGTTCAAGTTGGCCACTGTAAGTGGCTACTGTTCAGATCGCACCTACGCGAGCTTGTTTTCTTCATCATCATCTTCTTCCCTTTCTTCTTGGTCGTGTTTGGAGTACATTGACTTCTTACCAAGAAGAACAAACGTTTTCCACTTACTTCCCCGTCAGCTGTCACTCAACATTTGGGAGAGTTCAATAACCTTTAAGCACTGTTGCCGCCTCCACCACACCCCCCCCCCCCCCCCATTTCAGCAAAGACTAGTTGAATGGACCTTTTCAGTCGGGGGGGGGGGGGGAGGGGATGTGACCTTGCGTAGGGTTGTGGTATAATGAAAAGAAGAGTAGAATGTTTGGTTTGTCATCATTATTTATGAAATGTCATGCGAGAGGTTTGCGTGTTGCGGAACTGTCTGTTTCCTTTTCTGTCCGACAGCTGTTAGCAACAGGTTTGCCTTTCAACCACGTATACCTCAGAGGTTATGTGTACAATGATTTTGTAGTTGGTATGTGTGTGTTGTGTGTTGTGTGTTTGTTTTGGTTAATACCTTTTTAATGCGGAAACTAGAAGCTTTCACGAAACTTATCTCCAGATGCTTGCCGGGACGAGTTGTTCATAAAAGCGATTTTGCAATGAAAGTCACGGCTGTCCTCTGATAATGGCGATACACTAAAATTCAAACACTTTAAGCACTGATTTGCTTCATGACCAGCCTGCGTTTCGAACCTCTAGAAATCCAGACACGAGATCCCCAACTCCCACCCACCCCCCCCCCACACGCACACACACACACGCACGCTCGCTCACCTGAGTAAGCATATTATCACTGCGATTAAAAATGATTGTATATAAAAGTTATAGTAATTAAAACTCTTGTTTCCAAGCAGCATTTTTTTTTTCAAAGCGCCAAGGTCTGTTGGTTTGTGGTCGAACATGGCAGATCATGGCGTGCCAAGTTCCTTTCACCTCCATGGTCCTTGGTCACTCTGTCAAAGAATGATTCGTTTCGTATCCATAGCCATCGTCAGCGGTATTGTCGTAGTCATGAGCTTAGCACCTTCATTTCATGCTCTAGATACGAAGTAAAGTTGAATGGAATCGAATACAGCGGCAGTTCAGTAACCCTTCTGGTTCCAAATCAGAGCGGCTAGGTTTTCCGCCCACCTCAGCCTGCCGCAGTCAAGTCAATAATTTCCCTTTCCCCAACCACTGCGGTTACTGCACGAATTGCAATCTCTGGCAATTTTCATCATTGCTTTGATAGGACGATGTCGTTAATTACGCCCTCTAAACGTCTGGTTTAAAGTCGTTCTGTGGTGCATGAAAGATTGAGAGATAAATGGGCCGGACAGACAGGCCCACCTCTCTGACGTCACAAAATAGTGGTGCCCGCGCGCTTAGCAACACGTGAATATCGTACTTGTTTTCCTGCGTAACTTTGGTAAACAGAAAAAGTTTTTTTTTTCCTCTTCCGGAATCAAAGTCAAATTACCGCAATAACCATCGTTACCCCCCCCAAAAAAGTAATAATAATAAAGGCAAAACAAAATAAACTTTCTAATTTGCAAGCTAATCAAGCCATTGCGGAGAGGAAGTTGAACCTGAGGTGAAGCTGAGGTGAAATATCAGTGTCTGCATCAACGTGGAAATATTTATGTCTGATTTTCCAATCTGCACTGGATTTCCTCACGCTATTACAAAAACAAAAACAAAAGAAAGATATTACTGATCGTGTGTCGGTTAGCAATTTCGCTGCCATTTAATAAGCCAACGTTTCGATGGCAGACTGACAGTTTTGTGCATCTGTTCTTTTTTTATATCTCGAATCAACCATTCTTTGAATCTACGTTTTTGAATAGCCCTCATTTCAAACATAGTTACTGTTTTAAAACAGATTCGATTACTGTGATCCCCATGGAAAGTTTATAGAGATGGCAATATAGCAACATTGACAGTAACTAACGTATCAGTCGGGCAGCCATCTCGACCATCATAGAGACTTGCAGCCCGCATCAGATAATTCAAGACATTGTCTGCGCCAACCTGGTTGGTCGTTTGTATAGTCTGTGACGATCTTAGAATGTGCGTGACTTTCTTTGCGCAAGGGGGTTATTCGTTACTCCAGAGTTGTATTGAACAGACGATGGCTGTGACTTATTCCAGTCCGATCTGTGATGTCATCGCGTCCTCAGGTAGGATTCGATGGGGAAATTGGAAAGAGTACTGAGCTGGGGATCTCCCCCCCCCCCCCCCCAAGCTCTGTTTTTGTTGTTTTTATGAACTTCTGTTGGAATTACCCTTGAGAGTCGCAAACACCGAGGAGTTCGTTAACCTTTCGGTACACTGCGTCTTGCGTTGCCGATATCGCCGTCTCGATTAGTCGTAAATCTGTCAGCGAGATCGTCAACCTCTAGACTGACATTCGAAGATCACGTGACAATCAAAGACAAACGCTGACAACAAAAAGAAAGAAACGCACTCAAACAGATCACGCTCTTTTTTTTTTTCTTTGTCCTTTTTTTTTTCGAGGGGGGTGGGGGATTAGCCACAATGTGGTCGGCATAATTTGGTCAGGCGTAACTAGTTCTGCAGCAGCGTCCCGTTGCGAACCATGTCGACTTCTCTCAGAGCAGATTTGGAGATTTTGCTCAATATTAGATTTGATGACGTTAACCTTTAATTTTATAAATAGACATCATTTATTTTCTCCTGGCGTATACTAAGTACTCGTGCCACAGTTTAGACTGAAGAGAGAGAAGAAAAAATGAAAGCTAAACAGTTGTACATAATTATCTTTGGAGAAATTTAATTTGATTTAATTTATAATGTTTTGGAAGGACTGCTTAAAACCTTCCATCCCCACCCCAACATGCCCAAGACAACACAAACCGAAAAAAAAAAATAGATGAGCGGGCTTGCTGGGAACATAGAAGTCAATGTGAGATTTTCAGCAGAAGATATCTATAGGCACCCTATAATGAAGCTCGTCATTATGACGCCTGGCAATGAGCACGATGATAATGTCACTATATATTCCTTACAGCTGTTTATGTAAACGCTATAATTGCATCTCCTTGAATTCTTGGAAGTAATGAAAAATTACCGAAAAGCCTTGTAAGACCATGACATCATCACTTCATGTGATTTTGCACAATCGCCTGGGTCAGATCAGGAAGGTGGGATTCAGATGCTTCTGTTCTGAGAGAATAGGCAGAATGTTTGAATTCTACAACTAATATCCTTACGAAGCTTGAAGTTATGAAACTTGCATTGTTCTGTTTATTCACTGCAAAAAGTCCAGTGTTAAATATGAAACACCGAGCTGGTGTTAAATTTCCGGTGCTCATTCATGGTGTTAGATTAACACCTCCGGGTGTCATTTCAAAATTTAAAATTGTCTTTTTGAATAATTTCTTAGTTACTGCACTTCTTGTTAATTTTGAACTTCAACAAGACGATAAAGAATTTTCCGATAAAGTACTTGATTTTTGAAAAAAATGCGTAAACACATTTACACCACAGTAACACCAGTTGGTGTGGTCCCCTATTGAAACTGGACGGGTGTTTTATATTCCATTGAAATTAACACCACCAATATCAAATCAACACCATGCGGTGTCATTATTGAATTAACTCTAGCGCAGTGTCAAAAATATCACCAGCTACAGTGTCAAATTAACACCACGAAGTTCCAGGCGAACACTTTTTAACACCGTCACAATACATTTTCAACACCTGTGGGTGTGGTCCTCTATTGAAGTTTGATCGGTGTTAGATTTAACACCCATGGTGTTAAATCTAACACCGATGTTTTTACAGTGAAGGTTACTTTACTTCCTAAAGGAAGTTTCCCTGTATCAGGCAAGCGTATCAAGTGAGAGAATTGATATTTGTGTGTGTTGTTTTTTTCACAAGACAAGAAAAATGAATGGAAGAAAGGTACTCATTCAGGGGGGCACACGAGGACACGTCTGCGTCTGTGTGGCGGGAAGACGAGGGAAGTGATCGAGGGTCGTTAGGACTGCTCGTAATTTGCCCAAACCAGCCCACGACGTGGTTTTACTCTCTGGAGGGCTTCATAAGTCTTCAATCACTTTCTTCTACTTGGTATAAGGTGAAAGGTCACTGAACAAGTTTAAAGACCTTTTCAAGCTCTCTTTGGAATTGCTAAGTTTTTGACGAAAGCGTGAGAGAAAAAAAAATTGTCCTTGTGAGAAAATTGTATCGACATTCGACCTGAAAGTAACAGATCAGCGAAAAGCGAACGTTAAGTCGGATTTGATAATGAGAAAAGAAAATTCAATTTGATGTCACGAAGTCATCTACGATAGAAAGCTAGGGGTATATCTTCATGTGACAACAGTGCGTCTTTGCTTTGCACAAACACACACACACACACACACACACACACACACACACACACACACACACACACACACACACACGGTCAAGATAACTTTCGTATTTTGTCCGATTGGCTTTGATATGTTTCAGATCAATCTCAACTTTGATGCGCTGGGTTATTTATACCCCACAGAGAAATTAGGGTCATATCAAATAAAAATCGATGTTGTAGGCTTAAACAAATGAACAGATCACAGAAAATTAGGTAGTATACACTGAGCATGAGCCAGCGCGCCGGAACACTTCTGGTTTTTTGTTGTTTTTTTTTGTTTGTTTTTTTTTGTTTTTGTTTTGTTTTGGGTTTTTTCGGGGGGGGTGGTTGGGGGGCAAAATCTCGATGGGGGCACATTTATGTGACAATGTGAGATCCTCGACGAGGGAGCGAAGCGACCGAGCGCGCGGGGGGGGGGGGGGGGAGGGTGTGTAAGGGGGATACCCCCTCCCCCTCCCACGATAGGGACTTTTTGTAAAAACAGAGTACAAAATTTCTAGGGAATTAAACGTAGGGGAAATTCGGTGCGAAGGACTATGATTATAACACACGGGCGTACATTATGTGACGGTGTGAGATCCTCAGCGAGGGAACGAAGCGACCGAGCTGGGGAGGGTGTGTGTGTGTGTGGGGGGGGGGGTACCCCCCTCCCACAGGGACTTTTTGTAAAAACAGAGTGACTGCGATCATAACTTATGAAAACCATTCATTTTACTATCATAACTACTCACAGAGCGAGCGAGCCACTTTCATTTTGCAATTCGTCTGAAATGCATTCATTAAAAGCTTAAACGTGGTCGCATTGTTCGAGCTATAAGAAATATTCTTGTACAGCTAGAAAGCAGAGAAGAAAAGGAAAAATGTGAGGTTTACTAAAGGTATGTTTCAGCGGGCACACTCGAGGACGCGAGGCTACCATTTACTCATAGATTAATATTACTGTATACAGATATAATAATGTATATTGTTAGTGTATCAGAATTTTCAATTGTGAAATTGACAACTTTTAGAGAAGAAAAATGCCTTTATTGTTCATGTTGGTCTTTAAACAATTGATAAATTATTTGTTAAAGGGGGCACTGGGGAGGGGGGCAAAAACTCGTTTCCCCCCTTCCCCCATCATTTTATCTTGGTGGGTTTTTTTTTTTTTTTGGGGGGGGGGGCAAGTGCCCCCCCCCCCTTTCCGGCGCCCTTGAGCATGAGGTCTTTTCATCTCAGCAAACTGGATCGCGCTTATGAACGCAAAATTTCTTTCTTTCTTTCTTACTTCCTGCTTCTTCTTCTTCTTCTTCTTCTTTTTCTTCTTCTTCTTCCTCTTGTTTTGTTCTTCTCTCCCCCCGTCTTTCTATCTTCCTTTTTTCTCTTTCCTTTTTCTTCTCTGTCTTGCATTTAGTCGTCATTATTATAATTTTTCCATAAATTTAATCATCATTCCCTTATACGCGATATTACATTTCCTTCGAGCATGGACATAAAGTCCATGCTCCAAGCGATGTTCAGCTTGCCCAACTCGGGACATGCTTGAATTGACAATCAGAAGGAGTAAGAGAACAGTGAAAGGGGGGGGGGTTGGAGCTGGGGGGGGGGGGTGGAGGGGGGAGGAGAGAAGAATATTGTCTGTGTTTCAGCTCCTCTTACTATTCATCCTGCCATCTCTGCTAAACTTGCCCCTCAATCACCTCTTTTCCTTCCTCACGCCCCCTGTTGGTGGTGCGAACTTGCTACAGGTATCTGAATGTCAATCACAAGTTATTATCAATGAGTCATGCTGCCCCGGCCATTCAGACTTTTAAGGTCAGACCACAAGACCTCTTCTTTCATTCACCTGAGGAAATCAGTTTACAGCGTCCTCAATTTCCTTCATTATATGTAGCATTGAGTTTATAGGATTGCCTGGTATGAATTGTCAGTTTCGTTGAAGGTTCATCATTATATGAAAAGCCGTTGTAATCATCGCTTCTTTATATTCGCTTTTATGCATAATCTGTCTTTTTTTCTCTCTCGTTATATTTCTTCTGTTCGTTTCGCAGCACAACAACAATGTCTCACTCTGTCCTTTTCGCTATCTCATTTTCTGTGTTTGTCTTCTCAAACTTGCCGTCATTCAGTTTACCTTTGGGAGCAGTGATTTAAAAAAATGTTCAAGATATCACATTTGATGCATATGAGTAGGTCTGTTGCACCACAAAACATCCTACCCTATAAAATGTTAGCAATAAAGCCTAAAATATAACGAGATATTATGTTCTTCTTAATAAACCGTAACTATAGACGGTTTAGTCTGGAAACATCTTTGTTATAACTATCGTTCACATTTTGTATATTTAACAATACTTAACATCGATTTTACTGATTCAAAGTTTTACAGTAGTTGTTTCTATCCCTGACTCACATTTTAGAACAATTTTAAAGCACTAATGCTGGGTTTCTGTTTCATCTGCAAATGGTTTAAATATCCTCGATCCACAGAACTCTATTCTCCTCACGATACCTCCTCTGTCCCTTCCCATTTCACACGTTTCGATTTCTGTTCCTAGTTTAGCCTTAGTTTGGATGGTTCCTTTTTAGTTTGGACTCCTCTCGCGCTCTTCTAATGACCTACATGTACTAAAAGTGGTTTACATTATTGATCTTCCTGCTGGCATGAACGTCACGCCATGATTTGTTTTCACCCACACATACTGTCGCACATACAAAATACATTTGCGCTACACTATTGTTTCTCGTGAGAAATATCGAAAGCAAATGCACACACGCCCCCTTTTCCCGATATATTTCACATTTTATCATACTTGCTCTCAAGTATCAGTGCGACAGTGCCTTCGAGTGACAAGTTTTTATCCTTATTCCTTCTCTATTTGAAAAATAAAAGCATGTTCCAACACGCAGGCTATCTATAGTTGAGAAATATGGCCAGTTAGAGTCACCCATGTTTGGCAGTCCACGATATTAACTCGCTCCAAGATCTGATATGATCAGCAATGTGAGCTGCAAAAGAACATTTGATATGAATTCCGAAAAGGGCGCTCTCTACCGATGGATGCTAAAATTGAAGGCACATAGCAAGGTCGAAGCTGCTGGTAACGTAAATAATTAGTGTTTCGTGTGAAGCGCATTTGTGTTTCAATGACAGCCGCATGTCAATTGTCAGCGTGATGGGTATGAACTCTGGTTAATCTCGGAAAACCTTATCGGAAAACACCATTAACATTCCTGTGAATCAAATCAAGGCTAGGAAATACCTATTAGTATTAACCTTTGCCATTAGTCAAAGGCTTGGCGAAGTACTTAGGAGCACGTTCCAATTACGAATGATCTACTCAGTACTTGTGAGAGATGAAAATAAAAAAAAAGTGTACGCTCTAGTTCGCGAGAAATCACAATGTCACTTCAAGAAGTGTCCTGGAGTGTGTACATGTTCTTCAGATAATATGACAATATCTTCGCGAAAATCAATGTTTTATTCAAAGCTGCTTTAGTGCTCTTAGTACAAGCGTACCTCCATTTTCTGCATAACAAGATGGATTCAATAAAATATGTTCAATAAGTAGCATGATGTAAATGTTGGTCATTTGTAATAACTTCAGTCATAACAAACAAAAGGTGAGTGATGTATTTGTACTTTAGTTACTCATCGTCTTTGAGTATCATTAGCATTATCATAACGATAACCATATATATCACACCAACTTTTTTTTTCTCTCGTCGTCATCAATATCGTAGTTCATCGTTTCAGTTCAAGGCAGTAAAGAGCAATGTGTGGATATCTACATTGATCACACGTGACTGCTACAAAAGATGACGAGATATGAAGGCATCTGCACGTGTAAGCAGGCATTTTGTTAACCACCTATCTGCCTATAGAGGCCCTCTTATAAAAGGAATTGTTCAAGCTATGTTCATCAGGTGACTTTTATAGGAGGGAGAGGAAAGTGCAACGAACTTTTAATGTTTCACAGAACGAGGACGAAAACGAAAAGCACATGAAATGAAAAAATTACACACACACACACACACACACACACACACACATACTAACTTTGATGAAAAACACGTACGCAAACAAGCAAAACAATGATGTTATTCCCTTCACAACCACCCCCTTTGGTTTTGTTGGTAATTATCATCATAATTATCATTTTGACTTGGATTCTTCCCTCCTTTTGGGTCATTATTTTGAAGACGATTATACCCTCACCTAATTCACATATTATGTTATTGTGACCGATCTTATGCATGCACTGCCTTGTTGAATGAGTAAGTGTGCTATGTGAATTAACAATTCAACAAGTTTCCTAATTATCGTGCAGAAATAATGAATACTTCACTGTTTACAGAGTGTTGTCATATGTTGGTTTTATTCAAATTTGTATGACGTTAAGGAACCCTTACTGTGACCTTCAAGTCCTCTATAAGCATTGATAAGGCGCGAAAGAGTTCGGGGAAGGGATAGCTCTAATCTATATGGTTATGTGGATAGACATTCTACATTGCAGTGCTGAAATCAGCTAGAAATCTGCCTTTACTGTAGGCCAATTAAGATTTGTCTCATACAATATGCACCTGTAGCCTATAGTTTACCGACCTCGGCGGAGTTTATCGATAATATCCCCGGTGAATATGTTCATTTGGACCTGTCATTCTTCATCAGATCACTGTCTATTGTCTACCATTGCTGCCTTCAGTTCTTCTCTTTGCTCTCCATGCTCTCGGAAGGGGCGACGAGTGGGGGGGGGGGGGGAGAGGGGGATGGCTCGACTCACTGCATAGCCAGATATCGTCTCAGGAGTTCGCTGAGCAAACTTATTTTGCGAATTTATTGGTGCTGGAATTATTGCTGATAGCAAAAAGCAGTTGTCCTTTCACTCGTTACAAATCTAGGCATGCGATATCGGCATCTTTCTTGGTTTCGTGTCAACAATCTGTGTGAAGATATTTGAACTCAAATTGATTTTCACAACATAATGACGACGGGTCTTTAACTTAGATTTAGTGTTTAGATCGTTTATATGTTTTATCATTTCGATTTTTTTTTTTCAAATGAAGTCATAGAGTTATTCTAGGGTAAAGATAAGATGAAGACACACCTGGTAACAAATTGATTATCTGGAAAGGAGGGTTATGTTCCATGATTGCAGCACAAGATAGTTTGATCGAAATCACATGAAGATTTGATATGTCATTGTTAGAAAAATATTCTACGCAACGAAAGCTTTCAATCAACACCAATGGCAATAGTAGTCATTTTGCTCATATTTCATCTACGTGCTTGTGTTTGTTTTTTACCTGAATGTCTTTGATTTCACATTTTCTCAGGCACAATGTTCCAATATTCACGACTCGACACACACACACACACACACACACACACACACACACACACACACACACACACACACACACACACACACACACACACACACACACAAACGGCAACAACAACAACAACAAACAAATTAACAATATCACTGTACAATATGATTATATCAAAGACAATGAAAGATTATTCCTTTGTCAAATTCAAGACAAGACATATACTTCGGGCTCTGTAAAACACAAAACATGATAATTTTTGTTACAGTTACGTCACAGCCATATGATTATGACGTCAATGTCGAATTCCGAGGTTCCACAAGGAGACACAACATGTTAGACATGTTATATGACTTGCTGGCTGTATCGTTAAATTGCCGTTGATCCATTACGATTTTCTCTTTTTCAGTAGACAAACAAAACAAACTGATCTGAACTGAACTAAACATTGTCAGTGCTTGTTTATCGGCATATTCTGCCCTACTTTGGCAAAAGGAAGCTAGTGGCATTTTTATGGATACTGACTTTTTTATTGATTTGGCATATTCGAGGCATGCTCTATTTAACCGAAAAAATCCGAAAGGTACAATTTTAGCCCATTTCTGAGATATTCTGGTGGCAAAAGGAAGCAAATGCACAAAATTGCATGAAAAAAAAATGGCAAAAGGAAGTAAGTTACAACATCATGATAATATTATGATTGTCTCTTGTTTCCCTTTGCCAAATCGTTTATATTTACACATAATCTAAATACTTTGGCAAAAGGGAGCAAGTAACATCCTTATGATATGATTGTCACTTGCTTCCTTTTGCCAAATTTTATGTTTGCTACAAATCTATAATACTTTAGCACAAGAAAGCAAGTGACATTCTCATGATATGATTGTCACTTGCTTCCTTTTGCCAGATTTTTCATGTTCGCTAAAAATCTGAAATACATTGGCAAAAGGAAGCAAGTTACAACCTCATATGATATGATTGTCACTTACTTCCTTTTGCCAAATTATTTATATTTGCACACAATCTAAAATACTTCGGCAAAAGGAAGCAAGTGACATCCTCATGATATGATTGTCGCTTGCTTCCTTTTGCCATTTTTTTTTTTAATGTTTGCTCCAAATCTATAATACTTTGGCAAAAGAAAGCAAGTAACATACTCATGATATGATTGTCACATGCTTCCTTTTGCCAGATTTTTCATGTTTGCTACAAATCTATAATACTTTGGCAAAAGGAAGCAAGTTACAAAATAATGAGTTTCTATGGGAATATCAAAAATTCTTCGAATTGTCATAAATGCATCACCATATGACTTGCATGAATACCGACATTATTTCTCTTCACAAATTTCCATGTTGAAGGGCCTACCCAAAAACATATTTTCTTCATTTGCAGCATTTGTACTCGATGTCACTTGCTTCCTTTTGCCAAAGTAGGGCAGTATTGTCTGATCTGTCGTTGGGAATTAATCGGTTTCGTTCAAGACAAAAGTCTCTTCATGATAAGTATCCGTCGCCATACAGTGATGGTATAATTTCGATGAGCTTGTAACGTCTGCTTTGTCGGTTGGGAAGTCAATTATGACGCTCTCTGAAATCCAGTACGCAGACGTGTCCCATCACAAATCGTCTGCTATCAATCCGCTGTACCGTGATGGCGCTTTAAACTGCTCAAGATGCTCTGATGACGTCACAAAGATTGTGTTCACTAGTTACAATAGGGACACTCTGCACTTTCGGTCAAGGTCCCTCGCAAAGTTGTTATATGCGTGTTTTATTTCGTGTCCACAATATCATCACTGCAATGAAGTCGTTAATGAAACAATACAACCGATAAATCTCCGCCATCAGAAATAGGACTCCAGCGACAGCCTAAAATCAGAAAGAGGAGGATATTGTGTATGATAAGTACGGAACACTGCACGCACATGTATGGCAATCACATCTATTTTCTTCGCGAGAAGAGATATTTCCTCTTCTCTCTTTTGACTTAGTTACTTCCTTTCTTTGCAGAAAACTTTGTAGCATCAGTAGATAATTAGTATAAGGAAAATATTCTAGATTTCGCCGAGATTACTATGGCCAGGTATAGTTCTTCGTTGGCTCCTCGTATATCTACAGTGACTTCACCAAACAGTCTTTCCCTGACACATATCGACAAAATGCCTGTAAGATCGGGTCACGCGCTAGTTTTCTCTGATGTCGAATGGTGTCAAGAGCAGCTCATTTTATTTGAGGATGATTTGGAATGTGCGAAAAGAAGAGTCAACTCAGTACAGAATCAACTCTAGTCCTACAGTGACTGCTGCACTGGCTCCACCTCTCCCGCTCTCAGGCGATTTTCTCACAATCTCCAATTTTCCCGCTGTCTGTCTCCTATCTTGAGATATTATATTTTTCTCGCTTAAAATTTCAATTTCTCCCGCCCAACTTTAGTTTTGTCCTATATGTTCAAAAAATACGGCTAAAGAGCATCTTTAACCCCAGATGGCCCTTATAAGCGGGCCCTACAGACACCGGCCACAAGGGACGTCGCGCTTCATGATCGTGGTATATTGTGCGATTTTCATGCCAGAGTCTCCAGTCTGATATGGGGTCCAGGCGGGAGTGTCCCCCGTTTAACTTTAAGAGATGCTTGTGATTGGGATTATTTTTTCTCTATCTTTTGTGTTCGTATTTTTTTTTCTCAAGCAAAAGTATCGATGGGTTTCGTATGTATTTGATGTCAACGTCATGAAGTCGAACTTGGTTCGCGGGAGTCAACACGGTTGGATCAAGACGGCTCTATACTTTGGCACATATGAACCTCGTTACGATACCCAAGTCCCCGAGGAAATATTTCATTTAAGACACGCTGCGGAAGACAAAATAAAACGCATCTGAATCAAATCTATGCTACTGTCTAACCTACTTTTCTCTTCCTTTTTCGACTCAAAAAGACGCAGGTAAAGGTAGTCTTTTACAGTTTCACTTTGTTTTTCATTTCTAGGGCACGAACAATCCATGTTTGCATAGTACCTGGATAATTTCGTTTCAAATTTGTTAGCGAGAGTTAACTCATAGACTGAACTGAAGCATATAATGGTCGTGATGAATTCATTTGAGTTTGAATCAAGACTACAAGAGGGAAATCTGGAGTGTGTGGGCATTATTAGAGGACAGCGATAGATAGTTTTGACAGGATTTTTTTGAACGATGAGTCGCTCTCTGCGGAGTTATTCAGAGAGGAGATGGATAAAACGGTCAATTTCTTCTCTGGTGAGTGATGGATTGACGACATGTGACTGCCTTGGTTCTGTCATCACAGATTCTTGTTCTTTGAAGCTGGTTCAGGTCGTATTTGCTTGTACAGAGGAAGTCAAAGTAGCCCCACCCTGTAGGACCTATCCAGTACACGTTTAAGACGAGATCGGTGGTGTCATTTTTTGTTCGTGTTTTGTTTGTTGTTGTTGTTGTTGTTGTTTGTTTGGTTTTTTGGGGGGAGCGGTCGATGTCTAAACGTAGTTTCAGTGATCTTTTTTTTTTTTTTTTTTTTTTGAGAGAGAGAGAAAGAGATTCGTAATACCAGCCTAGATCGCATCATCGATCGTATACAGGAAGAAAGTTATGCTGTCTCATTAATGCTCTGTTATCACAAAAGAGCTAGTAAAACGATGCGGATATAGATATCTATACCGATATACACTGATTTCTATTTTGGCAACTCGAGTCCAAATACATTCTGTTCTATCTGCAAGCAGTTTCAAGGTCACGAAATCGAGTAACCTGGTTTTCGTCATCGACATGCCGCTAGACACACAGACATAGAATCAGGGAATGTCTTATTTCCATGGCAACCATCAATCATCACACCTGAATACGTGCGCGCTTCTAATAGGTTGTATCCCGCGGGAAAATCGAAACGATAAAATATGAATTCGCCAATTTGATGGTAAACACAAAGGAACTTCTTCGCATCGCCGATTTGTGACTAATGGGCAAAAGACAACGTCCTTCCGCTCAAAGAAGCCATCTCTAAAAAGCCGTGACTTGTCCCGTTTGCTGTGACGATTTGTCTAGTCAAGCGTCAGTCACCCTTAGGGCATCTGGCAGCTATACCTAGTGTAAGTAATATCTCTTTTACCTTTGAGCAATATAGCAGTCCTACATGGGCAGCGCATTTATGATGATTGAATGCTGTAAAGAATACGTTAGATGACACCCGCACACACTTGATATCAACAACCGGCATCTAAAGAAGTATTTTGAGGGGCAAGAACACTTGTTGTCATTTGCATCCTGACTATTCGAAGAGAGAGGATGATATAAAAAAAAAATCGGAACGTAATTTCTAGTCTCACCTTTGATTTTCTTTTTCTTTTTTCTTTTTTACAAAATCATGCCTGTCTGGTTGAGTTTCCTTTTTTTTAAGGGTGGGGGCAATTGTTCGGTTTGACTTCTATGTTATCAATTTTTTTTCAAAATTGCACCTGTTCGGGTGAGTTTCTCTTCTCCTTTTTTTTTGGGGGGGGGGGGGATTGTTCGGTTTGAATTCATTGGTGTTGTTTTCTTTCGAAAATCAAGATAAAAATGGTAATGGCATCGTCTGTGGTTGCGATGAAAGCATAATATACACTCTGTGTGTGACACAGCACAAAGTATGGACAGAAACTTGGCTAGAGTGAGCCGATCCCTCGTATATACTGTCAGTCATTCTCTTAAACTCGCGCTGATTGACGGCCTTTATGGGTAGACATCCGGGAGGAAGTATTCGCTCAATAAAATTGCTCCAGAAGAGACAAAAACGATACCATGTTGTGGAGGAAAGCGCGCGCTGTTACCTAAATGTTGTGCAAGGTTGGGCAGCATATCATCTCGGAGACTCTCGATTGTCACCCTGTCGTCTGCTCGGAACCAAGTATGATTGAATTTCCCTTGGCAGCCATGATGCCCCCTATCTTTGAAGTGAATGAAAACGAGACGAAGCCTTGAATGACGCGGTGATGGTCAAGGATGTTCTCTCCCGGTCTTGACCCTCTAGGTCTCAATGCCAATCCAAAGTCCCCCAACCATCTCACCCCCCCCCCCCTTTCCGTTCCCGTTTCTCCCTCATGACTCGACCTTTCTCTAAGGTCCGTCGAGGCTCTCATCAAGCGCATAGTTTGCTAACTGAGGCAATTCCAAAGAGACGGACACAAAGGGCAAGTTGACGAAAGATGCAAAGCATGTCAATGTGACTCGGAAAGACAAATGAAAGACACATCTCAGCCGGGAAGAGAAACGTCAGGGGTCTAAAGATGATATCCGAGTGGTGATTGGAACAGAAGAAAAAAAAAGCCACGGACAAGGTCTATTCGATAGTAACTATTGTCTGGGGATGACGAGTATTCCCTTACAGTTCCAGTCTTCTTATATGTTGTTGAGAATGTTATGGAAACAAAGACGGACATCAAAGTGCCAGATAGTCTGTTGGGTTATTGCCCAATACACTATTTTTCGGAACCTGAACCTAGGTCGCCTAGAAACTCCACCCATCGACATAATTGGCTTTAAAGATTAATGAACAAGTCAACTTGATCGCACTATATTCATGGGTTTCGTTGCAAGCTGACAAAAAAAAAAGAAAGTTACGGCGACAAACCGTGCAGTTTGAAAGTAAACACCTAGGTGAATTCTACGAAGAACTAATCTTCCAATTTCGAGTCAAGATTCCTGGAACTAATTTTATTTTCTAGCGGAATTTTCTTGTCATTACAACAATCAAAGTCATCCACAATCATGCCGGTTGACGAACGTCAAATCGTATTCGGTTTACGGCCAAGGCGACTGCTCAATTGTAACACTACACGCCAGTAATTTCCTCTGCAAAGAACATCGATGTAACTTCATTGAGACAAGTTTCGATGGAGTATGATCGTGCAATTCTACGCATTACCACCAATTTATGAGGAATGAACATGTAAAATACACAGCCGTCACATCCCTCCCTTCCGTGGCACGTTCGCTCGTTAGGGGGCAAACGCGTTAAAGAATTCAATTAGCCAAACCCGACGGAGTTGTCCTTAAACTCATGCGAGCGATCCCGCTGTGTTCACTTCGCGTGTGACCAGGAGAAGCTGTGAAGAGGGACTGTTAACTTCATAAAGGAGTAAAAAGCGCAGATTTCATCCTACCGGCATGCCTTGGGCTGCTACTTGAACTTGAGGCATACTCGCGAAGCGGGTCATATGTCGCGAATGCGGGTCGTAAGTTCAAGGTGGGGGAGACTTGGTGGTCTACGTGATGTAAACACAAACTTTGAAAGATTTTAAAATGATGGAGAGTGGTCAGACCTGGTTTCTTTTAACCCCCTTTCTTATTGCTCCTTCGAACAAATTGAGGGGAAGAGAATGATGATAAAAGTATTTAATGAGAGCAAGATCCATCTTAAAATATTTGTGTCAGTTCCGGTTGGAGAGTGCTTACTTTCAAATTTTTAATGATTTATCTGTGTATATGCACTCTTCTTATTGCTATGCTGCAGCTGTGTCTCTTTTGTATCTCTTTAATTATGTGTGTATAATGATGAACACGGTTGATATTTGACCAAGTAGACAATGTGGTGGTTATACATTAGTGCCAGCCACGAGCAGTTTGTTATGCTCAAACTTGTTATCTCCAAACATTTATTTCCCCTACATGACGCCGCTCTCCTCAGACACTCTGTAGCCATCATCGCCATCACTATAACTTGTGCCACGCTGTTACAGAAATTTGCGGTTGTGGACTTTGTTTTTTGTCTATTTTGTGCAGTTCTTCGAACCATGTGTTGCTGATGTGGTCGTTTGCTACTCAGCTGTTCACGCTTTGATGAAAAAAAGAAAGAAATATCTTTGGAAAAAGAAGTAGAAATAGACAAGAGTCCCAGTCGTGTTGTTCATACAAGTCACACTTTGAATTCAATGCGTTTGTGCACTTATGTCCTTATACACCCTTGCAGGAATTTATGTCAAAATACGGCTACCTCAAGGAGCTTACACCTCCAAGTCAGCTCGTCTCGTCTCTGGGCGGCGATAGGCGGCCGTCGCAGCAGTACACGATCACGCCCCCGAAAGAGCGTGTGATGTCAAAGCTGGCTCAGCTTCAGCGCTACCTCCGTGTCCCGACCACGGGAAGACTGGACGATGAGACCATCGAAGCGATGCGGCGACCTCGCTGTGGTATGTCTGATCCTGAAATCAACGAGGTTCTGGAGGAAGAGGACGAGGTGGTGGACGACACGGGTGGGCGTGGCGGGAGGCGGCGGGGTAGGAGACGTCGACCCAAGAGATATGCAATAGCGGGGGACCGGTGGAATAAGAAAATGATAACTTATAGGTAAGCTGTAACAACATGAGGTAAAAGAGTAGAGAGGAAAGAGAGAGAGAGAGAGAGAGAGAGAGAGAGAGAGGGGGGGGGGGGGATACAGAAGGACCAGACGTAGAAATCGAAATGCATCAGACGTCGAATGGCATGTCAATAACGGGACCAAGCTTGTAAGGGTGCGCCGCCCCTTTCCTCCGATAAGCGCGATGCTTAACTGCAGACTTCTAAAGAGGCCTTCGGATCTCACTGGCGCCAGCATCGTGCTCTGCATTAGAAAATATCGTAGTCGGTAGGTCAATGGCAGTCACCGAGATAAGACGGGATTATGAGAAGATTTGTATAATATTTGTATGAATATACAAGAAATCAAGCATTGAGAAATGTATTACCTTATGATTTTCAATGAAGTAGAATTACAACTTTATCCTCCCGTAATCGTATACTACTTTGAAGTACCCTGACATAAGTGCATTACAAAGGAAAAGGAATGCTTCTCAACGTTGACGAGGCACCAAACTGCCGTGAATATGACGGCTTGTTAAGATCATAAGCCCTCGTTCGACTGTTTTGATCTAATAACTCAAATGTGTCCTGAGAAACCATTAATCCGCAGAGTGTGTGGCTCACAGAGTGATGAGCGAATGTGAAGACATGCGCGGCACTCCGCAGATGTGACGCATGCTCATTGCGGGCTCACGCCGAGGTTTTGTTAGCCTCAGTCAAACCTGGACGACTTGGTTATATTTATAAACGATATGATATTTGAATTGACTCATTCAATTTACTTTATTTCCATCCAATAAAAGGTAATAGATAATGCAAAGCATACGGTGAGAAATTAAATTTAAACAAAAAAGTAGAGTAAATAATATTATGATTCGAACATCATATTCTACACCCGTTGAATGCAAGAGGAAAGCAATTTTTGCATCTAAGTCATTGCTTTGTTTCGTTTTTTTATACTACAAAACACAACAGCGTACTGAGCTATCCGACGAGCGTGTGGATCCCGCGGAGAAAGGTCCAAGATTCGGTCTCGAGGGCGCTGCAGCTGTGGAGTGACGTCACACCCTTGAACTTCCGAATGCTGGACGACTACGACGAGGAGAAAGCCGACATCTACGTCAGCTTCTCCAAGTACCGCCACGGAGACCCGTATCCGTTCGACGGGCCCGACGGCACCATCGCCCACGCCTACCTCCCCAACGGCCACTTCGGTGACCTCGATGGAGACGTTCACTTCGACGACTCGGAGTTGTTCTCCTATGATGGCGATTCAGGTCAGGATCCGGATTGTCACTGTGGTCGGGACCATTGTTCGCAGAACCTCTTCACACTCTGTTCCTACGAATATAAATTGTGAATAGTTTGCCAAAAAATCTTAATGTTCAAGAGGAAACAACAAGATCTTCATTTCGAAGAAACCTAAAAAATCACTTGTTAAAAGAAGTTTAGTGATGAGAAGAAATTTCAGTGTTTAGTTTAATGTACTTCTATAGTACAGTTACTTTAAAAGAGTAGACATTGCAAGAAGCAGCTTAAATATACCTGTAGCTATAATGGGAGAACCATTCTCGACTAGCACTTGTGCTAACTTTTGGTTCCCCCTTTAACAACATTAGCTTCTGTTTTTCTATTTTTTTTTCGATTATTTTTTTCAGAACCTCTGTCTATGCATATAAATTACATACTTATTCATTCTCTTTGCTTTTTTAGTGATAAATGTATCACAACGAAACTAAATCTGTTATAACACATGTATTCTTATGTAAGGTAGATATATAAGTATGTAAAATATATGCTTGCAAAGCTGTAAGAACCTTGTACAAAATCATTGTATTCTCATACAAATTTCATGTTATTGTATCTTACACTGTGGAATTTCATGTTATCATGTTATCATATTCACATGTATGTTGTTAATAAACTCAACTCAACTCAATTAACTTTCGAATGTTATTTTGTCAGATAGATCTGATAGATAACTGATAGATCATCGTGTGGAATTCACTTTGATATGCCAAACACACAATGTATAAGATTTAGTCGGATCATTAATAATAATCATAATGTATGATCGGTCGTTAGGAAATGCAGTGCCTATCCCGCTTTGTTTCGTCAGATTCCATAGCCTCTTACCTGCACGTTTCTGATTTTCGAGAATTATGTTCATGACCTCTGTTTCCCTCTTCAGGGTATAATCTGTACAAAGTAGCGGCACACGAACTGGGGCACAGCCTCGGCTTGGAGCACTCGTTTAAAATGGGATCCATCATGGTTCCCGATTACTCAGGGTTCAAAGGTGACGACCACGAATTCAAGCTTGGCGAGGACGACATCCGGGCCATTCAAGTACTATATGGTAAGGGGATATAATTTGTATCATTATTTCTGCTCGTCATGGAGTGTTTATGATCCCATGATAATGATGATGAGGAATATTTGAAGAGTTTTTTCGCAAAAACCGATAAGTCCATTTTTGAAGATTTTCAAGTACAGCCTCTGTCATAAAGGACAAAATAATACCTTTTAAATGATATATTGGTCATTACATATAAAGGTACATTTTTGAAGTTATGGTCAAAAGAAGCAAAAATTTTCTTATTACTCTCTTTATTTTTCTTGACCTTTAATCGCAAATATCTCCATTTGGCAAATATGGACTTATCAGTTTTTGCGAACAAATTCTTCATTTATATGACCCTCCTCATCTCTGTTTGCCATTATTGTCATCAGCATTATCATCATTATGGAATCATATCAAGTTTTGTTTTTATGCAAATTTTCCGGATCAACAGGGTATATAGGGCCTAATTACCCAAATATTTTTATTAGAGGCAGAGCTCGATCATCAAACGGAGAAAACTCTTCATCATTATACCCTCTATAATAAAGAGTGGGAGGAGAAGATACTTCAAATAAGTGATCGGTATTTAAAAAAAAAACCAAAAAAAAAAAAAACAACAACTGAGGAATAGATACATGTACTTGCGTCACTGGCATTGTATTCATTCTGACAATTTGTTATTTCATCATCATCACCATCATCATCCGTGCTATCAACATTGTTTTCATTATTATTATTATTATTATTATTATTATTATTATTCTTATTGTTATAATTAACACTATAAATATCAATATTATTTTTATTTAGTCGGCATTTGCAAGGCAATAGGCCTACGAGTGAATGGCCAAACAATAGACAAACAAACAAAAACAAGCATAATACAAGGGTATTGGAAAAACCCAATCAATTATCATTGACATCATAATTATTATTATGACCTATTCGTGTTGCCGTTATTGTTATCATTGGTCTCATTGAGATAAAAATATTTGCTGTAATGCATCATTAGTGTCACCTCGGTCAGCATCCATATTAATGACATATTACACACACACACACACACACACATACACACAAACACACACACACACACACACACACACACATATATATATATATATATATATATATATATATATATATATATATATACCGGGTGTCCCAAAAAAAGCGGAACGGTGGATTTTCAGTACCTTACGTTCTAAAGGTGATATAATTTTTCGCAGAAGACAATGATACCAAAATCATTAAATTTGGTTGAGTACTTTTTATTCTACGCCAATTTCTGTATATGCAGTCATTTTCAATTTTTTGCGACTTATGAGATAAAAATTTGGATGCGACACGCGTTCCATACGGTGAATTGTGTAAGCTCGTTGATCCATGTCAATAAAAGATAACGCTTTCATATTGGGCGCGCACACACACACAGGCACACACACACACACACACACACACACACACACACACACACACACACACACTGTTTTTTCCTGGCCCGTGGTCAATGTGAAAGCTGTATCTTTTGTTGACATGCATCATCGAGCTTACACAATGTTCACCGTATGGATCGCGTGTCGCACTCAAATTATCATCTCATAAGTCACAAAAATCAGGCGAAATTTGAAAATGACTGCTTTTTCAGAAATTAGCGTAGAATAAAAAGTATCGAACCAAATTTAATGATTTTGGAATCATTGCCTTCTGCGGAAGATGCTCTTTCTAATGATGTCAAAAAATATATCACTTTTAGAACGCAAAGTACTGAAAATCCACCGTTCCGCTTTTTTTGGGACACCCGGTATATATATATATTTATATAATATATATCATGTATATATATATACTATATATATATATTTACACCAGGGCCCATTTCATAAAAGATGTTAGGATGGCAACTCTTGCTGGAATGGCAACTTCTGATAGCAACAGCCAATCAGGAAGATGGATTCTTGTCATTACCATGACAACTGCCATTCCAGCAAGAGTTGCTATCATGTCAATTTTTTTTTTTTTTTTTAATATAAAATGGGGCCCTGACAGGCTAATGGCAAGTACTCTAAATGAATTTAAAAAAAAATCAGCTAAAGTGATTTCCGTACTCTATCTTCAGTGAACATATTGTATCAATTACTTCCGTTGATCGTTTAACAGGGGATCCTGACGGCCCACAGTACAGAGGGAATCCCAGGGCTGAATGCAACAAGGCATTTGACGCGGCAGATGTCATAGACGGTGTATTGCACGTTTTTAAGGTAGGAGTTCATAAATCCATCAAAGTTTGGAAAAAATAATCGAAACAAAGCATAGAAATGGTAATGACGGTAAAGATAGAATTGACAAAAACATGACCAAACAAGCTTGACAAGCAGCACTGCAACAGAGGGAAATTCGCGATAGTAATATTGATTATACTTAATGATGGATACATGTATATATGTGAACGCTTATTCAAATCATTCTGAAAAAGCATACACACATCTTTTAATGAAATTATTTAATTGTTTCTTTTGTGTGTGTGTTTCACCAAAGTGAAAGTAATTGCAATTTGAACAATGCTGTCGTGCTTTTTGAAATTATATTTGGGTGTATTTTTGTCCGGATCTTCTTCGATAAAGTACTGGTCTCGCAACATTACAGAGTTTTGCGGGAATATAATGATTTGTCCACTCGTGACACACGCTTGTATTTACGTAAGTCCTGTTCATCTCCGCAGTTTGTAGTAATATAGTAAATAAAATTAGGTAATTGCAAAATAGTACTCCATGGTGATAACGATATGCGATTGACTGTTCTATTGATCTCAAAAGGTGAAATACATCTAAAAAAGAAAAAGCAAAACAAGCTGCGTTGGCCGGGAATCGAACCCGGGTCAATTGCTTGGAAGGCAACTATGCTAACCACTATACCACCAACGCTCTTCGGTGTAAGCGGAGGAGTTTAGGTGATATATATAGATTGGAGGTTATTGTGCGTTCGGAATTTGGGTTAGTCTTTGTTCCTAGTCGAGTACTTGGGCTCTGTTGCAGATGGTATTCTGCAGAAGTTCCACAATTTGCACTAGAAGACATAAATGTACATTTACTGCACTGTGTCACACCTCCATGGTCACACAAAGCCTTGTTACATGAATAAGCCGCTGAGACAGCAGTTAAATTTTAGTACTAAATTTTGACGTAGAGGGCGCCATTGTACTTTAAGCCCAACTCGGTCAGTGTTCATTGAATGACACAAGAGGGGCGCACCGGGCGCGCGCCCCCTCTTTATTTTTTATTTTTTGCTAAAACAAAAGAAATAAAAAGATAAAGTGGTGTGTGGGGGGGGGGGGGGGGCGGGGGGCGTGCGCCCCCTTTAATTTTGTAAAGGCGCTTCCCCTTTACGGCATTCCTGGATCCACACCTGAATGGTGCTAACTACCGTTACTCTTTATGTCAACCTTGCTTAGGATCGACGATTCTGGCGGATAAAGAAAACAGGAAAACTGCTTTCTCCAGCTCACGGCGAGAAAACAAAGCGCAGGTTTCCAAGACTTCCTCGCAAAATTGATGGAATATATCAGCGGAAAGATGGTCACATTATAGCTCTAAAAGGTAACAATGTAAGATAGCTAAGTTATGATGGCAGCAACAAGCATAAAAATAGTATTGATTTTATCCAATTTTTTTGCAAAAACAGTGTGTTGATAACATCATCTTCTGAGCTAAGTTCACATTATATGCCACCTGCTCAAGCACTTTCGACCATTCATTATGATAATCATTATTCTGGTGAAATAACCCATTATGTCAAAAAGTTATCAAAATCTCCTGTGTTGTCTAGTTTTGATGCAATCTCTACCACAATGCAAAGTGGCTTCTGTTTGTTTCATATCTGTTGTAAAGGTATAATAACTACGTCTATGAGTTGGTATTGATACATACGTTTGTTACAAGTTTCAAGTCTTAAATACAAACAGCAATGTGATGATGTGCCTTATTAGGCCTAAATGCAATATGGAGGAACTGAAAAACCGTACGTATCAAGCAATGAAATTAGTGTGGTGATTATGAAAAGAAAAATGGTTGACAATACTTTTTACAGCTCTCACTTAAGTTTTTATATGAATTTGAATGCTAAATAGAGATATCCAGTCTTATCAATATATTTGAGATTGAAGCTGCTGAAAAACAAGGAATATAATCAAAATATTAAGTGTGATAACTTTGATATCTTCAAAAATATTTTTGTTATGTGACCAGTGCAGTTAATCATTGAAAAGATATAAGTTTTCTCTATTTGATGATTACCTTACAAATCAAAAAAAAAAAGAAAGTGAAAGTGATGTTTATCTGTTTTTGCACGCAAGCTCTTCATAATTAAACACAGTGTAGTACATGTATCATGTATTCATGATATGCATATATATATATATTCAACAAGATTTTTTTTTCTTTATCTTATTGCTATCAGGCCATATGCATTGGATGTACAAAGGAAAAAAGCTCCTTCCGGGTTACCCTCGTTCAGTGCGCACTCGCAACATGCCAGGTCACGTGAACGCCATTCTACACTTCAAGCAGTACAACAAGACGTACTTCTTCCGCTCATCATACGTGTGGCGGTACGACGAGCGAAGACAGCAGGTGGATGCAGGATTTCCAACTTTCACCAAGGACGTCTTTATGGGAATACAGACGCCAGTAGACGCAGTCTTCCAGTATAAAGACAGTATGCATCTCAGATCTCACTCTATATTCGTCCACTCCTTATTATAAAAACCATCTCTTCCTTACTACTCCATTGTATCCAACGAAATTAGTTTTTTTTTTTTATACATAAGTATTCTACATTATATTTCTGATAAATAATGCATCATCTCCATTTCAGATTGCTTGGCGTGTTTGACACTCCATGATTATACTACAGTCAAACCTGCTTAGCGGCCACCTGTCAATAGCGGTCACCTGCCTTAAGTAGCCACTTTGAAATAAAAGTTTAGTTGTTTTATATTTTGGATCAAAACAGTTAAACAAAAGAAGGAGAAATAGGGAAAAATGCGAGGCAAGAAGTCGCGTCTCAAATGCGATGTTGTGAAGGGACCAATGAGTATAGAAGCTACAGTAACCATACTATACTCTTTGGTCAGAACTACTTTGTGATGTTTTTTTATTGTTTCTTCGAAATTGTTACATTTCACAGAGTGACGGTACGACGCAGTGCGCAATGTCAGAATTGCTTTGTGATGTCACAATTGTTTTGTTCAAAATTGTTACATTTCACCGAGTGACGGTACAAAGCTGCGGACAATTTCAGAATTCTTTTGTGACATCATTTTGCAAATACATGTACTAGTACACAGTCATGTAGTATTTTGCAAAATGTCGTCATAGAAGTGACGTCATTTTGGTACTTCATGAAGTGTCAAACATACCAACATTCTGACAAAGCTAAAAATACCTATAATCACGTGAAGCTCTTTCAACCAATCACTGGATGATGAATTTTTGATCCGCAATATAAATATATACTGTCTATTTCGGGGCTGCGCCCTTCAATGAATACTTAGTAGTAGGTGCATACTATTCTGGGGTCACCTGTGCCCATAGTTTTAACCAGGAACTCTCAAAAAGGTGTAGTCTCATTCCGCCATGCAAGTAAAAGACACGCATTGTTGGCAATCATGATCATGTCAAAGGATAAAGGGATTGGGCAGGAACCGCAGACCTTTTGTTTGCAACCCTAGAGCCTTATCTTACACTGTCTTATGTCAGATATGGTGCTTTTATGACTACAACAAATCATTTCAAGACTGATTTTCACCAATTAATAAACTTTTTTTTTCATTTTCCCTGCCATGAAACAGGTAGTCACTCCATAGCATCCTAACTTTCGTTATTATTCATGTCTGGGTTTTTTTCAGAAAACACTTACTTTTTACAACGGAAGAAGTACCAGCGGTATAGTTCTGTTCACCGCAACGCTGATCCGGGGTATCCGAGGTACTTCGGCGAGGACTTCATTGGATGTTAACCGCTGACCCCGCGATGATTCGGCAATAAAATGTAATAATTATTATACGGAACTGTGTGGCCTCCGATGTCTGGGACTTCATTCACGACACACCGGGTGATGTCAAGTTCGATGCTAGTGCTGGTGTCCGTTATCGAGCTCCGACATCGACGGTGAAATTTATGGCAAACGGTACCGCACACAATATCGATCCCCAACACAATAGTGTTATCTCCACAACACAAATCGAAGTCCTTGGGATCGCGTTGGAATTGCACGACGAAGAAAATCGTGGTCTTGGATCCAGTCAAATATGAAAAAAAAAATGTAGTTATGACTGCTTATTTTTAGACACATGATGGGGAAGACGGATTGAAATGCCACAAATTTCATCCCTTCTCCAAAATATGAGGATATTGATTTTGCTCCCAGGCTCATATTAATGTGGCTATATGTCTAGAGTGTTCGTTCGGGATTATCGGATTATCGCTTGTTCTAGAGTTGAGATAGGGCTTACACCAGCACTTGAAAGGATGGCTGTATCGAACTTGAAATCACCCACCTGATTGCTAAGATACGGCAAGAAAAGCGAGGGGCAAGACAAAAGGATTCGAGAAAGTTCGGTCAACTTACCTCACAGCACTGAAGAAGCGAGATCATTGTACAGCTCTCCGTCCTCTATTATTTGAATCAGCAAGACGTATACCATGGATAGTCTGTCCGTTTGAACTGTCGTCACCTGTAGTAATGTTATTAGTTTTGTAATTACACCAATTAATTTTTCCTTATGAACAACCTGCTCAACTTGGGCGTTGAATGAAATCGCTTCTAAAAATGTTATGTTATTCCCGATGGAGTTAGGGAAGTGTAGTGTATGCAGATTGCATTGTAGGATAAACAAAATCAGAACAACATCTTTTATTTTTCTTCTGCTTCCAAAAATCAATAGCAATAAAAATTAATACCAGCAATCACTTATAGCGTAAAAAGAGATCAGTTAGAGAAGATAGAAAGAATAAAACAGTAAGGATAAATGTCAATAAATGCCAACGAAGAGGAAAAATATCGCACTCATGATGGAAGAGTCCAATTTGCCAAATTGTATGGATTGTTCGTGTGTGAAAGGGTGATATTTGAAGTGATCCTTAAAAACTCTACATAAAATTCGGCACTGCAATATTTTACTCTGTGTAATGAATTCAGCTTACTAAAATCATTGACCGAAATTCGCAAAGGTAGTGTTTTTAGTCCATTGACAACTTTTATTTGATTTGAACCTTTGTCATGTTTGTGAATGATCCTCCCTATTTATGCTGGCATTATGGCACTGGCGTAGCCAGGGGGGGGGGGGGGGGGGGGGCGCGATGGGGGCGGTCGCCCCCCCCCCCCCCCCCCCCCCCCCTAAGATTTGGACCGGGGATTTGGGAGGCGGAAAAAAAAATGCGTGTATACTGTATGCATGCACATGAAGCGGGTCTCCTTTGCAACCTTTCATCAAATAAGATTTTTTTTTTGAATATTTCACTCAAAGTGTGCACCAGATCGTTGAATTTCAATTCAAAATATGCAAAATCTCTCGTGCTTGGGAGGGGGTATCCCCCTCCCAAACCCTCCCCCTCTGTGCCTCTTTCCCTAGCTAAGTACACTTTTTAGATTTACAAAAAATTATGAATAATTCTGAGTGCACAAGACTTATCACTTATATTCCGAAAACTCAAGGTTCCTTCATGTATAAGGGGAATTTCCCCTTTTAATCGACCCTTTCCTCCCTCAGCCCCCCCCCCATTTTTTTTTTTTTTTGGTGATTTCCCAAATGTTGATTCCATCAAATATGCGTATACGAGATATCTCAATTTCAACCTTAAAAAGGCAAAAGCTCCATCGGAAGGGAAGGGTGGAGATAACACTCGCCAACGCCTTCTCCCTGCTCGCCCGCCCCCCCCCCCCCCCGCCATGCATAGAAGTAGACTGTGGCTATACCCAGATCGCTTTATTTCAATTCTAAAAACGCAAAAGCTCCGCGAGCGGGAGGGGGAATCCCCCTTCCCCTAAGCTCTACCTCACTAGACTTTATACATACACACAGATGGTGCACATTCGGAATAAGAGCTAAATTCCGTGATTTTAACACTTCGATGAAAAAGTATTGCACCAAAACTTTGCACCAGATCGCTGAATTTCAGGTCTGAAAACGCAAAATCACCTTCGTGTGGCAGGGGATATGCCCCTATCTACACCCTCGTGTGCATGCTTTTTCTGCTTGATTGCTGAACAGACAGCGTTCATGATATTCAGTGTAAGAATTAATACAAGAAGACTAGTGTATTTAAATTACACCATTTTATAGGTAAATTGTTCAATAATAATCTACACTAAAATATACTGCAACCTTAAACAAGTGGGACTGTTTCAACTCGTTAAAACACGCAAAAACATGCATCAAATTGCACCATTTGCAACGTCAAAATGCAAAAAGTTCTCACCGTGGGAGGGGGGACACCCCCCTCCCACACCCTCCCCTCCCCCCTCGCTCACTCCACTCGCTCGGGTTCAGTCGCGGTCATGATATTCAGTGAAAAGAATTAATACAAGAAGTGCATTTAGATTACACCATTTTAAAGGCAAATTGTTTCATAATAATCTACACTAAAATATACTGCTACCTTAAACAAGTGGGACTGTTTCACGTCGATAAAACGCGCAAAAACATGCATCAAATTGCACCATTTGCAATATCAAAATGCAAAAAGTTCTTACCGTGGGAGGGGGGACACCCCCCTCCCACACCCTCCCCTCCCCCTCGCTAGCTCCGCTCGCCCGGGTTCAGTCGCGTTCATGATATTCAGTGAAAAAATTAATACAAGAAGTGTGTTTAAATTACACAATTTTATAGGCAAATTCTTCAATAATAATCTACACTAAAATATACTGCTATATACCTTAAACAAGTGGGACTGTTTCACGTCGATAAAACGCGCAAAAACATGCATCAAATTGCACCATTTGCAACAACAAAATGCAAAAAGTTCTTACCGTGGGAGGGGGGACATCCCCCGCCCACACCCTCCCCTACCCCACCGCTCGCTCTGCTCGCTCGGGTTCAGTCGCGTTCATGATATTCAGTGAAAAGAATTAATACAAGAAGTGTATTTAAATTATACCATTTTATAGGCAAATTGTTCAATAATAATCTACATCAAAATAAACTGCTACCATAAACATGTGGGACTATTTCACGTCGATAAAACGCGCAAAAATATGCATCAAATTGCACCATTTACGACATCAAAATGCAAAAGGTTCTTACCGTGGGAGGGGGGACACCCCCCTCCCACACCCTCCCCTTCCCCGTCGCTCGCTCCGCTCGCCCGGGTTCAGTCGCGTTCATGATATTCAGTGAAAAGAATTAATACAAGAAGTGTGTTTGAATTACACCATTTTATAGGCAAATTGTTTCATAATAATCTACACTAAAATATACTGCTACCTTAAACAAGTGGGACTATTTCACGTCGATAAAACGAGCAAAAACATGCATCAAATTGCACCATTGCAACATCAAAATGCAAAAAGTTCTTACCGTGGGAGGGGGGACACCCCCCTCGCTCGCTCCGCTCGCTAGTGTTCAGTTGCCTTCATAATATTCAATGAAACGACTTAGTACAAGAAGTGTATTTAAATTATACCATTTTATAGGCAAATTCTTCAATAATAATCTACACTAAAATATACTGCTATATGCCTTAAACAAGTGGGACTGTTTCACGTCGATAAAACGCGCAAAAACATGCATCAAATTGCACCATTTGCAACATCAAAATGCAAAAAAGTTCTTACCGTGGGAGGGGGGACACCCCCCTCCCACACCCTCCCCTACCCCCTCGCTCGCTCCGCTCGCTCGGGTTCAGTCGCGTTCATGATATTCAGTAAAAAGAATTAATACAAGAGGTGTATCTAAATATACCATTTTATAGGCAAATTGTTCAATAATAATCTACATCAAAATAAACTGCTACCATAAACAAGTGGGACTGTTTCACGTCGATAAAACGCGCAAAAACATGCATCAAATTACACCATTTACAACATCAAAATGCAAAAAGTTCTTACCGTGGGAGGGGGGACACCCCCTCCCACACCCTCCCCCCCCCCCCTCGCTCGCTCCGCTCGCTCGGGCTCGGTCGCTTCGCTCCCTCGCAGACTAACCGCCCCCCCTAAGATGAAATCCTGGCTACGCCGTTGCATTATGGTATCACCTTATGTTAAACAAGACACTTTATACGTACTCTAACTCTTCTTTCTTCCTCCATTTTCTTTTTAAAGTATTTTAAGATCAGAGAAATCTTATTCATCTTAATATAAATCACCGCATTATCATTTTCAAGAAGACGGGAGAGAATAGAATGGAGAATGAGTGATCTTTTTTTTCTCCAAATGTTTATTTACCAAGGTCCACTATCATACAAGCACCGCCGGCGCCACGTTTTCAAAAGTGTGCGTGTGTGTGTGTTGGGGGGGGGGGGGCACTTCCGGGTTTCATGAGCTAACAAGCCAAAAATAAAAAAATAAAAATAAAAAAAAAGATCTTCAGCGCAGAAACAAACCTTACCGGACTCACACTTCAAGACTTCAAGGTTTCTATCTATTTCTTTCTAGTGCCACTTACGCACTTCCGGGGTAAAAAAAAAAAAAAAGTGGGGGCTCAAAGTGGTGATACCTTATGTATTCCTTTGTATGGTGCTAAAAAAAGTGTCCCCCCCCCCCGTTCCGCCGGCTATGGACTATGTATTCATGTTGACTAGCGCAATTTCAGTAATTGTTGTTAAGATCTCTCTGCAGTCCATGTATTATAAATACGACCAACACTGACAATGACTGATGTAAATATATTTGAATTGGTACAATATGGTAATCATCATTACTATTTTGTTGTTGCTGTTTCGTCAATTCCGAAGCAATAATCTTGGCTAAAATCGATCTTCCTTGCACATAGATTATTACAGTATTGACAGAAACACAAAGTTGAATTGATGTTCAAACACTTTGTCAGAGATTCGAGAGGAAAATCCACCTATCACCATGTGACTGACCAAAATTTAAATCCATATCAATCTTTCTTATACACTTATTATCGATATCACATCATGAAATCATTTCGACCAAGTAATTGAGTATATATTATTTATGTGCAAGATGGAGATGTTATGAATTGTGGCTCGATGAATCAAAGGAATATACTCAATACGTTTGCTGAAACAGATAGAGGAAGAGTTAACTTAATGAGGCATGGAAGAATGGGATTGAGTACTTTTTTTGTTTTATTTAACGAACAGAAAAAGAACAGTGGTTACTTTTGCAATTTCCGCTTTGTACAAATTTCAAACAAGAAGACTCTAAGATGTGTATATGCTATACTGAAAACATTATAGAGTGATGGATTTGTGCTCCGTACCATTGCAAGTGTTGCAAAACTGATATTCATGTAAATATCAGTTTTAATTTGTAATTATTTTCACATTTCTATCGGCGATTTTGTCATCGTGATGGTCTGTCTGCCACTGCCTTTTTATATCCATTTATTGTTTCGCTGTGTGTCGTTATTTCTCTTTCGCTCTCTCTCTCTCTCTCTCTCTCTCTATATATATATATATATATAGATAGATAGATAGATAGATAGATATAGATATATATGGGCCTATATAATATATATATATATATATATATATAGGCCTATAATATATATATATATATATATATATATATATATATATATATGTATATGCCTTTCAATCCCCCCCCCCCCCTCCCCGCTTACCGCCTCCTCCCGCTCCTTCTTCTGGTTTTATATCTTGCCTTTTTTTTCTTGGTCTATATCATTCTGTTTTCCTGTCCCTATCAACCTCCCCGCGGAAATGTTAATATGCTTATCCCTGGTGATTCTTAAAGATAATCAAAATAAGCTGACATTACGATAGTACTGTTTGGAACTCGATTCCAAATGTTAATCAATGAGAATCGTATGTATGTGTACGTGTGTGTCAAAGTTAATGTTCCGTCAACATCCGTAATTACCACGCCTTGTGCGTCGGCTGATTTTGAGAGAAAAAATTATGAGTATTTTAGATTGATTTAATTATGCCCACATGTGTGCCCTGACTTTTTTACGCACAGAATTCTCCCAGTAAATGTTGTTTTCTAAATCATCTTCGTCCTTGGCCAATGCCAGGGCAGTCCGAATGTGTCAAAGCAAATTCTGATGAAAGTCATTTCCATGGCAACACTGTGTCGCATTAAATTTTTTGATGGTGCGCTTTCGGTTTAACATGTTCTATAATCATGATAATTTTGGACAAGTTTGAGTCCTTGCGAGTACAAGAGGACACAATTTCGTAGTTCTACAATTGATATACGCGGCTCGCTACATGTAATGTTAGAGTATTATAAAATGAATATTCATTATTAACTTTAGTATATAGATTTAAATTTGATGCTGAATGTCTAGTTGATAAGCAGTTTCCTGTGTGTTATAACAATGAGCGATATAGAAAGTCAAAGTAAATGTGCACTATATATAATGTCGTCGTTGTATACGGATATAAAATGTGTGATGAATCAGTTTTGCACGAAGCGCCAAACACCAATTTCCTGCCAATGATTTACCACCACTATACTTGATGCTTAAAAATACTTACTTGGTGCTTAATTATTATGTTCCTCCACAACATTGAGCTTATATAGGAGGTAAACAATATGTGTGAAAGCGAATACTTAACATAGACCGCGGGCAATTTAAGACTACTGAAATAAAGCTTGAAATAAACATGTAACTTCATGGCATTAATTATGTTAACTATAGTGTTTGATGATAGTCGATATCAATAATAATAATTAGACTCCAGGGCAGTGAGTATGTATGATTCATTTCTTTCTTATTTGATGGCATGGTGTCCTCAATATAAAGTTGTCCTCACTAATTTATGACATTATTCGATCAATGGCTTAGTTGTTCAAGAAAGACCCAAGATTAGAAAGAAAGGAAAAGAAAAAGAACTCAAATTCAAATTGGACAAAAAATGCATTACAAGTTTGTTTCTTCATATACTGTATTTAGATTAATCAAATCAGGGGCTGTTACTGTTCAGTGGAATATATAGAGAATGTACTATCAATGATGAGGTCTCTGATTCGAGGCCCTTTAGGCAAGACACTTATCCTCATTGCCTTGCTCTTCGTATGGGATTTGGTTCCATAGTAAGTTATGTTACCTTACAAGCATTCACTTCTTATTCAGCAGATCACGGAAATCTTATTTCATATTCAATTTATTAGAATAAGCCATTAGGTGATTCAAATGAATCAACTGGATATAATTTAGATATACACATCATGACGTTTATGTGAAAGCGAATATGAGGATAGTATACCTTAACTATGGACACAGGCAGTTTTGCTATATTCGAATACCTTATATTTGTGTTGTATTTACGTTTACTTTTTTTAATGACTTACGTATTGTCTTGACATACAGTGGATGAATAAATTTCGTTTTCTGTACTTTTATTTTTTCTTCATATTTTGTGTTGAGGGGAAGAAATATAACAGTTTATTTCTGCATCATCTGCACCGGCAGGATTAATTATTTATTGTCAACTTTTCCTTTGCCAGTGTGTGCCACTGTTACATATACAGTAAAAAAAAAATAGTATGCACTCACTGTACTAGCGTATGTAGGAAGATCTAAGAAGAATTGTCATATAATGGCGCAATGCATTTCGTAGATAACAGCCAAATGCAAGCAATCAATGATGTTGTACATTATTTTGATATACTATTGAAAGTTTCTCATTAAACGCAGTTAGCACAGCCATACACGCTGGCTTTTAAGTTGATTAGTATATCGATGTTATTTTCGTGAAAAAAAAAAATTAATGGAAGATTGAAAGGGAATTCCGGATCAGTTAAATGTTAATTTGATAAGAAAAAGTAAAATCTTAAAAGCACGACAGTGAAAATGCGATCAAAATGGATAAAAGTTAAGGAAGATATGAAATTGTGAATCTTCTCTAATTTTCACAAATCAGTTCTTGAACAGTCATTTCATGTCTGAATATGCAATTGAGAGGGTTGATGCTGTCATCGCCTCGTAACAAAATTACCATATAGTTTGTAGGCCTACACAAAATCTCGAAGCGTCCATTTCTTTAATCAAAACGTAATTATAGGCCTACACCCCATCAGTCTAAAATCCAAATATATCTGACAGGTCATTATTTTGAAGTTGTTTCGTGAGGAATGACATTATTTTTTACACTTGAGGTTTATTAAAAAAAACAAAAGATTGAATTCTCGTCATTTTTTTTCGTACATAAATCAATGAAGACTTGTGAGGTCATGACATCATCAACTCACTTTATCAATGCATTTGCTTACTTGCTTGCTTAATTCAAGTGGTGTTCTCGATCCACAATGGCACTCCAAGTTTGTCTGTCCAGCATTGCGGTCTTTATCTCGTTGGTGTCTAGACCAGTGTCTCTCTTTAAGCATGTCAACAAAGTTGATCACTGGTCTGCCTGGTTTCCTGCTCCCATGCTTGGGCATCCAGTGTATCAGTTTGGAAACAATGCATACATATATTGTATACATAATAATTATATCTAGTATATACACTTAATCCGCTTTTAATTAAATTTTCACTGTCGTACTTATAAAATGTTATTCTTTCTTTTCAGACTGTTCTGGAATCCCCCTTTGATTTACTTTGCGATCGAGTTCGTCATAGTCTGAAAATAAACTAAGGGCTCGTTAATTCAAAAATGAAAAGTCTCGTTGATCTGGAAATGAGAGAGGACTTTCGCAACAACGAACCATATTACATTGACAATCCCGATTAACGAAATCAATTTCATTTTCTAATTAAAGAGACTTGTTGCATTCTGGGCTAAGGAACCCCATTGCATTTTTGGATGAAGGAACCTTATTTCATTTTCGGATTAACATATCTCATTTTGTTTTTGGGAAAAAAACACTTCATTTTGGGAATAACGAATTCTAATTCAGATGTGAATAAACGTGCCCTATTCATTTTGGGAAAGGCGAATTCGCGGGTTTACGAATTTTGAATGTTCTGAATATTCCACATATTTGATTCATCTGCATCAAAACGGCCAATAATTGAACATTGCGTGGAATTGCACACTGAACCTTTTCACATGATTTGCGAAAGGTCGGTATTTGACTGTCTGCATTTTACTCCATATCATCGGTGAAATCAAAACAAATTCTATTTCCAGTATCACATGAATTGATTCAAATACAATGAATTTAAAAAAAATAAATGTAATACAAAATATGTGAACATACATTTAAAAGAGGAAAAACGAACAAAATCAAAGTGTTATTAAAGAGGCCTATATACGTAAAAGACAAATTCAGTGAGATGTTGGCCACTCAATTATTTGGAAATTTTTTTAAAAAGGAAATATTTGGAGCACACTACAAATAGGGCCTACAGGCACGCAAACGAAAGACATAGACTGGACAAAACAACAAGAGACATTGGGAAGAGGCAGTTGGACATGACAACACGGTCTGCCAAAAATGACCCAAGTAATAATGATAATGATAACAAAGTTTTGTTCTAAAAGAAAAATCTAAAAGGTAGACAAGTAAAAAGCTGAATATCTGAGCCCCGTCTTATAAAGCCTTCAAATCAATCACAAGTCCTCAAATCAATCGCAACTTGCATTGAAGCTCACATGAAACTTGTGATTGATTTCTATCGCAAGTCTTTATAAGACAGGCCCCTGGCTGCAATATCATTACAGACATTAACAGGGTATACCTCCAAGACCAAATGGCTGATACGTAAATGAATTGTAGTATGTACCTTCTCAAGAATGATGACAGCTTGTATAATAATACGCATTTCTGGTGACAGAGAAATAGAGAAAACATACGGAAGTGACTATGAGTGGATGTGCGTATAGACATTCATCATAGGCATATAATATATATATATATATATATATATATATATATATATAATATATATATAAATATATATATATTATATATATGTATTATATATATATACATATATATGTATATATACATATATATATATATATTATATATTATATATTATATATATATATATATATATATATATATATATATATACACATACACTCAACCAAAAAAGTAAGTTCCCTCCCCCAACATTTTTGGATATATCTCAAAAAGCATTTCACCGATTTTCATAATTCAAACGGGAATGGATAGGGGATTTTATTACTCATAACATGAATGGCATATCATTGCCACCAGATATCATTATTGGTGTGAAAATATGCATTTTATGTCATGGCTGAGTGTGTATACATACATATACATATATATGAATATTATATACATATAATATATATTATATATACTAGTAAGTCAGTCCATCATCAGATAGAGCAAAATTAAATCTTTCCATACCTCACTTGCGACATAACAAGGAATATTCTAAAAGTTATGATTAAAGATATCCTATATTTTCTTATTATTTTTATTTTTTAGTTTTTTAGCAGCTTTAATTACAAATATCTCAACTTAATGAAGTTAGCTCGTTTTGCGATAAAACTCTTCATGATAATAATTATAGATTAGTGAAAAATTGAGCAAAGACAATGGGATTCTATCGAAATGGCAGGGATATGGGATTCTGTAGACATATTGACCTAATAAAGGAACGACATTTGCCAATATTGATTTCAGTGATGGCCATCGTATTTGAACATAGGTCCTTAGCACCTCTACCTTCGAATGACAACTCGAATCATAGAAGTGAATCATTCGATGGAACCTTGTTTATCAGATCACACATATACACACATACACCAAAGTATGGGTTTGACGACACGTTCGACTCTCGCCTTTGATCGTTTATCCCCCCCCCCCCCCCCATCGCATCTGATTTTACAATACTCCTTGGAAAGCTTCATAATATTTTACACCTTTTCAGACTGCGCAATTGCGTTTTCAGCAGTCGAATAGGCTTTACAACAACATCGCTCGTTAATGAATATATTATGTACAATGCATTGAAGTCTTTGTTAGCGTTGACCCCTTTGTGCGAATTAAATAAAGTTGACCGCAGATGGCGCTTTCGACTTCAGTCATTCGATTCCTCCGATCGTTCACAAACAGCGATTCTATGAAAAAGCAGTCGGATATCGATAGTCGGTATCGAACATTACGATACCGCGTATCCACTGGACTGTTTAGGGTGGCGCTGGTGAAGACTGTGAACCTGCAGCTGTGAACTTGCGTGATCCCATGATACTGTATGCAAGATGATAATGATGGTGATCATACGCAAATGCATCTTAAGAATACAACTTTCCCAAAAGATGTTTTCACTGATATGAAAACCCCTGAAGTAGTTAATTGATCATGTTCTCACAAATTCATTATGATTCATATACATGTAGTAAAATTCTCAATGGTTTTTTGGTTGTTTATTACAGGTGTTTGAGTCTCTTCTAAGCCTATAGTTGCCGATATGTCTGCCACTCACGTGACAGTGGGCTGATTTATGCGCTAATGTGTTGGTAGCGGTGCTGTTTCATGTATAAGGGAGCAATAACTGAGTACAAGTTGCCAATGTTTATAGATCACCAAACTATATCTTTTTGCGATGGCACTTTTTTTTTTTTTTGTTACGGTGAAAGGCCGCTATGGCAGTGTGCATGGCATAGTATTTTTGCTACTTTCGTTGACTGACTGGATTCACATCACCCCAGTACACACCTATTTTTCTGTTTCGATCTCTTTCTCCTGACAGGCAAAAGCCAGCAGTCGGAAACAATTAGGACAAGACTAGACTTAAGTTAATCGTAACACTAATCCTACAATCATCACGAGTACCACCTTGATGTTACATTCTGCTGGCCAGACATATCTTTATTATGATAAATATAATTTTGTTAGATTTATTCTATCAAAGAGAGTTCTTTCTTCTTGATATTCAAAATAGCTCTGTTATATATGGTATTGACAAGAATCCAGCTTCCTGATTGGCTGTTGCTAAGGTATAAGTTAATTGCCATTCTATTATAAGAGTTGCTAATCCTATCAACTTTTACTAAAATGTGCCCCTGCAATCACAAAGATATAGGCCCTACACTAATACATGAAAGTTGAAGTGGCACAATACAGAGATCTGATGAAGACAATCACATTTCCCGATAACTTGTGTTGGGATACCCTAATACAATAAAACAGTGTTGAAACAACTGATACAAGGATCATGTACATAATAATCATACAAACACAAATACAGAAAAATTGAAAATAAGAAAAAAATTAGGCCTAAGGAAATAGGCCTACAGATTCATATTGACACCACAAATGATATCGGACACAATCATGATAAGATATTATTATCCCTCTTGGAAAGTATACTTTGCATTTCTTAGCCTGGTTTTGTTCAAGTTCTTAATTGTGTTGAGCAATTTCTTTATTGCATTTATGATTTAAATAATCACATACGACATCACATCACAATTCGATGCTGAATGCAAGCTACCCAAAGTTCCTCAATCCCACCGATACCTCACGGAATATCGATATTTCGTAAAACGAGAATCGCGCTGAATATCGATACGTGGAAGGCATTTGCGCGCGCCCATACTGAAACCACAGTTCATCTCGCCGGTATTTTCCCTGATGCACGAGACCATTACACATTGACGGAACTCCAGCGGGAAAATGGCAGATTTCGAAGAGAGGGAAGACACCCCGTCACCAATAACACATTCTGTAAGTACCAGTGCACAAAATGGCATAAATTTTGGGTACTTTTTTGCTCACATAAATTGATATAGGTGTTTTCAATTTTAAGTGTTTCTCTCGCACCCGGGATTATTTCATTCATTGCTCTTGATAGTCCCATATACTCATTTATTTGATGGTTTATGAACTCTTCTCGAATGTCATATGACGCATGTAAATTTATCATGAACTTGGCCAGCATCAGTGGAGCAGTGCAGTAGGTATGTCAGTAGGTACACCCAGTGTGCTATGTATAAACATAAGCATTTTAACATGTGATTATCAGTTAAAATTTACAGGCATCTCGATGCAGGGAATAATTTTCCTGGTATCGCATCGCAATTTGATAATGTCATTAATGATATGTATTTTTACACCACTGCTACACAAACTAACTTTTGCGTAGCAGTTTTCTTACATAGAACGAGAAGTGTACAGGATATCATTGAAGATATTTTTCATCAGATTTTCATCAAATTTGAGTTTGTGATGATATCTGTTTAATTGTTAATGCAGAATCTAATGTTAGAGTAACGTCGTTAGATCTATCAATATCATCCAGATATAACTAGCGCTAGGGTAAGGGCACCAGTATTCGGTCAGCTAGCGGTATTCGGTCACTTATCACTAGTCACCAGCCAGTAAATTCAACTGTCACAGCACATGCAAATCACATTAATTCACATACTTGCACACTCATTCACAACAGGAAACTCCCTTAGCCCCCTCCAAAGATCCATCCAAAATCCCAAATTTTATCGTCAAAAGAGTGGAATCGGCGCTACTTTCCACAAGCCGCGCGGATAAGGCCCAGTTTTAAGAGTATGGGTCGCCGAAAAAGCGCTTAAAATCAAGAAATACGCTGTTCTCTCGCAGGATTTTTCGCTTATCGCAAGCTTGGAGTGTAATGGTATCCTCAAAAATGCAAAAGAAAAACAAAATTTCCGTACGTGCCGATACAATGTCTTGATGTACAAGGGTTGAATGCAAGTGCCGAGGCCCCAGTATTCGGTCACCAACGGCCGCCGCAACGTCCCCGATGCAATTTTGCGCCAACAAGGTAGCACGCGCGCGCATTTTTGAACTGCCTTGAACACGCATTGACTTTGAACGCGCACATCGCGTGACCGAATACTGGTGCCAGTGACCATATACTGGGGAATTTTCAAGGTGAAATATTTCAGGATTTTGTGCAATTCTGTGAGATATTTAACAAATTGAAAGTTGAGATTAAAGTAAAGAAATTTGATATATTTCACATACATTGCTGAAGATATGATGTATGTATGTATTATTTTAGTTTGAAAAATATTGCAAAAAAACTTAAGTGACTGAATACTGGGGATGTTACCCTACACATGTTGCACTTGAAGAGTTTTATTTCCAATACTCAATGATACTGGTATCGGCATTGCCTGCATTGGCATCGGCCCCGACGGCTAAAAAAAGTACTATGAAGTCATTTTGAGTTGGTCACCTTTTTACAAGTATGCTGTGTTACCAAAACAGCAGCTTGAATGTATGAATTCACACCACTGCAAAAGGCTTGATGATGATCAAAAAAATTCTACATGACGGATGAGTGTTTCAGAATTCAAGCATGTGCGTTTTAAACATAATTACATGTAGATATAATATGTAGACAGTGTCAGTGATTTCGAGGGTAGTCACTACTAGTAGGATCTAGCCAGAATAGTAGGATCTACGTCAGAATAGTAGGTTCCACATAGAGAAGAAACTGGTGAGGTTGCTTTCTTGGTTTATATTCTATCAATTTGTTTATTGAAAGAGAAAATGAGAGAAAAGGACATCATTTAAAATTGTATTTTATAATGTTATAAATTTAAAAGAAAAAAGTTATGAAATGAATTTCTATGGGTGAAGAGATCAGATGCAAAGAAGTTTTGACATGACACACTCATTTTTCTTTTTCTCCAGCCACTGAAATTGAAACCTCCACCAAAGGCTGGTGGGAGTGGTGTAGGTGAGGAGTATGAGGCAAAAGTGGTAAGTAATCAGAGGAATCAGTGATTTGTCACCACCATCCACTGGCCAATCCCAATTGATGTTTTTTCTTCCCTTCTGTTTCCTGTCTTACTTTTATCAGCCATCCTTTCAATGTCATCGGGTGCATTATTGCAATCGAGAAATTAGGAAATACATCAGTTTTTTACCATTGACCTGTAGAAGGTTTTTGTGTGTGTGTGTGTGTGTGTGTGTGTGTGTGTGTGTGTGTGTGTGTGTGTGTTTGTGTTTGTGTTTTTTTTTTTTTTTTTGCCACCTTTCAGCCTATGTAGGTTTTAAGAGTCTTGTTTATCTCAGACTATTCTGTAATGTTCCATGTCATTGGTTTTATGCTCTTTGTTAAACTCCTGGATGAGGTCATGATGATGCGAATGATGTGTTTATTTCTGCATTATCTGTCCCTGCAGGAAAAGGACCGCTCATCACGGTTCGACTTCCTGCTTCAGCAGACAGAGATTTTTACTCATTTCATGAGTGCCTCTTCTGTGAAGTCCCCGACCAGCCCTCTCAAACTCAAACCCGGCAGACCGAAACTGAAGAAGGATGAGAAGCAGAAATTATCGGCTGTGGGAGAGTAGGTTTACATGCTCCAATCTTGTAGTATGATTGTATGTCATGTCACTGATGATTTCACTTGTTCGAGTGGGAATATACATAACAAGGTATCAAAAGCATTTGAGATAGAATAGAAATAAACATAGAGAGTCCAGTGATAAAGTTGAGAAACACAGCACCTGCATCAAATCAGAACTTGATTCCTTCAGATAGGGCAGCGTGAAGTGTTCATGAATGGAAGGTAACTTGTGTCAGTATATGGGCAAGTCTCTGTCTTCTACAAAACAAGGTATTTCTGTGTCATATTTGAATATGAATTTACTGTGTGCCAAAGATGGTAATGGTCACTCTCTGGTGCTTGCCATACTGTCCTAGGTGGTGAGGGTTTGCCAGAGCCCAATAGTGTAACATATATGAATAAGCATGAGTAGGTCAAATTTCCACACGAGGTTCAATTTGGAAATAATCCCTTAATGATATCAGAAAGTGTCTGCTCCAACATGAAGCACGTCAATCAGCATTATGATTGTTTGAATTACATCTGATGCAAAAAAAGATATCATTTATAAATGCTGTTGCATCGAATGTCTAATGCTTAAACTAAAACAACTGAATGTGATATTAACTCGCAAACAGAACCCAAACAGGGCTCATTTCTTGTTTTGATGTAAAATCATGTTTCACATATGAAATGGCTAAAAAGGACAAACTCTTTGACCAAGCAGATATGTATTGAGCAAAGTGTGATGCCCTCTTTTCTTGATAATGAACAGAGCAGAGTTGTAGCGCTTTTGGGATGAATATGCCACTGTCCAAAAGATAACTTTGCCTTCATAACATGAAAGGTGCCAAATACTATGTGGAACAGGGACGAATAAAAGGCGCATGGATATACTCCGCGGCCAGCTTTTTGTTTGGTATTCTTTTGCGGAGGTAATATGCTGCTGTCTTCTTTTTCCAGCCATCGTCACCGAAAGACAGAGCAGGAAGAAGATGAGGAGCTCCTGTCCGAGTCTCGCAAGGCCACCTCGGTCATCACCCAGTTTGAGAAGTCGCCCTCTTACATCAAGTCAGGCGAGATGAGGGACTACCAGGTCAGAGGTCTCAACTGGCTCATCTCACTCTATGAACATGGCATCAACGGTATCCTGGCTGATGAAATGGTAAGGACCGAATTCTGATACTTGGAGTGATCCTCCCAGCTACTGCTTTCTTATGCACTTCATCCTACAACAGCATGGCTTAACTCTGTAGTCTTCAAGTACATGTAATACAACGTTTAAAACTTCGCACATTTTTTTTTCTGCATTGCATCTTATTTTGTTGTGATCTCCTGATTATTTGCTTTAAAGATATTGCTTGATTAAAGTTCAGTCTGTAAAAATATGCAGAGGTATCCTACATAAGTCAATTCAACTTCTCTCCAAGTTTTTCTTATATATTTTTTTCAGCAGAACACCAGATGAGAATACAAGAATGATGACACATTACTATATTGCTGACACAGTGTATAGAATGTGAATCAAATTTTCCACAATGCCTGACGTGCGTCATGCTGCAACATTTTTATTTTCTTTGTAAAATATCTGGTCCATAACCATTTTGACTGTGTTTTATGTGCACAGGGTTTGGGGAAGACACTGCAGACAATCTCTCTCCTGGGTTACATGAAGCACTACAGACACATTCCCAGCCCCCATCTCATTATCTGCCCCAAGTCCACACTGGCCAACTGGATGGCTGAGTGTGAACGCTGGTGCCCTTCACTAAGAGCCGTCTGCCTCATCGGTAACCAGGAGACGAGGGTGAGTTCTCACTGTGGTACTTCTTAGAAGTCCTCCCAATTGCAAATTTCAGTCCATGCAGGGAGAAGCAATGCTTAGTTAAACCTCATTTAGGGAAGTAACAATTGCAGTGATTATTATTCCCTTCACCTTACATAATTCAAGTGTTGCCTGAAGAATATTTTTCCTTTCAGTAGTCAGACATAAGTAAGTTTCCATGAACTATTTCATGCCATTTCGACTGACTGATTTTACACAAGGACATATAAGATTGCTGTACTTGAGAGCATTCAAGAGCCTGAGATAATTTGACTTGAGAGGCCCATTGATAATTGTGTGGATATCTATCAAAGATTTCATGGAACGCATATGAGATATAATGAAATAGCGACTGGAATAAACATATATATATATATATATATATATATACTTTGTAAATCTTTTCTGTTACCATACTCTGTTAAATGTTTCCTTGATTCTAGTCTGCCTTCATCCGTGATGTCATGATGCCGGGTGAGTGGGATGTCTGCATCACATCCTACGAGATGGCCATCAGGGAGAAATCGGTCTTCAAGAAGTTCAACTGGCGTTACCTCGTCATCGATGAAGCACACAGGATAAAGAATGAAAAGTCCAAGGTATGTATTTCATTTGCTGTGTCACAGAGCTCACTTATTGTAGGACACCATGTAGCCCATTTCACTGAATATCTCAAAATAATGAAGTTAAAACAACAACAACTATGTTTCAACATTATTCAACTTGTTTTGCCACAAAAGCTTACAATATATGTACTGTTCCCAGACATTATTGCAAATGCGGATGCTTTACCAAGAGTAAGTTGACTGTGTAGACTTATGCAGTATTCAATGTACCTCACATGAGATTCAGTGTTCAATGTACCTCACATTAATTTTCGAAGTCATTTTGCATTTACATCTGTGTTGAAGCATCTATTTCTACCATCAATTTAACCCTAACCAGGCCGGGCTTTTTTGGGTGTTCTGTGGCCGGGGAGGGGTTGATTCAACCCCCCCCCCCCCCCCGAGATCTCGGCCGTCGATCGCGCAATCTCCATGAAATTTGGCATGTGCATTACCTGTGGCGTAATCTACCAAGCTATACATAAAGAAATGGAAATTTTTGTCGAAATTAATTATGCTAATATATGCATAAAATCATACATTTTGCTCTAAATCAGAAATTAAAGCTCCTAGAATCCTAATTTTTGGTGAAAACATTCTTTGTAGCATTCCTAACAATGTACTTGAGAAAAAAATTTGGTATCAAAGTCAATTTCTTATGTATTTTCTTGTTTTATGAATTTCTTATATATTTCCTTGTTTTTTCGACCTTTTGTTTTATCATTTTTTTTCCGCAAAATTTATGACAGAACCTATTTTGAGCATAATCATGCTAAAATTAATTAGTTTCAGCTTAAAAAAGTGAAAATAATCATATCTAAATTATGAATAAGAAGAGAAAACTCCATTTGCAAAGACTTTATACACAAAATCACGTTTTTGAGCCATTTTCGGTCTGACAGGCATATATAAAACGTTATGCAGCGTCGTAACGGTATGTGCGATTTTCGCGAAAATGGTGTCAAAAGATGCGCGAGACTTGAAAGTAAAAAGTCAGCGAACGGCGCGGTCAAAAAATTTCGCGCGGCGGAGTAGTCGCGAAAAATGTCGAGGGGGGGTTGATTCAACCCCCCACCCCCCCCCCCCCGGCCTTTTTAGGATTAAAACAGCACTTGAGTCTTCCTGCAAATGTATACGGTGCTTTTCTTGCTTTCCCTCTTTGTTAATCTTTGTCTTTCATAAAGGCTATTTTGCTGGAAAGAGTACTGCTGGTAGTATATTCAATATCCCATAACTCTTTGATTGTTAACTCATACTCCATCCAGCTCTCAGACATTGTTCGTGAGTTCAAGACCACCAATCGACTCCTGCTGACAGGTACGCCTCTGCAGAACAATCTCCATGAGCTCTGGGCCCTGCTCAACTTCCTCCTCCCTGATGTCTTCAACTCCTCAGATGACTTCGATGCCTGGTTCAATACTGCAGATTGTCTTGGCGAAGACAACAGTCTTGTCAAGAGGCTGCATGCTGTGAGTTTGCCATATTTAGGATTCAATTTTACTGATAGGGCCCATTGAACTGTTCCAGCTGTTACATGATTTGTCATTAATTTGGTGTTCAGCTCTTCAACAGGTATTTATCTGATGTCATAGGATGGAGGTAATGATTGAATGATTATCAGAAAAGATTTGATTTATCAGGGGACTTTTATAGTGCACTCCCATTATAACAAACAAAATTATTACTAAATTCTTGTATACAATGAAGTAAATATTTAGACCCCCTCATTATCATCTATATATTTTCATATACTTTTTCTCTTCTGTTATTTCTCAGTCTCTGCATTAATCCCAGTTAGCCTTGTTTATGCGTGTGTGAACTTCAGAAGGATTTTTTTTTTTTTTTTTTTGGGGGGGGGGGGGCCTATGTGAGAAGCCTTGTAATGCTTGGGCAAGTAGTGGAGTTTGAAAGTTAAATAAGGATGCAGCAATCAAACCAAGCATCTGATGTGATAATTGCACTTTGTCCATCTTGGCCTCAGGTGCTTCGTCCATTCCTGCTGCGACGTCTCAAGTCTGATGTAGAGAAAGCTCTGCTACCCAAGAAGGAAACCAAGATGTATGTGGGTCTGAGCAAGATGCAGAGAGAATGGTAAGAGCCTTTCCTCCATGGAAGTGAGTTACAGGGGTCCATGAATTGCTCTCATTTTACAGACCTCCTAGTTTGCTTGTAGTAATTCTTCTTTTATCAACTCTTTATCATTCCAGATTACAGACTACTGAGGAAATTATTCAAAGTGCATAAAATCCCTACCAAATGGTGTTTGACTGAGGAATTGTGTAGTATTGAACCCCCATTTTTCAGTGAAAAATGTTCAGCAAGTATGGCTATTACTAGATAATTCCTGACTGTTTTTTAGTTTTAATTTTCAAGTCTTGATGTATTTCTTGACCTGCATTTCACTGCCTGTCGTCTGTTTGCCTCATCAGGTACACCAAGATCCTCATGAAGGACATCGACGTTGTCAACGGTGCTGGGAAGTCAGACAAGATGCGTCTGATGAACATCCTGATGCACCTGAGGAAGTGCTCCAACCACCCGTACCTCTTTGACGGGGCCGAGCCGGGTCCCCCTTACACCACTGACAAACATCTGGTGGACAATTCCGGGAAAATGGTGGTCCTTGACAAGCTTCTTCCAAGATTTAAGGAGCAAGGTTAGTGGGGAAAGATGCCTCATTGGGTGCTACTGATCTGATCAAAAACTAAACTGTCATTTATATATTATGATGTCTCCCTTCTTGTGTGCTTTTTTTCTTGTTTATCTAACATTTTACATGTTGACAGTGGAGTAAGATTATCCCTACAGGTTTTGTTTTACAGAGTTCATGTGTTACTCTGATTGTCTTAGATTCTTTTGATGATGTGTTCCTAAAGTCATAATTGTACCCCATGGTGGACATAGTCTCGTAATATTTTGGATGCAGTGGTTTTTAGTGATTCTCTGCTGTTGATACAGTGTTACATATTGTTTTTCATTGTCAGTATTGACAGTGCTCTGACTTTACCTTTGAGAAGTAATGCCCCATATGTTCCTTTCCCTGACAGAATGTTATTCATGTTGTAGAATGGTCTATGGATGCATTTGTTTTGCTCCGCAGTGAACATTGCTAGTTGTTTTGCCCTAGTTGCACACAGCAGCAGCAAAAAAAAAAAAAAAAAAAAGAGAGAGAGAGAGAGAGAAGTAGGAATAATGAAAATTTTTGCATGTATGCATGGCTTAGGCATCAATTAATTCAATTGCATTTGACTGAAAGAGGAAATTTGACAAGCATAGGATTATATTGCAACTGATTAACACTTTGTCATACATCAACGTAATATAAGCACTATAAAATTGATCAGTGTTGTAGAGTAGCCATGACAAAAGAAATTATTTTCATACATACTTGGGCAGGATAGGATATATCGGATTAGGATTATATTTCTGTGACTTCTCTGTTGATGTCTCCTTGTTGAAGGCCACTAGATGGTATGTCAGTCAATTATGATTGGCCTATAGTACAGACATAGTTGAAAATGTTTTGCCATTCCTTCACCCTATGTTCCAACCCCCCCCCCCCCTCCCAGGCTCCCGTGTCTTGATCTTCAGTCAGATGACCCGTCTGCTGGACATCCTTGAAGACTTCTGTGTATGGAAAGGTTACCACTACTGTCGGCTGGACGGTCAGACACCTCACTCCGAGCGACAGGTGAGTTTGATCACCGGGAATTCAATTCATTTGATTTTGTGAGGTAATGAACGATACAGAAGCAAACAGAGGCATTACAACATTGTGTACTCGAACATAAAGCTTGCACCTCAATTTTCCTTTTACACACAAGGTAAAGATATGAACAAAGAAAAAGTAGTGTTATACCGCTGTGATTGCTAGAGGCCCGAAGATGATAGGGCCAGTGATTGTTTGACCAAGGAATGACTGGCACTCAGTGCAGCTAAATGAAGTCCCTCTGATGATTGTGATAATGTAAGAACATTGTCAAATACAATCTGTTGGAGTCAATGTCTGTCTTTGATATATCAAGCGAGAGGAAATCTCTTGCTATCACATTTTAGCAGGATTTTTTTTTTTAACCAACTGGACAATACTTTTGTAACTTCATATGTGTGGAGTAGCTAATGATACGCAAGCCATTTCAATTTGCTCATTGTCCTCTAGTTTGAGAGGACTTCAAAACTTGTAACCATGAGATTGTTTTGCATGCAATACAGAGTGTCTTCAATAATCATGGCACAAACACGACATAATTTGAACCTTGGTATTCCACTTTTGCAGGAGAGCATCAATGCCTATAATATGCCAAACAGCGAGAAGTTCATCTTCCTCCTAAGTACCAGGGCAGGAGGACTCGGTATCAACCTTGCGACGGCTGACATCGTCATCCTGTATGACAGCGACTGGAACCCACAGGTGGACCTGCAGGCAATGGTAAGAGCCAAGGGACTCTGAAAGGATGACCAAGGAACCAAAATAATGATGTGTTCATCATTTGCAGTCTGAAGTTGGGCGACGAGATGGCTCAGTCGTTAGCATGTCTGCATCATAATCAGATGACATGGATTTGAGTCCCAGTTACCAGTTAGGCTAGCTGAGCAATGTTGTGTGTTATCATGCTATCCCCTCTCGTTCAAGGGAAAACAAATCATCTGTCTGATAGGACACAAAATGGAAGTCCTGTGTGTATGAGAGAGTCACGACCCATGCAGGAAAGAAATCCCGCTTCACTTTGTACAAAGAGCAGAGTTGAAAGCCCAGTAAAATGGCCTGCCCCAATTTGCACACAGAAAAATGGGTGGGAGATGCTGACTTCTCATTATCTGCACCAGGTGACTAAAAATGGTAAACAAATGGCATTAACTAGGCATGTGGTGCCACACGAGAAGAAGTCTGACATTTGTGGTGAAGTAAACAATTTTTCCCCCAGTTTCAGTGCATATGCTTCTCACATGATTATGTGATATTGTGATTAGCCTTTAATTTCCTTTTTTTTTTGTATTGGTCTCACAATTTTTTTTTCATCCCCTTCTTTAATGGCAGCACTCTGGCTATCTACAGATAAAGAGCCCACTCTAGTTACTTAAGAAATTGATTTTAATGCTGGCACACAGTCTGTAATTATTTGATGTAATCATTGTCAATCTTCACCATTGCCATAGCAAATAAATGTTTCATCAGAGCGCTTACCCATTGCCATCTCTCTACCATCCTAGGATCGTGCCCATCGAATCGGTCAGAAGAAACAGGTGCACGTGTTCCGCTTCATCACAGAGAACACAGTGGAGGAGCGCATCGTCGAGAGAGCAGAGATGAAGCTGCGCCTTGACAACATTGTCATCCAGCAAGGTACGGAGGCTTTTTTAGCCTTTGTTCAGAAGGGACCTTTTGATTTAGCCAGCAGCTATGTGAAACTCAATAGATGCCTTTCTTGTTGCAGTTGCAAATGAGTTTGCGATTTACTCGTAATTGAATTTTCATAGTGTTGCAGCACTCATCTCATGAAATTGGTATCCAACTGAATCATGATTATCATCTGACAGGAGAGGAAAATGTCAATTATTAAAAAAGAGAATCACACATGCATATTCTACTGTTTACATTTATTTGGGTTTGCTGCAATATGCAAAGATTGCAAGATAAGTTTTATTGTAAAGTGCGATTTTCCTTTCACATATTGTATTAAAACTCCTTGAAGAGTAATAAATTATGACTGTATTATTCCGCAGGTCGATTGGTTGACTCCAACCTGAAGATGAACAAGGACGAGGCCCTTGAGATGATCCGACACGGAGCCAACTTCATCTTCTCCTCCAAGGACAGCACCATCACTGATGAGGACATTGACATCATCCTCCAGAGGACTGAGCAGAAGGTGGGCCAGTTGCTATGTCAGGCAACAGACAGGATCAGTTGTTATTGACAGTAGAATTCTTATGCTGGCAAATCGCCTCTGCAGCATTGCACCATGTCATTTTGATCACCGGTTTTGATTTGTAAACCAACATATAAATCTTGTCCTGTATCAGTCATTTTCTATATCAGCAGCTCAACCCTGTCATCACTGTTCTCTCAAAATGCCATTCATATTTCATACAAAGGAGATACCAATGGTAGTGATAGAGCTAAGGAATATCATCTTTTATTTTTGGAAAATGAGCTTCTTAAGCTTATCACTGGCATATTTGCAATATTTCTGTGACATATTTGCATGTGTCCTGAACGAAATAACAATCGCTAAGCTGCTATTCTCCATTCCAGACATCACAATTCAACGAGAAGCTCAACCAGCTGGGAGAGTCCGCCCTGCGGAATTTCAGCTTGGACGCCCCCAGCAAGAGCATCTTCTCCTTTGAGGGGGAGGACTACAAGGAAAAGCAGAAACACGCCGGGATCAACTGGATTGAACCCCCCAAGAGAGAGCGAAAGGCCAACTATGCTGTTGATGCATACTTCAGAGAAGCCCTCAGAGTCAGCGAGCCCAAGGCACCAAAGGTACGTCTCGCATCTTGGATGAGGAATGCATCACCAATAGAGTCAGAAAAGTGCAATGTGCATGTAACTGCATAAGCTGTGTGCCATGTGATTCAGTCTTTCTTCTGCCCTTACCAAATGATGAATAGATTTGCAACCGTAGCATTTTGGTAGCATTTCTTTGAATTGATTACAAAAATACACTCTAAAACATTACAGTTTGTCAGAAAACACTTTACAAAAAAGAATTTGGTAGAAAATCTTGTACCTTCATTTTGAGTAGAAGTAGCTAAAAATCTTAACTCTGAAAATGTTGCACTTTCAAAATTTTCCACAGAGAACTGCTAGCAGGGGACAAGCTTTAGTATTTTGAATATTCCCAGCTATTTATGATTTTATGTAAAAAGAAAAATAAAATACAAAAATAATGCATTTCATGGTGTTGACATATGTATCCTACAGGCTCCAAGGCCCCCCAAGCAACCCAGTGTCCAAGACTTTCAGTTCTTTCCCCCGCGCCTCTTTGAACTTCTGGACAAGGAAATCTATGCCTACAGGAAGAGCATCGGCTACAGGGTAAGGAATGTCTTCACTCATTTTGCTGGCATGCTTTCAGAGTCTTCCAGTTTTTAGGGGTGTGTAAAGGTGTTCAATGACATTGCAGAAATGGATATTTTGTGCTGAATGAAGAAAGGCCTCCTCTGTTTTGTGCATCAGGGCCCTGTTTCACTAACATGGGAACTAGATCGATCCAAACAATGAACCCGAAGTTGGGACTGGTTCATATCAGATCTACACGTGTAGTCTTGAAGAATATATAGGCATTCAGGATGTATTCTTGAACGTGGCAAGGTGGGTGTATGATGTTGTTCCTAAATGGCTAAGGGAATGGTTTCTACCTTCTGAGGGCTGATTGAGCCCAAATTTTTTCCTGAGATCAGTTGAATCGAACTTACGATCAATTTTAGAGCTTAGTGAAACAGCCCCCTGAAAAGAGTGTCCACTCTCTGACTGCAGAGTTGAACATGCAGTAAACCTCATATAAGTCAACACATTGAAAAAATCCTACATTTTTATTTGATTTCTTTTGTTATATTGTTGTCTTCCATGTAAGTAAATATTCACATAAGTGGACATAATTTCTTTGGTCCTTTGCCTTACATTAGGTTTACTGTATATGCATTTTCATTGAATCTGTTGATGTCAGATGCAGTCACAAATAGCTAGTATTAGAGAGCATGGTCTAAAATGTATTTCCATCGTACAAGCTTGATGTAGAATTTTCTTCACTCTTCCCCACCCCCACACCTATGTTTGTCACCTGATACATGGTAATTGGTATCAGAATAGCATTTGTCTATATTTTGCTCAAACAGCCCACAGACCATGCAGTAAGAAATTATAGCAATCACTATATATCCATTTACTGTTTTCTTGCGACTGCAGTTAGGAATATGGACCACTATCTTATAGAAATCAACTAAAATGATGTTGACATACATTACCAGATTAACACACATGACTGTTCTTGAATTGTTGAATTGTAAGTATACAATTTTACACCGTATTGTAGACCCTTGGACCAAATTTAGCATGTGTTGGGGGGGGGGGGGGAACTCACAGACTGCCCTGTCATGTACGTAATGTGCTCTTGCAATGACATGCCTTTCCTCTGTATGCTGATTCCTACAGGTACCGCTAAACCCTGACTTACCAGATGCGTCCAAGGTCCGCAAAGAGGAGCAGCGAAAGATTGATGAGAGTGCCCCCTTGGATGAGGAGGAGATCCAAGAAAAGGAAACGTTGCTGACACAGGTAAAGACATATGCCTTTAACCCCTTCTGTTTCAATGAGTCATATATAAGCACAAATTTCACACACATACCTATGGACAAGAATTTAAAGTGGCATGCAGAGAGTTAATACTGTTTTCCCTACAAGGTTTGAAACTTTTTGCTTTCAGCAGTGTATAATGAAAAGGACTGGCTGCTATGTACAGTGCAGTGTGAATTTTTTTGTCCCCTCTTGCAAGAGGTCCTTAACAAGGTAGATTTCTCATGACAATGATGATGTTTTTAGATTTGAAACATGGTGAATGTCAGTATCACAGGTTTTTAAGAATGTGTACTTTTTAAGCAGATTTCTATAAATTTCTGTGCAGGGATTCACCAACTGGAACAAGAGGGACTTCAACCAATTTGTCAAAGCGTGTGAGAAGTATGGTAGGGACGACGTGGAAAGCATTTGCCGTGACGTGGAAGGCAAGACGCAAGAAGAGGTAAGAACGGATGATTGCATGATGGTGTTGCATGAACCTTTCTTTCCTGCTGAGGTATAGCCAGACACAAATGAATGTGTGTTGCTGTAGTTCTGTATTTAAAAAAAAAACAACAACAAAGCAACAACAACAACTTCCTTCTCATCTTTTTGTTTCGGGAGGGGAGAGGGATTTTACTATTTTATCTAGTCCTAGCATAAGTTGAAGTTTGTATCAAATGATAACAAAGCTGATATTTTTTGTATCATGAGAAATACTTTTCTCATATTAGTGTCATGATGAGGTTGTTCGGTGTTAATTCATTGTGATGAAGGGAATATTGTAATTAGTGATAAATTTTCCCTCTTTTACTATCGTCCCTTTATTTCATATAGAATGCATAGGTTATTTCAGTGATAAACTACTCATCAGTAGGTCCTTATGAAGATATATGAATGCTCTCATGATCATTTACTTTGGTACATTATAGTCTTATGATCATGGTGTTTATTATTTCTGGATTCCAGTTCCAGATCACTTACATTTTCATTTGTATAAGTAAGTTAATGTACATTTTTGAAAGAAAGAATCTGATTCAGTATTGGATAAACAGTAAAATAAGCATGCTTTGCAGCTGTCTTTACTCATCAGACTATTAATCACATTGTTTGCCCCAGGTCCGTGAGTACCTGACTGTGTTCTGGGACCGGTGCAATGAGCTGCAGGACGTCGACCGTATCATGGCTCAGATTGAGAGAGGAGAGGCCAAGATCCAGAGGAAGATTGGTATCAAGAAGGCCCTGGATGCCAAGGTCAGTTATCTCTCTACCCCCACCCCCACCCCATATTTCACTCCCCCTTTCCCTCCATAACACCTCCACACCCCCAATGTTCCTCCCAAATCCACTGTTGATTGCCCCTTGATTGAACACATTTATTTTACATTCTTTTTATGGCATATGTGCCATGTTTCATCTGTAAATGTTGTCTTCATTTTATTCCCTCTACAACTTGGTATGCTACTAACCACCGAGTCCAATAGAAGGCATGTTTAACACATTTTTGTTACGCACCAAGACAGAAAATACCGCATTTATATTAGTCATTTCTAGTCATCTTCATAGTTCATTGTATCAATTGCATTGATGGAGCATGCAAAAATGTAAACTTTTTTTCCCCCACGTATTTGACAAGTGAAAGAAAACTGCTGAGAGCAAGAAAAAACATTCACCAAACTTGATGATGATCTACAGTGTTTATGAATTAGAGGCATTTATAGATTTTATTTGTTTTATGAAACAAATGACAAAAACCACAAGACATGCATTGTAAGAGTAATCATTTAATGAGTTCTTTTTAATGATTGACTATCATACCGAATGAATATGTGGTCATCGTGTGTCTTTACGGTTTTATCATATCTTGCCTAGATGGCCCGCTACCGCGCCCCATTCCACCAGCTCCGCATCCAGTATGGAACCAACAAGGGCAAGAACTGGACAGAGGATGAGGACCGGTTCCTGGTCTGCATGCTCCACAAGCTTGGCTTCGACAAGGAGAACGTGTACGACGACCTGAGGAGTGCTGTCCGCCAAGCCCCTCAGTTCAGATTTGACTGGTTCATCAAGTCCCGTACTGCCATGGTGAGGATGGAGTCAGCCCTTTGTACAAAATTCTTTACATTTTGGCATGTTACTTGCTAAAATGAAAAAGATAACAACTTTTGTATCCATTCAATTATGGTGGGTGTGTTTGTTTGTTTGTTTGTTTGTTTGTTAGTTTTTTGACAAGATGACAATAAACCTGGTTCCTGTCACTTGCCTGTCCCTCTTTCATAGAGATAAATAAATATACAGTCCTACCTCGATTATTCGGCCCTCTCTTATCCAGACTTCTTTATCATCCGGATGCCTTCAAGCAGTGAAGACCCCCCCCCCCCCCCCCCCCCCCCCAAAAAAAAAAGAAAAGAGAGAGAAAAAGAAAAGATGATTTCAAACACAATTAAAACTCCTACAATGCTCACGCAATTTACCTATGATATATATATTCCGGACCAAAACATGTTATGAATTTTAAAGCAAAATGTATCAATATTATGACTGTGATTTTAAATTGGCTAGCATAAATTATGCTACTGTTGTGGTGCACACTACCTACGTAGCTACCACTGGGTTGACAGCCTTCTTGTACTCATATACATCTATACATAATAATACTTGTATGCATGAACATTGTTTCTCCCATACCTGGCCAAATCGCTTATCCAGACTGGCACCGTTCCCACCATGGCCAAATAACAGAGGTTGGCCTGTACGTCTAAAACAAAAGTATGACACTTTTGTTGATGTGTGCGCATCTATGTCTCTTTGATATAATGTACACCCTTCAAATGGTTCGTTGGATTTGATTGTCTCCATGCAGGAGCTCCAGCGTCGCTGCAACACGCTCATCACTCTTATTGAGAGAGAGAACCAGGAGCTGGAGGAGAAGGAGAAAGTGGATAAGAAGAAAGGGAAAGGAGGCAGAGGATCCGGCAGGGTGAGTTTAAACGTACATGTCATGAAAGCAATCAAATAATCACTGTGCTAGGTACGAGTGTCTCTGGCTGTTTAGCTCACCTCAGTTGGCTGGCATTCACTCATTCTTTATTCATTCATTAATGGTCTATTGTGTAGAGGGTGCTTGTGCAGCTTTCTTTGATTATTCCCTTGGCAACATGTTTTTTGTTTGTTTGATTTTTCTTTTTTGCAGCTTTCATTTATTTATTCATTTATTTATTTTTTATTATTTCTCTCTTTTTTGCCTGCAACTGACCCTGCATTTCTAGAGTGATATGAGACTAGGAACAAGTGAGAGTGTGGATTGTGTTAACCCTATTCTAACTGGGCTATTTGAGACCAAGTTTTTACTGAGGGGGGGTCAATTTGACCCCCCCTTCAGATCTTGGCCGCCGATCACACGATCGCCGCGAAATTTTGCCTGAAGATAGAGCTGGATGTCAACTACAAGATTACATCGTCATACAATAGAAAAATATTGCCTTTCTATTTTTAATAAATTAATTATGCAAATTTGTGCATGAAATCATATTTTCACCTATAACTCCATTAAAAAGACTGGAGGATTGCTAAATTTTTGTGTCAGAGTTCCTCAAGACATATCAAACAATTTTTGTGTAAAAGAAGAGCTCCATTGAAATTAATTTCTTTTGTTTTTTATTGTTTTGTTAATTTCTTATGTATTTTATTGTTTTTTCAACCTCTTGTTTTCTATTGTTTTTTTGCCAAAACTTGTTGCAGGCACTTTTTCAGGCTTATCTACACTAGAATTGATTAATTTCAATGGTTAAAAGTTGAAATAATCTAATCTATATCAATTTAACCCAAAAACACAATTTGCATTGGATTTGCACACGATATCATGAATTTGAGCTGTTTTTTGGTTGACATGCATATACAAAACATTACGTAACTTCAAAACGGCGTACTCGGACGTCGCAAATTTGGTCTCAAAATATGCGGGAGACTTCAATGAAAAAAGTCGTGAAACGACGTGGCAAAAGCTTTGCGGGTTGCGAAATTGTGGCGCGAAACGTCGAGGGGGGGTCAATTTGACCCCCCCCCCCCCCCCCCCAGTTAGAATAGGGTTAAGATGTATATTGATACGCTTCCATGAATAACATGGCTCATTGTAAGTCTTCAAAATGTTTATTCATGGAGGAAATACCCCTTGAGTAAAATGATATGTGTACAAGTAGGTAGGATAAATGCCTTGAAACCTTCAGTAAATTTGTTTGTTTGTTTGTTTGTTTTTATGCCTCCGCCAACGAAGTGGCCGGAGGCATTATGTTTTCGGGTCGCCCGTCCGTCCGTCCGTCCGTACGTCCGTCCCGTTTTGTTTTTGTTGATATCTCTAGAACCGTGTGGTGGTTTTACATCAAACTTGGTATGAGGGTATATCCTGGGGGGATAATACTTTGTTTGGATTTTAGGGTCACGGGGTCAAAGGTCAAAGGTCACAGGTTATTTTTGTGAAAAAAAAGGTTGAAAATTCATGTTTTTCTCCATATCTCGCAAATGGTTCAAGGTATCTTCATGGAACTTAGTATATATGCTTGTTCCAATGGGCAGTGATTATCTAGGGAAGTTGGGGGTCATGGTTCAAAGGTCAGGGGGTCAAAGGTCAAGGTCAACTCCTCAAAATATCACTACTTTCCTTATATTTATGCAATGCCTGAAGGTTTTGTTTTTTTTTACTTGTTGTATGCATGTATTACCCGATATATATTCTGTGGGAAGTTTCTTGCCAAAAGGTCAAAGGTCAAGTGAAAGTGTTGAATTGCACTTTTTCCTCCATATCTCAAAAGTAACTCAAGGTATCATCATGAAACTTACATATTTATGCCCGTTCAACCTAACAGTGATTCTCTTTGGAACTGTGAGGTCAAAGGTCAAAGGCCAGGTTTAGATAATGCTATTTTCCCATTTGATACTGAAATTATGCTTTTTCTCAATACCTTGAAAATTACTCAATGCATAAACTTATAAAAGGGTCAAAAGTCAAGTAAAAATCATCAGTTCCCCAAATACCTGCACTCTGACATTTTAATCATTCATCCAATTGAACCTAGTTCTAGGAAAGTGAACATTCAGCACATTTGTGGCAAACCTGTCATTTCAATATTTTGCCAATTGTGTGAAACTGTCATCACACATTGTCAAGACATTGTACTATAGACCTATTAGGAGAACCATGCATTATGGCGGAGGCATATCAGTCGCCGTAGCGATATATCTAGTTCCTGATAAGTCACATCTGTCTTGTTATTGTGATCTTTATGCAGGGTGGAGTTTCAACGCCAAAGTCTGAGAAGAGAAAGGCTGAGGACTCGACAGAAACCAGAGGGCGTCCCAAGAAGAAGAAATAGGCTTTCGGCCACCCCGTGGTGTACAACAATTGAGGCCTTTTTTTTTTTCCAAGCAAAGGGAGGATTTAGTGTCACCTCAAGAGTCAAGATATTGCTCTCGAGAGCCATTGTTGGTCATGGCATTGATTAGATATAAGAAAGATCTGTGTATCATTGTAGTAAAAAATGCAGCTTGTGAAACCTTGCATATTAGAATCAAGTCATGCTGACTTTTAAAAAATGTGTGATTTGTTTGTTTGTTTTTTCTTAGGGGGTGGGTTGGTTGGGGGAGGAGACAAGAAAAAAACACCAAATCAAATGGGGATATTAATTTTCTCCTTAGCTGAATAATCCAAGCCTTCTTTAGTACCAACACTACTAAAATGAATCCCTTTGTGTATATAAACAATAATAAAGTCATTCTTATTGCTTGTTCCACATTCTCACAGCCAGTATCTCAGTTCTTTTCATACTGAAAGGTTGGGCATGGCAAATTTGATGTGTGGTAAGGGCAACTTGAATTACATGTATTCACTTTAATCTTGACCCCCCAACAACTTGTATATCGCACTATGTTGTGATTTTCTTATCTTCCCAAACACTGATTCTTGATTCTATTTCAGTTTGTGGCAGTGACAGTGCTTCTTCCCAAGAGTAAAAGAAGCATATGTTTGCAACATCTATGTATTAAAGGAAAGTACGTCTCGATGGCTTCTAGGTAGCTGTGTTGTACATAAACTGTGTGAATTATATTCAAGCCAAATTTTGATTTGCAACCGGATAATGCCATACGAGGTAGGATTAGGGTGGTCAGACCAGTGCACAATAAGCTTGAATTAAGAGACAGTTGACAGTTATCAGCATGAGTGTCAACTCTCCAGCGTCGATATTTTGCTTATCGTTCATTTTTTAAGCCCTTGCTCAATCAAGTCCAGGAAATGCTCCTGGGACAAACATATTAAAAACAGAATGTGTAGGTATTCATGGGCTGTTTATTGATATTGATAACCTAACCCTTGTGCATCAGTGTTACATCAGTCATGATGACATTACATGTATGTACATGTGACTGGCTTTATATACTTTGAAAACGTGCTGGTGTGAAAAATGATCTGTATTTGGATTATGACTCTTGTCCCACTGTCTCTTTCCGACATCACGACCCTGTTTAGATGAAACAAACTCCAAGTAAATATTTGTAATGATGTATCAGCTGTGACCTAATGCCTGCAAGACTGTGTCCGTGCCAGGCGCTTTGGACAATGTGTACAATGCTATGGCGTTTTATATGTCAATCTGCACTCCAAAGCACACAAAGGATTAAGTATGCTGAGATTATAGAATCTCATAGGTGACAGGTTAAATTACAAATTTTCTTTCCTGTCAGAAGGCTGATTGTGCTTGATTTGTTGTGTACATTCATTGAGATACCTGGTACTGTCTATTTTGATTAGAACTTGCTGACGAATTTAAACAAGAAAACAGATTCGATTGTGCATGAGATGTACCTCTGTGATTGTCAGAAAAATAAGTCATCATAACTTCATGTTATTTATTAGTCACGACTATATTTAAAGCCAGAACTGTGAGATGTTGAGTGATGTAATGGTAGAGGTAAATTAGAATCAATGAAATGCTAACATGCTCTTGAACATGTCTGTAAATAATGTAGTCATATGTGGACCACATTTGCCAATACAGTAACATACATCTGTACATAAATCATACGCATTTCTCGACCAATACCGTCTCAATGTCTGTATTTACATGTATTCTGTACAGGTGCTCAGTGAAAGTAGTTTCATTTCCTTTTCCCTCTGTTTTTTTTTCTTTTATTTGCATGCTCACTGTGATCATGCAAGCACTCACTACATCTGTACCATTATCCTGTGCCATTTATTGATGAAATTTGAAAAGCAGAAGGGCGGAAGGTTGAAAAGGGATTGCATTTGAATGACATTATACAAGTAATAAGTGTTAGTATCTAATGTTTTATCAACAAGGTAACATGAAGAGATCCATGTCTGTCTGTTAAGGGGATTATCCATGTAACTTGTGTCTATGGATTCATACGTCATAGAACAGTCAGACAGTCTTGATTTCCCGAAAATTGTAGAGGTATGTTTTGCTAGCTATTTCATTCACTTCGGCAGACAAGGGTGGTTCCAGTATTCATATAGAAGTGCATTTTGTGTTTGTGGAGTGAAAGAATTGACAGAAAAGAGCACATAAACAAGGTGTTTGTTGCCTGGAAGAATGTCACAGTAGAAAGGCCGGTAGAATGCAAGACATAAGAGCTGCCATTGCACAGCAAACAGGGTTGTTATTTCAACTTAGTGTTCTGAAAGAAGAATCTTCACTTCAAAAGTTGTGTACAAGAAGTTGCACTCTGTCAGTACCGGTATGCAAAGAAGTGTTTGATGTCTCCCTGTACAATACATTGTATCTGGTGATAATTTGAAGCAGAGATTGGTGGATAACATTCCTTGAGAGATATGGAAATTGTGTATAAATTATGTCAACATAAAAAAAAAAGAAATGACAGTTGAGATTCCGTTGGTCTGTCTTGCTGGTCACCCACTGTGTAGTCTTGTATGTTAGGAGATGGGAATCTAGCTTTAAAATTCAGTGGAATTCACATACCAGCTACACCTTGTGACAGGTACATACTTGGATATGAATATTTGATTCAGCATACCACTGATTTTATAAGAAATCACTGATTTTGAAGGAGTTAATGTCTGCCACAGGAAGTTATGATTTCTAAGTGGTACACTTGTTCAAACCTTGATATCAATATATGAACAGGCAGTACCAGTTCAGCAAGTGCAGCTTTAATGAACTTGCTCTGTTGTGACCATAATTGTCAAACATACAGACTGAAAATAGTCATCAGAAAAGACTTTCAAGATATTTGGTATGCCGATAGCAACCTAGAGAAGGAATCATATTGGGCTTTGTCAGTTTATCATCAAAACTGAAACTTCTTAAAAAGTGTATTGGATCACAACTACTAACTTGGATTCTACGTGATACAAAAGCCTGCAATGGTAGACTTTGCAGAAGGCAATTCATGCATTAAGGCAATGATCTTTGGAGACATGTACAAAATGTAATAAAAATCAAGATGATTTGAGTACAAGTTCACTGGTACCTGTATTTTGTCTTTTTAAGCATCAATGTGATTGATTGAAGTTCTACATTGGCAAGTACAAAGATTCTTGACTTCAAGTAACATGTGTACATTCATTATTTGTCACTAAATGTTCATTGTACAGCTATTTTTGGTTTCCTTTTTTTGTGTTCTGTTGTTTATTTGAATTGTACCGTCGACCAGATAACCCAGAATATTTCTGAGAGGAACATTGTCATCAGTTGTTTCTGTTATTCTGTGGTAGCATTTGTGAAATAAATAAATATTTTGGAAGAGATGTGTTTATTTTGCTTTGTCATTTTTACTACCATTTGCTTTACTCTTTCATACAATATAATTTATGTTTCTTTTAACTGGGGGAGGAGGGATGGGCAATCTGTGCAACAGTTTTTGTAAGAGTGCATTGAAAAGGTTCATGTTACAGCTTGCCAAATATCTTTTGTCCCAATCTCCCCCCTAATCGTGTACATAGAGCCAGGTTCTAGGTACATGTATTGTATTGACCTTATTTTAGTGGACTGATGATTGCTTTCTTGCGAGGATATTAAAGTTGAACATGTAGGTGATACAAGTGTATAAGTTTTGTTGACTGAGAGTATGTTATTCTTAATACACAATGACAGAAAAGTCATTCACACTCCTGACACAGAAAAACTCAGGTAGAAGTCAAAGTGTAAATGAGTGATACGTATTTAGGATAGTCATGCACATAACTGAGTTTAAAGGGAAATTTGCTCCAAATATCTGTATACATGTACATCAAGCAATGAGGAAATAGTGATTGTACAAAGTAATGAAGATTAAGGAAAAATGGACAATCAAAAGTTACAAATTGTTAAAGTTTTGAACCATTCTTAGATAAAAAGACTGAAACAATTTTTGAGATCATGGGACAGCTGTGTAAGGAAAGTATAAAGAAAATTCAACATGCATGTGTATTATAATTTTTCTGGCACAATGAAAGAGTACTTGACATGCCTCTTTATAAGGCAAGGGGAAAATTATCAAACTTACAATGTGTCAAAAGTCAAAAGAACATAAACTTGCCACTAAGTAAAAATGAAAATTTGTGGAACTAAAAATAAAAATAATTTCTTTATATTTTCTTTATATCATTGTCCTGTTGCGACATCTCAAAGTGCATAGACTTGTCATCTGGCAGTAGCAGCAACAAAACTTCAAAACTGCATAACTTTTGAACAAATTAGGCAATGTAGAGATATGTGGGGAGGGCATCACCCATATGAACTCCTGTGGGCTTTTTCTCACAGTTTCATTTTTGTGACTGTCATCACCATCATTGCCACACATACTGTATACTCAGACATAGGGAGATTTCAACTATTGGTGTATAGTTCTGACCTCGACGGCTTTATTTCCGCGACCATTAATTTACATATTCAGCGGATCCATCAATGCATCACAAGATATTTAAAACTTCAGAGACAGTACAACTAGTATACTTTATTCTCAGACTGATCGACTGATGATGAGCAGCAGCTCACATCATTTTCAGAAAATTTTCTTCCCCTTCATACTGTAGGTCTGTACTCCGCCAAGATCTAAATCTAACTCCCCCTTCCACACCAAAAAGCTAACCCCCACAACTACTAAAGGACAAAGGAGCCCCAAATCAGTTGTCTCCCACAATTTCCCATATAAACGCAGACCCAATTAAAAACTCATTCAAGATGGCCAACCTAATTCCCTAACAAAGCATTTTACACTGCTATTAAGTTCCTTGGCCATGTACTGGTAGAGGCACCTATACAGAGAAGGCACAATGAACAAAGAGCTAATGTATACCCTCATCTACCCCAGTTAATCCTTATAGTTCGCCAACTCAATTGCACACTAAAATGAAAACAATCTCCAGTTTCCTGACTGGTTTACACCTTAATCCCACACGCCTTTAACGCTTTGATGTTGAGTCCAATACATTCGCCTCAACAGAAATCATTCAAGGCAGCAAAAAATCGATTTTCTCATTACACTTGATGTGTCTCTGGAACGTCCATCGGCATCGCGCAATCTCGAAGTTCGCCCTCACCCCCCCCCCCCCCCCCCCCCCATTACTAGTACGTGTACTAGTACGTGTACTAGTACTCGCTCCGCCGCAAAAACAACAACAACAACAACAACACGTGGGTTGCGTTATCATCACGGGCGGTAAGCTGTGGAAACGGGAGCCATGTGTGCGCTGTTGACTCCCTCATCTTCTCGACATCGCGTCGACGTCGTCCTCTGTGATCGCAGCGCATCAGCATAATGGCAGAATTTCAAACTAATACATTGGTTGGAATCATTGATAGTGTTATCGGTGAGGCGGCGACCTTATCATGGGAATGGAATAAGATAGGTGGTAAACCGGCAAGTATTACCAATTGTTATTTTATACGGACCAACATATTAGCCAATCTAACTTTGTCCCATACGTTTAAATCTGTGTGGGTCAATGTTCTGAATATTATAAGAATGAGAAGTACATGTATACCTCATCACGCCACGCCGCGTTGCAGCGCGTTGTCGTTAGATGAGAAGTTGTGAAATGAACACCTCCATGAGATATCAGATTGACTAAAACTGTGGCACCATGTCTCTGTAGTGGTATTTATGTGGATATAGAAGTCTAGATCTTAATTCAATGTCTTGCATGTCCTTTCTTTTCTGTTTTCAAGAAATTCAGTATTTACGTATTAAGTTTAGATCTATACCGGTACACATTATAAAGTAAATTTGATGTTGTGTATTTAACTTTAGTTGTAACAAATTAAACTTTGGTGTTCTGGTCAGTCCCTCACATAGATCACAAATAGATCAGGTGTTCATTAAGTTTTTTACCTCTTCTCTGCATTTCTGAATTCTCACTCTCATGATCTGAGCCTGTGTGACTCACACAGACCCACCCACAGTCTCTCAGATCACGAGAGAGTGAAAGAAGTAAATATTTAACAGAGATGTATTGTTGAGAAGAGGTGATAAACTCCGTGAACACCTATTTGGGGTTTTGATTTTAAACTACAATAATTTTGTTTGTATATGGCCATTTTTACAATCAGTGGTGTAAAATGCAGTATTGGTACTAATTGGTGTATAACTTTCTTATACACTGACAGATATGCATTATTTTTTCTCATAAACTTACCACCCACAGTGTCTACCTTGGGTACCTTAATGAACTTTCCTCTCTTTTTCTTTCAGATGTGGCAGGCACTTACATGCTTGAAATCCAACACTTTTGGTGTACTCACTCTGACATAGTATTTTTGTCAGAGCTAGCATATTAAATTGTTTATTCCTTTTCATTATTTTTGTTGCTGTTGTGATAGACAGGTATCCAACTTTAAGAACTATTATGTTTACCAGGTTCTGCTTTGTCTTCTTTAAATACTGAAATTGTCCAAACTTTATGTTTCGGAGGTGACATTTTCCGTTAACAATTAACCCCTCTTTTGAGTTAGCTCTTGTTCACAATTATAAAATTCAACTTTGCTAATTTGCATCAAAACAGAATAGTAATCAATCTGACTTAACTTTGATCCAAAGATTATTTAATTCAAATAACTTATCATTTTTTGGTGAGCGTTTATAAATTTATGTAACTTTTCCGTTAACATTTCTGTCACCTCCGAGACAACAGATTTATGTATTTAATTTTTTTATTCTTGACATCAGTTATACATTACATTTGCAAAAATGTAACATATCCCCTCACATTATCTCTGAAGGAAGGTAGTAGAAATATAGCCTGTTGTTTTCATTTCGGAGCAATTTACAATTTTCCGTTAACACTTGTCACCTCCGAAACAATTGTCACCTCCGAAACAACAGGCATATTATATTTGATAATTTCTCGAAGACAAAGCAATTTTGTTTGATTCTGTCCAATTGACAGGAATCTCTTTTGGATGACAATAGTAATATGGCAACAGGAAGTGAGAATTTTCTAGGGATTAATAAAAGATTCAATAAAAACTAAAAATTACTGTTTCGGAGGTGACAAAACACTGTTAACAAGATTTTTTGTTCATTTCTGTTGAAAAGAAACCATATCATGTACACCAATGGTATCATTTATTTTAGTAACATAAGTCTCAAAGTGGAGAAATCAACTACCACACTCTCACTCTTTTTTTTATTACTAGACTGTACGTTTTAGGGCAAATTTACATTTTGTCACTTTTTTTAACAATGAGAATGCACAAAATACACCCATCTGTTGTATATATAATATTGTAATCAAGATCATTTCTCCTGCTTTAGTTAAGTAAACATATAGATGCTTTCATCTTAGAAGCTTGATTTCCAACAAGCAATTTAGTTGTGAAGATTTACCAATCACAGCTTTCCTTGTAGGTTGCTTTTTCTTGTGTTTCGGAGGTGACATTGTTTGTTAACACCATATTGTTATGTGATAGTGAAAGGCAAGACTTCAGTTCCTTTTTCACTATCTATTAACATTTTCTAATACATTTGATATCTACAAAATCATCACAACAGAAGTGACTTTTGTATACATAGCTCACCAGAATTCCCTTGATACCAAAGTAATACATGTGGCAGTTCATGCATGCCATAGTCCACAATCTTTAAAAAAAAAAAAATGTAAAAAAAATCATCAAATAATCAAACTCCACAAAGAGGCCACATGCCTATAGCTGGTGCACAACTTGTTCTTGAATTCATAGTTGTTGTTTTTCCATGTACAATGTGGTAATCATAAACAAAATTATGTGATTTTTTTTTTAATATGACAATAATTATTACATTTTCCAAGTTGAACCAACTGTTTATGACATTGTATTTTTTAAGATTATTGAAGTTATGTAACAACTAAAGTGAACAGAGGATCAAGTCCCCAGGACTGGAAAGGGAAAGATAAAAAAAAAACAAGATTTGTAGTTCTATTTCAGTACTTTTGATGAGGTGTTTACCTTGTTTTGTTATTATGTTTTATCTTAGAATTTGGCTTCAAATACTGGAATTTCAAGGAAAAGAAAATGGTTTCTTAAAGGACAAGTCCACTTTCATATACATGTGGATTGAGTGAATGCAAATGTTCAACAGTAAAACATATCATTGAAAGTTTGGGGGAAATTGGACAATCCATTCAAAAGTTATGGGTTTTTTAAGTATCTGCGCAATCACTGCTGGATGAGAAGACTACGACAGTGTATGATGTCACATGCATACAACGATATAAGGAAAATTAATAAGTGAATTTCACAAAACTTTCCTTTTTGAAAAAAGTGCACATTTCTTCAACTTGCTTCTGATGTATTTTAGGGCAATATTATTCACCCTGCCTTCCAAAAGAGAGAAGTCATGTGTTCTTTTGTTATGCAAGAAAAGTGAAAATACAGAACGTTGAATTTTCTTGATACTTTCTCTATATCCTTGTACACATGTGACATCACAAGCTATGAAGTCTTCTCATTCAGCTTTGACTGAGCAGAAACTTTAAAAATCCATAACTCTGAAATGGATTGCCTTACTTTCCTCAAACTCTCACTGATGTGTTTTACTAATATTGCTATATTTACTCAACCCTCATGTCTATTGAGGTGAACTTGTCCTTTTCCAGTTTCTGTCCCTTATAAGTTTATTTGAGACCAGTTTGTGTTCAGGACCTTCTGTGAAGTTGATGGGGAAAATTACTGAACAAAAACAAATTTTCCCCTCAAGTTCACAACTCATTATGCATTATGTTGCTCTCTTCAGCTGGGAAACACAAAATGTTGTCTTAACCAAACTGTAAAAACCTTTTAAAGATTAGTATGAATTACAATCTCAAACAAAATATGAGCTGGTATCCATTATCATGAAAGAGAATAACCAAACGAAATAGCAAGTAAGAACTGAAAGAAAGAGCTTATATTTGAAAATTAAAGCCATGAGGAAAGACATGAATGTTCACTAAATAGTTAACATCTGAGAAGTTGGGTTGTCTCTGTGTTGTGTCACCTCAAAAACAATAAAATGTTTTTTCTTATCATATACTTTTTACTCTCAAAAGTGACTGTTAAATATGCATGATTTGCAGGTAATATTCAATCAATTCATTATGATATGTAAAATATATTTTAGTAATGTCAACAGTTTAAATGAATCTGGTGTATAGAAAATTTATCCCAGATGAACCAAACACCTTTCACCAGTATTATAACATTTATATGGTGGCTATCAAGGATGATGAAGAATTCATGAACATCCTTGAATTAATCTATTTATAAAACTATGTGCAAACAAAAAAATACACAAGTCAAATAAGAATTTTTGCTTTTGGTATTCATACCGTATGTCCCCGCCAAAAAATTACTGTGGTACCCTCCGCAACAATAACTTTAAAGATAGTGAATCAATCTAAAATACAATGTAAGGGATTGAAACTCTAACTCATTGCCCACGCCTTACAGAAAACCCCATTCAATTTGCTTCAGAGGTCAAAGAGAATTGAGGATTTTTGTAGAGCATGTGAGGAATTCCTTCCCTCCAAGTTCTGCATGTGTTTACACATTAATATGCAGTTCCAAGAGCATCCAAGTGCTGAACTTGGAAGAACCAGACTCCTGACATCCTTTATGACAATCCACATTTCTTTCAGATCACTTAACCAAATTGACTGGGGCTTTCTGCAAAATAGAGCTAAGATGTTATAATTTAAGACCCCAAAGTAGAATTTAGTTGATTTAATCATATTGGGTGCTATCAATGCAAAAGTCTAATTGTAATTTTTTTTTTTTTTTTTTTTGGGGGGGGGGGGGGGACATACTATATGAATACATGAACACAATGTTAACATTGAATGTCACCTCCGAAACAAAGTTATTCTTCCCTGGTGTTGTGGAATAAAATATTCTGAGAGTAAAGAAACATTACTGAAATGATCTTACACCCTCATTTCAATTTAAGGTAGAAAATGGAATGCCATATTTCTTCAGCTTACAATTATGTCCATCATATTCTTACTGTAAATTAATATTTTATCACAATGTTAACATTGAATGTCACCTCCGAAACGAAGTGATTCTTCCCTGGTGTTGTGGAATAAAATGTTCAGAGAGCAAAGAAACATTACTAAAATGATCTCACACCCTCATCTCAAGTTAAGGTAGAAAATGGAATGCCATGTTTCTTCAGATTACAATATTTAGCTTACATCCTTCGTCCAAATGGAAGGCAAACTACTGGTACCCATGCTAATTAATGAAGTGTAAAAAAACACTTGTTCTGTGTGGTTTATCTGCTTGAAACAGGAGTTAATTTCTTGTTCTTGAGTTATAATTATTAAAAACATTGATAAAAAGAAGAAGTTTTTGTGTTATTGTCACTTATTCTCAAAATAAGTGAGCGTTAATATTAATGTCACCTCCGAAACATTCTAATATGTTAACTGTCACCTCCGAAACATCCATGTGTGAAAAATCCAAGTTTTAAAGAAATGATTGGAATTTCATTTAACCTATATAGGAAGGTAGCCCTTCTTAAAGACTTGTTATAGTAAGAGTTTGACCTGGCCTGCCCTCCAATAAATAGTTAAAATCTTAAAAATTACATGTCAATTGGTATTTTTTAGCAAAAATTTATAAATCGCATGTATTTTTTTTTAATTCACTTTATATTCAACCCCCAATTAGTTTTGATTCACAAACTATATATTGTTGTTAACCATATAAACTTTGCATGGTGAAGTTTGACTACAGAGTTTTGTCAATATGGTGCAATTCATGAAAGCAAAATTTTGCTTAAATTTACTTCAGGTGCCAGGGTTTTTCTTAAATTACACCAATAACCCTTCAGCTTTAAGGTCTGAAATGTTATTTTTTCAAAAATTTGAATACTTTCAAACAGGAATCAAACAGAATAATGAAAAAATATTTTGTTTGAAATTTTGACCCTCCGAGTACAAAAGTTACACCACTGATCGTAAAAAAGGCCATATCATAAAAATAGAGAACTGTCTGACTGACTGTGGCACAAGAGGTTTACGGTAACCTTTTAGTTTTACACCTGTACCAAACTCTTGTAGCAAAAAAAATGTTCATTGAAACATCACAACCACAAGTTTTTTGTGTGTTTCTTTAGTACTTATACATTGTCTGGTTCAGTATCACGTTTCATTCAACATGTTTGCTGTTACTCGTTGCAGCGCCCTGGCTGGGGTTAGTTCATTTATCAACCCATCAGTCCCATCTTTGTATTAAATGTAATTGCCATAAATTACCTTTTGTTTTTTCCAGCTACAAAACTAGAACTTTGTTCAAAATTTATTGCTTCAGTTAAAAAAAACAAAAAAACAAAAAAACGGCGTTGAAATGTGAGAAAAAACATACCAGGTACCAGGTACTACGTGTACAAATTCTAGTTGATGATGTACAGCATATGGTGTATATAGATATTCTACACTGAAGACTGCCATTTACATGTAGGGCACTTAATGCTCCTTGTCTTGTTTTGTTTTTGTCGTTTGATTTTAAATGCGAGAACAGAAAATTACTTATGGCTCTTGCGCACCTTTTTGATTTAGATTTAGAGACTTATTAGCATATCTAAGGATGAGATATTTGATGTGCCACTAGGCTGTTAAGTTGCAAATGATGCTCTTTTCCTGTGCCTTTATTTTGGGAGATTTATTTCGTCAAGTTTATGTAATTAATCAATTATAATGTTTGTGTTATTTATCAGGACTGGATGTACGTTGGTACCCGTCACCCTAAGTGTTACCTGTGCCAGAGGTCACTGACCCTGGTCTGTCAGCTCTACTGCCCCTTGGAGGGCTCCCTCTATCACCGTACCATTTACGTCTTCACTTGTCTTTCAGGCCAGTGTCAGCAGAAAGTCAGGTTTGTTTCACTACCTTTTCAATAGCACAATGATCTGTGCTACTATTATTAGCCTATGCTCTAAACACCTGTAATGAATGGCAACAGCCAGCAAGCCACAGGAGTAAGCCAATGTTGGATTAACATGAAAATATCTTAGCTTTAAAGTTTTCTCTCCTTTGTAATTCAGATATCTTTTCAAGGGTCTTGTGTATAAGAGAGTTTATAGAACCTTCATTTAAAGGGATGGTACAGTATTGGTGGAGATGAGAATTGGGCTTTAAACTTTTTGCGAGATACCAAGAAAACACTTGTGATATTGTGCAGAACATACCATTTTAAGAGGAATTCAAAGTTTATTTGATGAAAATCGGGTTTGGAATGACTGAAACATCCAAAAACAAAGTAAAACAAAGCGATCGTAATAAAGTGTGGGTCCCACACTTTATAGAATCACTCTTTTTTGGATATCTCAGCCATTTCAAAACCAATTTTCATCAAATAAATGGTGAATTCCTCATAGAATTACATGCTCTTTCATATTTCATTAAAGGTTTCTCATCATCTCACCAAAAAATGTTAAAAACCTGAAATTAGGTCTCAACAAAAACTGTACAATCCCTTTAAACTGGCAATGTACATTCTTACTGTGGTACTACGTTGTTGAAAACCAACAAGAAACTTAGAAAATTGGAATGACTAAGTAATGCACAAGGAGTTTAATTCTGCATACAGTAAGTTTTGATCTCAAGTACCAAGTTTTTTACTGTACACAATGCAGCAAGACTTTTTACAAGTAGAATCATTTTTGTACTCTTCTGCATTTCTATTCATACCTTGTAAGCTCTGTCCAAACTTCGTCCTTGCATGAACAGCATTATTCCTTCCTCTGACATACAGTATATCTGTTGTATTTTGTGTAATGTAGCTTCAGGGTTTTCAGAGCCCAGAAACTTGCTGATGCTGCCCAGTCCAGCACACAACCGCCAAACTCCAGCCAGCATCATCAGAGTGTGCAGACTGGCAACAACTCTATGACCTTTGACACAGACTGGTGCGATGCTGCAGATGACTGGGGTGATGCTGCAAATGACTGGGATGATGATGCCGAAGTGGATCAAGATGTTGTTGGAGCCCTTCACAGTGGAAGCTCCAAGCAGACTTCATTTCAGTCTGTTCAAGTGAGACAAATTAATTCACTTCACTTTTATTTTGTTAGCATTATGATGCATGCTGTAGCTTCATCAAGTGAATATCCTGTATGCCTTCTCAGTCCATGTTTGGCCAGTTTAGGACGAGTCCCGAGTATACTTGGGCAAGTGCCTGTAGGAAATGTGTGTTGTAGCAAAATCAGCCCGTCCTCAGTGGGTTAAGAAATGCAGTCAAATCAAGAACACTGGTACCTCTCAGGTTTTCTTTCTTCTTGAACTTTGTATGCAGCATAGAGTTTTAAATGTAGTAGAAATTTATAAAAAGAACTGTTGTAAAATTTCCCCTCAAATAAAAACCCAACCAAAATACAGTGAATCTATCAGCACATGAGCGTTCAAGTATAATTTCTTTTTAAAGTATCAAGAATATAGGAGAGTTGTCAATAAACTAGATGACATCCCTGCAAGTGACAATGCATCTCTTTCTCTTTGTTACATGTATGTACTCACTAGCACCCAGCCCACATATCATCTACAAATGAGCAAAGTCTGATGTCAGGTGAGAGCATCAAGCAAGAGTCCCAGGAGTTGGAGCAGTGCATGGAACAGCTCTCTCTTTATTCTGCCATGCGACTGACATCCCAGGGAAGGGGAGTCTTCCCTGATTGTCGGACAGCTACTTTGAACGGTGGAACTGAAGAGGACCCAAAACTGCTCTTTGTCTCCTACTTTGTTGATGTCTTTGAGGAGCCCAGTCCGAGTGTGGAGGAAGGCCTTTCTTATGAGCTGAAATTGCTGAAAGAGTATCAACAGAGGGAGGGTGTTTCTGTGGAAGAATGGCAAGAGGCTGGAGACTCCAGGTAGGTGGTCCGTGTGCTTTTAAACTTCTCAGGTGATTTGACCTGATAAAGGTTATATGAGTTGTGATACAAAGACCATGACAATGATTTTTTTTTTTTCAGTTCTAGGATGGAATAGTGCTTCTTCATCATCATGCACACAGGTGTGAGAATCGTTGACCAAAATTTTACTTTCGGGAATATTTAAGATATACAAGGAAACTATCATCTCTAAGCCCCTTCTATCTCAGCACAATATTACATGCACTGATAATAAAGTTTATGTAAACATGTCTTATTATCACATTTCCTTATATTGATATCGTGGGAACCAAATGGAACAATCTCCCAGACATTATGAAACAATTCGAGCTGTACACATGTTACCAACTGCTGTCAAACCTTTGGCTATATTTCCTTTCCCCATCATTAACATTCGAATTGATCAGTTGTGATGATAAAAGTCTGATCATCAGCACAATTGTTTTCATCTTTTCTTCAGGTCAAGTAGAGGAGGTAGAAGAGGTGGAAGTGGAGGAGGTGAAGGTTATGAGAAATCACTTGCCAAACATGGGGACAAGATGTTTCAAAAGTTTGCCAAGAAAATACAGTCATGTCCACAGCAGTGCATTAGGTAAATATGACCAAAGTTTATTGGTATGTACAATATATATTGTGATAGTGAGCATACTATATATGTGACTCGCTACAGCAAAAGGATCCGAAAGTCGGGGGAGGACAATTTTCTGAAAATGGCATGATGTTATTCCCGTGCTCTTCTACTTTAATTTCATATATAGCACAACTCATAAAAGTACTCGGTTGCGGAGATATCAATGATTAATCAGCGCGTGTCAAGTGGTTGAGGAAATCAGAGTTTCAAGAAAAACACCTTCAAAGTTGTCCTTCCGACGCTATCATGGTCATGGGGAGGCGAGACAGTTTTCACCGCTTGACAATAGAAGGTACGCTCCTAGCGACCTCCGCCATTTTCAGTCAACCTTAGCGCCAACGGTCTACGCACAACCAATCGGTAATCAGGACGTTAATATCTTGCCTTTCCTTTGCTCATTTAGCTTCGAAATTTCGGCAGATGATGGGCAAAACATTAGATTACAAAATTTTGCCAAAAACAGAAATCCCATTGTTTTGACCAATTTTGATGATGTGACTTCAAACTCGATTTTCTCGGCTGGGCCGTCAGTGACTTTAGGATCCTTTTGTTGTAGCGGGTCACGTATCTTTTCCTCCTTTTGTTTCCTATTTGTCCATCTTATCTTCTTTTTCTCCTTCTCTTCCTGCTTCTCCTCCTTATTCTTCTTACCAGATGAGAGTATGTAATGTGAATGACCATGATAAGAGTAAAGATGAATAAACCACCACAATTTTCTCATGTTTATTAATCTGTAGTATTCTTTCTTAATTCAAGAAGACATTAAGATATTGAAGCCATTGAATTTAGCACAATTTCTTAGCTGAACTTTTCATAATGGAACAAAGATAGATTATACATGTAAGTCTTCCTGGTGTTTAGTTCGACGCAAAGAATTCTTTATTTGTATCCGGAGAAGAAAATGACAGCTTGCCTAATTATCATTTAATGAAGACCTTTTTAATACATAAAGACCATTTCTAAGAGCAGTTAAAAGGATTCAGTTGTACATACAGTCAACCTTACCTACAGTCTGTAAAGTGGAATCTATTTGGACTGAAGAAGTAGCTTTGACCTTGAGAAAATTTGACCATGAGGGATTAAAATCGATAGAATATAAAGAGAAGAGGACTTGAAAAGATCTGCCATGAGGCGATTATTTGACTTTAATATGCGAGGTTGACTTCTGCAGGACGGACTGTATGCATTAACTGTGTACCTTTTGCCCATCTGTGTATGATTTTGTTTGTTTTTTTATGTGTATTATGATAGCTAACAAATTATGTTTGATAAGTTGCATTTGTTGTGTGTTGCTTGAAGAAATGCATGGTGAAGTAATGTCGAGGGAGCATTTGTTGGATGACTCTCACTTTCATTTTGTTGCCTCTTCTCGGTACACGCAGTTAAGGCTTGGTAGTCCCCCCCCCCCCCCCCCCCCCCCCCCCTTGCTGTTGCTTTTTCACTCTTTTATTTTCTTTATCCCTCTATTGTTCCGAATATCTTGTTTGATGTTGCCTCCCTATTCATCCTTATCCTTCAAAGGTTACCCTCAGTGGTCCTCAGGGATGATCACTGACCCTCTGCCTTTTGTCTGCCCACCCTCCTTTAATCCCCCTCCCTTTACCTGTTGGGCTTCTTGCCCATGACCGCCTACACTCCCCTTTGTTTTCTTTGTTCTGTGCCCCTAGCCCTCCCCTGACTGTTCCTGTTGTGTGTAGTTCTTAACTCTTTTATGTGCCATGGTGTAAACCCCCTGTGTGCCACATTAATCTGAGACAGCAATGTAGTCATGCTTCAGTAAAACATTCTGTTTTTCAAATCTAAGTTTTTGTAGATTTTCCCTACCTGTTTGTCATTTTGCCTCTGACCAAGATTCTGCTAGGATCAAAAGCTCAAGCCCCCTTGACTCCAAATTACAAACTCTTGAAAAAAAAATGTATAAAGTATACAAAAAATTCAATGATACTTTAAAGGTGCATGGTCCCGGTATTTTACTCAAATGCGAACGCGGGCGCACGGCGCAAGTTTCCTATAGAGACATATGCTGTCGACTCCTCTTTGGTGCTTACGCTGTGGCCCACTTCCCTGAGTCCAAAGAAGTCCAATTCACTGTAGTCAGTGGTCCGATCACAGTTCGGCTCATGATTCCGCTGAGGGGGATGACAGCTTCAGCAAACATCTTTTGTGATGTCATAATAAGAAGCACGTATGCATGCACCCTGGCATTACTACAGACTGCGCGATGCGCAGAGAAGACAACGAAGGCAACGTTACTTAGCAACACCTACGCACTTTACTTTTGATGACAGCTCGGTAATCTTCGTATCAATGCTAACGGTGATCGGCAGTATCATCAACAGCACCCTCTACGCTACCGGGACTATGCACCTTTAAACAGAACTGAGAATGTCTTATGTGTAAATCTGTTTGATTGGTAATAGTAGCATTTTAAATGATCCTTGATCAATTTTCAGATATAGCTACAATGGGAGTCCTCTCTGGCTGACAACACCTGTCGCAGATCAAAGTTCTCCCCCCAGATGTCAGTCCTGTGGCAGTCATCGACAGTTTGAATTCCAGCTCATGCCTGCACTCTTGCCCTCTCTCCAGCTGCAAACCCAACAAGGTGAGAGATGGATGTACAGTTACCTCTCTTGTTTTGTTGAACAAAAGTTGTGATGCCTTGCTTTAAAGTTTGTGTGTCCCTTTTGCTACACTGAGATTCCTTTCATGAGCTGGTATATTGGAGAGGTAAATGATTCAGACCTTTCCTCGGAATAACCATGTATTACTGTATAAGCTGTTACTTTTTTTGCAAGGGTTTAATTTTCATGAATTTCGCAAATCACTGTTGGACTGCAAATTTAACAGCTTCATGTCACTTCATGAAAACAGCATCTTGTGCAAATGTCCGTAAACTACTCATTCGCGAAAATATCTGTACGTGAAAATGCAGCTTTTATAGTAAACCTTTATCTTTGTGAACAACCTTATTATAAAGAGAGTGGATTAAAAAGCCAGACAGTTGGATCCCACCATTTGGTGAATTCTCAATGCATTCATCTTCATCTGGATTTCTCACCTTTAACAGGCCACACATTGGAGTTTGGAGTGGTAGTGGTGTACACCTGTTCTCAGAGCTGCTGGAGTACAGACAGTGAGGAGTTTTACAGGGAAGAAGTGGCTGCAGTCCAGCAGGATCCAGACAGTGCAGCCATCACCAGTGCACAGAAGCAAATCCAGGTCCAGCAAAGATGACGTGACATTTTTGTTGCACAGACCTTCATGGATATCCATGAAATTTGATTTTATAGAAATAGTGCAATCACAGAATGTGTTTTGCAATGTAAGGATAGTCACACATATGAGAATCAAGTGTGAGACTGATACAATAATCAAATACTCATAAAAGTGACAAATAATAAGTTTTAATTTGCTAATCATATTTGAGTATGTACTTTGACCCTCTCAAAGAGTAAATTATTTGGATGAAACGTGGAAGCTGAAACTGCAAAGAGAACTAGCAAAGTAAGAAACATGCAAATTCTGCAGTCTGTTTCGGTGAGGTATTGAACAAAGAGTAAAACAGGGCACACCTAGTTTCTTAAATGACGTGAAGTCAAGTCACTGTAGAACATACGTAGGATAAAATTAGGCCATAATAATACTAACTAGAAAAGCACTCTGAGAGCGCAGACCTCCGCCAAGCATGCAAATCATTTTCACCACTGATCTTGTTCTTCCATAGAGATATTTCCACCCATGCTGTGTTGAAAGTCACTGATTTCCCAATATAGAAGCCTTTGTTACGTCATAAACCCTCAGCTGCACAGCGCGCCTCACCCCAGCAGAAACTAGAGCACGCACTGTAGTGCGCGCATGCAAACCTCAAATACGCGCAGCCTGAACTCCCAAGTTCACTGACCCTCCCTGCCAAATATCAAAAATCCTTCATAAATTCCCCAAAAAAGAATCCGCTCCCCCTCCGGTTTTAGCATAGCCCCAAAATGCTCAGCCTGATTGAGTTAAGTCTGTATAGAATGTTAATGAGCAATTACAGTAACTTGCCTGTCCGATTGTGTTGGCACATTTGCTGATTACTGGGTGAGTGGTCATTTTGGATTATTTACATGTATGTGGCTACAGACTTTGGTTAGCACAACGTCAAAGCTGTTATTTCGCTGAAGGCTTAATTTTCACAATTTTTGGTGAATCACTGTTTGGTCACAAATGTAACAACACTCAAAAATATGATAAATGGACAGACCTTAGTACACTTGCATTAGCCTTGGTGTCAAAACACAGAAACATCTCGTGAAAATATCTGTGAACTCATCATTAGCAAAAGTACACTGTATTTGCACGCAAAAATAGTAGCTTGTACAGTGGTCCTCTTTAAAGATAAGTACTTTATACTGCCATGGCGGTATTATCCTGTAGTTGATAGCCAGAGGCAGATACACGTGTATGTTATCACCAGCCAAGCAAGCCACACTGAGTGTGGAGTCCAGACTTGATTCTTGTTTTACTACCCTTTAATATGGTATATGCCATGCTGCTATTCAATGCACAGTGCAGTCATAGTACTCAGCAGAAGTGAAGAACAGTAATCCGAAAGTTACAAAATCATTTTGTTTGTTTGCTTTCATACATGAATTTACATAGCAAATGTTGTAATTTTACACATCCAAATCATCGAAAGAAACACTTGCCCCTTTGTTAAGTCGTTGTGCAATTCTTGTGTTCCTCTGGTGAATTTTTTGCACTCTAATCAGTGGAATATTGTCTGAATCAGAAGAATCATAACTTGACGATGAAGCTATTGCGAGTGCACGGGAAATCAATAGTATAATGTGTGAATAATTAGTTTGTTGAGCGTCAGGGCCTTTAGCAGTAGGACTTTGAGGGGCTTGAGGGGCTTGGGGCTGCTCCTCCACAGCAGCATCAGCTTCACCATCAGAGTCAGTGTCAGGGGGTGGGGTGCTGGTTCTGGCCTTCTTCACCTTGCCAGGGCTTGAACGAGTAGGCATAGACTTCCTTTTCTTGCCTGACTGATGCACCATGGTGTCGATACAAGATGTAGTAGAGATGTATCAATGTAACCTTCTTCAATAACGAGATGTAGTAGAGATGTATCGATGTAGCCATGTTCAAGAGGTGTTCCTTTTCTTCATTTTCCAATGTTTCTAAACACTGGCTAGGTTTGTTGTTCAGCCACATGATGTAGGTTTCATAAGCGTGGCTTGTTGCGGCTGGCTTGATGCGTGTGAGCACATCCAGGATGACAAAATCTCACTCTGAGACTGTGTTCATTGTTAGGACATTTTTTTTTATGACTCCTTCAGTTGTTCAGATGGTGCAAAGAACTTGCCTCCTTCCAGTTTATCTTTTGCCTGCCTTTCCAAGATTAAAATCATTTCGGACAGGACCATCTCCAGGGCTGCTTGCGTGTATGTGTTGAAGTCTGCATCTCCAGTTTCTTTCATGAGTTCAATGAGGCCCCCTTTTTTACAATTCATCAAATATCTTGTTAATCAAAAGCAGCAGGTACATGGTAATGATTCAACTGATAGCTGCAAGTGACAGCTACATTATCCAATTAAAATCAGAAAACCAATTATTTTAATTTGCATATTAATTAGCTTTAAATGACGAAGTTGTGGGGCCTCCTTTGCCCCAGTGGGATGGGGTAAAAGAGGCCCTCTTCAAACCTAGTTTGTATTCTCAATATATTACATGCACATTAATGAGCAAAACTGAAATTAATGTTACTGCATTCATAAAACAGTCAATACTGAATACTTAATGATTAACAATGTATGTCTTACCAATACTTCCCTGTTTAATTAGTTAATTGATTAATTACTGTTGTGTATAGTGCGTGACACCCAAGATTTTTTGTTCTCAATTCTGGTCACTGGACAGGTATAGTGTGTTGTCCTACATGTTTTCCCGGCAGTGGACACACACAAAATCAACTGTAGAAATATCTACAACTGATGAAAGATCAATCCCACTGCAAGAAACAGTTTTACAGTACCACTTAGGACACAAGTCACAGCCAATGAACTGATCCCAGTTAGTAGTGTCATCTATAATTCCACAAACTTCTCATTTCTCAACCTCATCCTCATCGTTTTGATTTTCACTTTCACTGAGAACAAGTGCCTTTGGTTCATCAGCAACACTTTCCTCCTGTCTACCCTTCTTCTGTTTCTGGTTCTTCTTGGTCTGTCTCTCCTTCTGCTTCTTTGCTTTTTCACTTTCTTTTCTCTTCTTCTCTTTGTCTTCCGCCTCCATTCGTTGCAAGCATTCAACACTGGTCAAACTCTCACCATACTGCAGTTGCTGGACACGTTCTCATGGTCGTTTCTGTGGCCTGCTGGTTTGTATATTGGTTTGGATGTGTTTTGCAAAGAAATCTTTTACGGCAGGAGTTGAAGATGATGCTGAACTTGAAGATGTTAGAGTTGAAGATGTTGTTGGAGTTGGAGACGATGTTGGAGTTGAAGATGACATAGAAGGTGTGTCATCAGAAGCGGAAGCAGGCCTTGTGAGAGTCTCTCCATCCTTTCCATCTGTTGCTTCCATCTCACCAACATGATGGATTGTTTGTGGTGCAGATAGTCCTGAGGCACTTGTAGATGGAGATGCACTTCTGTCTTGTGTGGTTGTTGTGGTGGACCTACCTGAGGTTTCAGTGCTGCTGATGCTTCATATCTGGACTCTGGAATCACTGATGGATCAAATGGCACAATCCCACAGCTTCTGAATCCACTCCTCAGTGAGTCAGACTTCATAGCTACGTCCCAGAGCTGCTTTACCAGTTTTGGGAATTCATCTTTCAGTAGTGCTCTCCCCAGATTCAGTCTGGCATATTGGACAAGGATCTTCTCCCAAGCAGCCTTGACTGGGCCATAGACACCCATGTCAAGGGGCTGTAGGTAGTGCGTTGTGTAGGAGGGCAGGCGAAGAATTGTGATGTTGTTGCGGACAGCAAGTTGAACCAAGGGAAACGTGATGTGAGATGCATGTCCATCAAATATCAGTTGGACAGGCCGGATGTCAGGAATGTTTGGAATGAACGTGTTTTGCAACCAGTCATAAAATGTGTCACCTTCCATCCACCCATTGCTTGATGTTGTATATCTGGCATTCTGGGCCCCGCCCATAGTCCATTCATTATACAAGTTCTTCCCACTGTACACAACATAGGGTGGAAAAACATGTCCAGAGGCCGAGCCACACCCCTGGACTGTAGTGGTCTCTCGTCCTGATCCTCCTATGATTCGAAAGACATTCTTTGCACCCTTCTCAGCTATTACCTTCAGTTTGGAAGGGTCAAGTGGCAAACCAGTCTCATCGACATTGTAGATCTGGGCAGGTTTATTTTCAATATCCTTGAAATATCCTTTCTTATTGCCTCTCAGACCACACAGTCAGCCACTGGTTTGGCCTTGGCATATTTGAGCAGTAAGCAAAATTCTACTTAAGGGCTTTTTACACTTGTAAATTTTTGCTTAGCCCCGGACCAACGGTGGGGCTAAGGGGGGGCCTTAGCCCCACCGTTGGTACGGGACTATCCTTAGCCCACTTTCTGTTTACACTCGTTTTTGCCAAAGTGGGCTAGCCCCACCGATAGTACGGTACTATCTGGCCCTGCAAAATAGCAGGGGTTAGCACCGCAATTGCGGTGCCAAGCAAGTGAGTGTAAACAGAACGAAAAAATAATCCTGGGCTAAGCGACGGAGACGAAGTCCGACCCTCACTGACCAATCAGAAACGAGGTAATCAAGTGCTGCCGGTGCGTGCGTGTACGTGTACAGTACACAGCGTAATTATGAATATTCATGTGGTTTGGAAAGTCCGGGGCTAAGAAATACGAGTGTAAAAAGGTCACTTTTCTCCTTAGCCCCGGACAAGACATAGTACGGGACCAATTAGCGAGTGTTAAAAGCTGAAAAAATTGGTACGGGACTAACGATAGTCCTGGGTCAAAGAAAGTCCGGGGGTTAAGAGACACAAGTGTAAAAAGCCCTTTAGGGGCCTCTTTTACCCCGGGGCCTCACTAGGCCCTCTCTCCCCTAAATGTCATCTTCATCGACGATGGCACCTTGGAATATCGCCTGTCAACAGTGGTGTTGCATCTTCTGCCCATCCTTTTATTCTTTGCAGCATCTCATTCAGTGGGTCGTTCAGCTCCAAGATAGACTCTGTGTTTTTGACAAGACACCAGAATGGTCCTGTAATTAGTTTGTCGATGAGCCCCAGTGCCCGGATTTGCGCGAGGTAAACCTTCTCTGTTGAATATCAAAGTTTGAATATCAAAGTTTACAGCTCTGATGAGATTGTTTGGGTCTGGTATGGTGGATATGAAATGGTACGAATTGTCTCGATGTAAGTATGTAGCCCCAGCATCATAGAATAGAATGTTGAGGCGGTTGCCCCCAAAGGTGACTAGGTGGTTGGTTTTACCTTGTTGTTCCAGGATGCATAATGGATATGGGTTCTTTCCTTCAGCTACAACATCTGCTTCATTAATCTTTGAAACCATGTCTGCCTCGGTGGCAAAATTCACAAGAAGGTGCATCTTCCCAAAGAAATTTCCCATATTTGCTATCTCCTCCTGGTTTTCTTCAGTGAGCGTGTCCCAGTTCTCAACCGCTTTTAGAAGAAGAGTCTCCCGGAGTGCCCGTACCCGACTATTGAACTGTGGATTTGTGAGTCCCTGATCCCCCATTGTGTTCTTCTAGGTTGAGATTAGTCCAGCAATTTTGGTTTGCTTCTCTGCAGTGCTGTCAGACACAGCGGCTGTGATCTCTTCCACTGTTGAAGTGAGCAGCGGACCGCTCAAAAGTAAACGGTATCCCCCCCCCCATTCCACACACACAAACACACACATGCACACACATATATATATTTTTATGCCTCCGCCACGAAGTGGTGCCTGAGGCATTATGTTTTCGGGTTGTCCGTCCGTCCGTCCGTCCGTACGTCCGTCCGCTTTCGTTTACGCGATAACTTGAGTAATATTTAATGGAATTTTACCAAACTTGGTCCAAGTATGAAGTGTGATGGGGCAATTATTTGATTAGATTTTGGGTGAAATCGGCTAAAGGTCAAAGGTCAAAGGTCAAGGTCAAATCATGAAATTGTATCCGTTTACGCGATAACTCAATACTGGATGGAGCAAATTTTACCAAACTTGGTCCAAGTATGAAGTATGATGGGGCAATTATTTGATTAGATTTTGGGTGAAATCGGCTAAAGGTCAAAGGTCAAAGGTCAAGGTCAAATCATGAAATTGTATCCATTTACGCGATAACTCAAGACTGGATGGAGCAAATTTCACCAAATTTTGTTGGAGGATGATGTATGATGGGGCAATTACTTGATTAGGTTTTCAGTGAAATCGGACAGAGGTCAAAGGTTAAAGATCAAGGTCAAATCCTAAAATTTATCTGTTTACGTGATAACTCAAAACTGGATGAAGCAGCTTTCACCAAACTTGGTCCAAGTATGATGTATGATGGGACAATTAGTTCAGTAGACTTTAGTGACATTGGCAAGAGGTCACAGGTCAAAAGGTCAAGGTCAAATGCTACAAGTGTTGCAATTTCCCCCATTTCTATGCAATGCCCAAAGATATTTTCTTGAAACTTGGTGTGGGCATGTACTACTGCGTAAAGATTCTCCAGAGAGAGTTTCATGTCATAAGGTCAAAGGTCAAAAGGTCAAAGGTTAGGTGAAAATGTTGCAATATCACTTTTCTCGCAAATGGTTCGATGTATCTTTGTGGAACTTGGTACATACGCATGTACTTACTGGCAGGGATTATCTAGGGAATTTAGGGGTCATGGGTCAATAGTCAGGGGGTCAAAAGTCAAGGTCAACTCCTCAAAATTTTACTATTTCCCTCATATAGGGGAGACCCAGGAGAGTTGAGCCACTTTTTACATAATTTGTCATATTTTCCCCTAATTGTGTTTTTGGCTGAAGACTTTCTTATGGTTGGAAGTTAAGATCATATGTCATAATCCAGTTTTGTTAATTATACGGAAGGTGATTGCATTTCAGAATAAGAGCCCGTTCAAAAAAAGATGTCAAATGGCACAAGTCTCCTGTAGGACGAGGAGAGTTGAGCATACCCGCTATGAGAGTTGAGCCACCCATGGGAGAGTTGTGCCATACTGTACTAGGGAGTGGGAAAGTCGTATATCTCGTGAGGATGGGCCCGCATGAATACATTTAATGTGCTGTTCTTATCGAATATCACTATTTTGTAAATTGAAATACAATGACTCTAACAGAGAACTATAATTTTTTTTTCAGATAGAAAGAACTTCAAGATAGGCTTTACAAGTTGTAGACAAATTGATGATGTCATCGAAATGTTCTGACTTAGAGTTGGCTACCTGGGGCCGACAATCAATAACTTTAAAACACTTCCATGACATATGCTCCGGCGACAAATGCTCCGGCGCGAATTGCTAATGTTGAAGCTTACACAAACCCTTACCCCTACCCTAACCCTAACCCTAATCCAAATCCTTACCCTGCTCTGACCCAAAAACTCAATCATACCCACGAGGCTCACTCTCTCTTCGGAGAGATATTAATGTCAGAGCAATAATTGTCGGCGGAGCATACGAGTATGTCGTGTCACCCTTTAAAACACAATAACTTCTTTGAGAAATCATTACTCATGAAGACAATAATTGAGTAAGCGAAAAACCATTGGCAGCTTCATTAAAATTTTAAAATAACATTAAAACACAACTGATATAACCCTTACATAGATCTTACAATGCTTTTCAGAGCTCGCTCTAACCGATATGCAACCTTGAACAGGAGATAAAGATTGTAGTGCGTGGAAATTAACATGACAATTTGTTTCATTTAGCTCACGTCAGCTTCAGGCTATGCTATTGATATTTATGTATCATCCTCTTTGTTGTGAATTTCAATTTCCATGGGGTTTCATTCAACGTCTAAAGACAACAAGGGGCCACAAAACTTTCCAGAATTGCCTGAATACAGTCACATCTTTTCCAGTTACATCCTTTCAAATTTCAGACGATGATATCATATTGTTAACAATATCTGCTAAAAAAACGTAGTCCTATGAACAACATAATGCCAACCAGTGACTCTTCCATCTACCTGGCAAAACAATACAAAATAACAAAATGACCTCAACAAATGATTTGTTAGATTCAACGAAATGCAGAATACCATGATTGCAGTGTGAACCAACACGACTTTAACAATAATGACACAACAAACAATGATGGTGCCCTTCACTCTTAGAAAAAATGTGCTGATTAGAACCTCTTCTTGTCCCGTATTTAAGATTCTTTATAGACCCTTTTTGTATAGGGTTCTACAATGTATAAAGAACCCTATACAAAAACGGTCATTTTTCTGTTTATCCATGTATCTCTTGAGTGTCATTCAATCTACACCAAATGCTCGAGCGGCAGCTCGAACACTGTTCAACTCTTCGACTGCTTTTGCTCCTCGCTGGAGCAATCATGGATCACTCCCACAGTCTGATGTCCTTTTGTGTATTTGTGGCATTGTCTGAAAGAAAAGTAAATATTTGTATAAATAAGATAATGGTAAAAGGAGAGTTGAGCCATATATCATGTCTCCTCATGATGAGTGGCTCAACTCTCCAAAGGTCGGCCATTTTTGCATGTGACTTAACTACCACTAGAGCAGTTGCATCATATTTAACCAAAAACATCAGAAATAATCAACAATGCAGAGGCTACGCGTTGCCCATATTGCGACCAAAGTAACTGCTAGTATATGAATAATAAGAAGGGTCTTACCTCTAACTCTCAAATCCACTTTTCAGCGCGATATTTGGTTTTCCTTTCACAAAATCTCCCATGAGTTACCATGGATCTTGCTGACTTAACTGGAAAGAAAGTTATATTGTACACTACCAGCAGAGGGAGTTTTAACTTTTTATCTAAAGTGCAAGTGTGAGATTTAGGGGGTGGATCAACTCTCCTTGTGGCTCAAGTCTCCTGGGTCTCCCCTACTAGTATATGCAATGCTTGCATTATTAGTTTCAAAACTTAATACATGCATTACCTAATGGAGATTCTCTGGGAAATTTCCAGCCAGAAGGTCAAAGGTCAAAGGTTAAGGGTCAAAGGCCAGGTTTCAATGCCCCCCCCCCAAAAAAAAAAAAAAACCAAAAAAAAAAATCTATTTTGTACTGTCATTACACTCTTTCTTCAAACCTTGGAAATTACTCAATGCATAAACTTATAAAAAGGTCTGTCAGAATTCAAGTAAAAATTCTCAATTCCCCAAATATGTGTACCTGCACTCTTAGAAAATTATACCACACCCAGTTCAAGACATTTCTGACAAACCTGTCATTTCAATATTTTGCCAATTATGTGAAACTGTCATGGATCACACATTGCGAAGACATTGTACTATACGCCTATTGGGAGTATCATGCATTATTGCGGAGGCATCAGTCGCAATAGCGACATTTCTAGTTTCTTTCTTTTTTTATATACAAACCCATTAAATTTGAATAATATTTTTCGATTTCTTTGTTAAACATTTTGTTTGGGCGCGCAGCAGGCATCGCGAGAATTTGATAATATTAGCCTAAAATATCTCAGTTTGTGCTGAAATAACATTTAATCTATTAATTATCATTATCTATTTGAGAAATGATACATATAAATTATCGCAAAATACCGTATTTGATAAAAAAAATAAGGGGTATGTTTGTGCATTAAAGCCAAAATAATTATTGAAATTATCGCGATCCCGCCGGGTGATGGTAGTGTAAAAATTGTTGAATAACACATGTTCACCTACTTAATCGGTGTTCAGAAAAAGAAGCAAACGCATTTATTAGTTTGAAAAGATCTGAATTTGTTCATTATCATTTAACAAATGATAATTTGAATATGATTGTGTATGATTAAAGCCAAAATGATTATTGAAATTATCGCGATCTCGCCGGGTCATAGCGTAAAAGAAAGTTGAATGACGCATGTTAACCTACTTATGTTGCTACTCCGCTGAGAGAAGATGTGAATATTTTGACGAGGAGGACTCCATACAGTTGTCTATACTGGTAATATGCTGTCTCCAAAACATCTACGTCCAGACAAACATTCCTAAATCCACGATGCTCAGTGATGCAGTCCAGTGACTTTGTCTCATCGTAGCCTGCAAACTTGTCCATCTTGAGCACCACTTGGTCTATTTCCTTGCAGCAGATGCTCTCCCTCACTGTTGGCATTGGCTGACAGCCATTGAAGCATGAGCACCTGAAGATACACACAAAGAGAGGTTGAAAAGAACAAAAGGACTAATGAAATAAAAGGTTGTTCACATAACAGGAAAAAAAAATATGTGGGAATTTCCAGTGAAACGGAACAGCTTAGAGTGTACTCACTCCCAGGTAGGCAAGAACTGCTTTAACATAATGGTTGCGTTCACACGCTCTTCATAAAATTGAAGTTTAGGTCGAAAACTTAACTCTTGATGATTAGCTCCTCTCTTGAATTCACGATGCGGGTTCACACGCGCACCTGAACTTTAATTTTCAATTTACGAGCGAATCCCGCTCAATGATTATACCGGAAGTGCGGAGTCTTCACTATGACCTTGTTTCCGTACAAAATAGCATGGGGTGGTTTTCTTCATTATTGCTTCACATATGTCCGGCTCTGCCCACACAGCGATCAACGGGTCTGTCTCCTCCTTAGTCCAGCCTTGTCAGTTCTGTTTCTTCTTGCCTCCGCGTGCGCCTGCGCCTCCTCTCGCCGATTCTTCTGACATGTTCTGATTATTTGATTTTTTAACTCAGGAATAAAAACAACTGTCCATCTGAATCAGAGAAATCCTTCGCCATCTGCTCCTGCACGTCCTTTTCTGTATTTGTGTGATACATGTTCACATAGTTTAAACAAGATTTGGGCAATTCAGAACAAAATATGCCATATACATATGTAGCTCAGCAGCTACCTTCCTCGAATTACAGTATATGATTGTGCGGGTTATGTTCTTTTGACACTGTTTCACTTCATCAGTTAAGAATTAGAAAATGTCATCATATTCTCTCCTTCCTGTCTCAAAGCAGACATACTCCAAAGTGGACATCACGTACGACTTTATCATATGCGCTCAGGACATCCTCAACATGACGCCCAGCAATTTGAACTGTAATTTTGCCACCATCATTTTCAACACCCCATAATTGCCTCTAAACAAGAGAAAAGTCAAATTTGACAATTTCAAAGTTACTTCCTTTTGTGAGTTGAGGGCAGACCTGATCGGCAATGTCCTCGTTCAGGAAGACATAACGTTTCACAAATGTGTGAAATTGATACTGTACTACACTTACCTTTACAATCCTCTTCAGTGTGCTTCTGGCAGACCTGAAGCATACCAATGTCTGCTCCACAGTTCCACAGTCATGTATTGGTACCTGAAAATTGTCATAGCTAGTCTTCATTTTGTGAATAGCTTCATAGAGTTCTTGGGCCTCACGTTCATGTTTGCATCCCCACTTTTTTGCAGCAGTCACCTTCATAGACATGTGGGTTGAGTGAATGCAGCAATATTAGTAGAACACATCAGTGAGAGTTTGAGCAAAATCGGACAATCCGTTAAAAAGTTATGAATTTTTGAAGTTTCTGCTCAGTCACGGCTGGATGAAAAGACTACTATAGCTTGTGATGTCACATAAGTACAACAATATAAAGAAAGAATAAAGAAAATTCAACATATTTCCATTTTTCTCGCATAACAAAAGAACACTTGACTTCTCTTTTTCAGAAGGCAGGGGGAATAATACTACCCTTAACATACGTCAGTAGCAAGTCAAAGAAATGTGCACTTTATTCAAAAAGTAAAGTTTTGTGAAATTCTCCTTTTATTTTCCTTAATTAGTTGTATGCATGTGACATCATACACTTTAGTAGTCTTCTCTTCCAGCAGTGACTGCGCAGATACTTAACCCTAACTAGTCCGGGGGGGGGGGGGGGGGGGGGGGGGGGGGGGGGGCCTCCGAGGCAAAAAGCTATCGCCGCGACGTTTCCTGACTTTTTTCTCGCGAGTCTCCCGCACCTTTTGACACCAAATTTGTGACGCCCGGGCGCGCGGTTCCGAAGTTACGCATAAATATGTACATGCATGTCAGACCCAAAATTGCTCAAAAACGTAAATTCGTGTACAATTTCAATCATGCAAACTGTTCTTACAGGCAAATTTCATAAAAGCATGATTATTTTGGTGTTTTATTGATTAAAATCAATGAATAACATGTTTTCTTGTTCGGAGCGATGTCGCGGACAAATTTCATCGAAAAAATAATGAAAAACATAAAGTCGAAAAAACAAAGAAATAGATAAGAAATTTAAAAAACAATAAAATACTTCAGAATTTTTTCTGATATCACAATTTTTTTTACAACATTTGCTAAGAACACTAAAAAGAATATTTACACAAAAAATGTGCCTGTTTTGAGCTTTATCTGAATCGACGGCCAGCGCATGCGCACACAGACATCTTATCTGTTCATGGATTTGAAATTTGCGCTGACCGTCAATTCAGTGTAGCTCTCCCAAGGTCCTCTCGACCGAGTCACATTCAGTCATCAATTCGAACAGAAAGGGACTATTGGCGGAACCAAACGTTGCCCGAAGCCTGTTTTCAATACTTCAACTTAACTGGTGAGTCTTCAAATTGAAGAAATTTTTGGATTTTAAGTTGATATTTACCCGCGATACTACGTCTGTCGTGATCCTGAATGCTACAATGCGCAGCCCCATTACGCTACGCGTATGGGGCTGCTGGTCGCTATGCGTATGGGGCTGCTGGTCGCAGTTAATTGCATGATTACTAAGACATGAGAGCACTTTGGGGCGAGTAAGTCTCACAGTGTTAGTTATATGAAAGGTACTTTAACCTGAAACACAAACTAAGACAAGGAAATTCAGGGAAACTTTTGAGGTACCAAAACTTTATATTATCTTTAATCATGTTTTCATGTTTCTGTCAATCCGTTCATGCAACTTGTTACTGTGTATTCTGAGGATCCCTGCGTATTTATTTTCCTTCCCAAAAGAAGTTCTCGAGGGGCTGTGAAACAGGCCCTTTATGTATGTGTGTGTCTGTTTGTCCATACATGTGTGCCCCGAATGTCCAAGCTGATTACGTTAATTGTTGAGCGATTTCAAATGTGGTTATTTTACCTGATAGGACTTTTTATATAAAAAACAACAAAAAATTTGAAATTAACTTTAATTGCCATTGAATAGGCATATTTCATTCTGGACAACCTTTTAGTGAATTTCTGATCAGACTGTTCACAGGGTACCCCATTTTAAGCAGATGAATGGAAATTTTGGTTCAGAATGAAATATATCTGGATTTGCATTTTGCCCATTCCTGTAGGTGGGAGTTTTGCTTTATGAAAACGTATGAATAAAAAATAACAATGAAGTCACTGACCTATAACAAAACTTCAAATCTGGGCAGAGAGCCCTGTCAGCAGAATTCAGGATATACTCCTCTGGAGATTCCTCTTGAAGCTCCTATTCAAGCAGATTGAGAGCACTGGCTGGAGAATGTCCCCTCCGATACAAATCCTCCAGTTTCTGGCAAGTGTCAGAGCTCACATCCCTGAATTTCAGTCCTGCAGGGATGGAGATGGCATGGTTGTGCATCCAACTGATGGTGACAAGAGTTGGGAGCAACTCCAAATGGGGATCTGAGTTTCTGCGAGGAGAGAATGGGGTGGGGCAAGAAGATAAATATGACAATTTTTAAAGTTCTATAATAACATAATGCATTTTGGTATCATTACACTGTCCTCTTTCGCACAAATAAAAGAAGATGCTTCTGTCTGGCTGCCAGGTGATGGAAAGTCCATGTTCTTCCGAAGCTAGCTTTGCTACTTGCTTTAATGTCTTCTATGGGCAATGATACTTCACAGGAACATATATATCTAAGGAGTCATCATGCCCTTGAAACTGCTTGAGGGAAACATCGATTGTGAATGTTTTTTATACTTTTCGAGTCTTTTATGGCGGTGGTACAACTTCATCTCACAGGCTCTCCATACATGTATGGACAGCGGGAAAATTTCAGACTTCTCATCATGTACATCAAGCTGAAACACTTCCTTGATTGTCTTTTCATATTGTGCCTTTTTGCAAGACTTTCTGTCCTAAGGAATAGCTGTCATTGCATTCTTTTGCCTGCACAGACGACAGTACTGTTCCAAAAACTGTTTATGCCTGGATGCCATGGCCATGGGATGCTTTGCCTTTTAAAGAAATAACATCAAATAATCTTCAACAGACCCTTCAAAACACTGATCACATCACACCCACTATGTGTATGGTCAATGAATTGACCACATACTAGAGTCGATGAGAAAAACCCGAGTGGGTAACCAGTGTCATGACTCCACAATGTGTGTTAACGTATGCATGGCAATATGCTTTGCATGTCTGGAAAAAAGAGGTGTCAATGGGTATGGTGTACTCTTAATAAAGCCGTTTTTCCAAATTCTCAGTTTTGATTGCAAATTCAAATCAAATGATCAGGTCAACCACTTCCCCCTCCAAAGCAATTGGGGCATCAGAATAAGCTTACATATAGATCATAAACCCTGTGAAAAGGGTAAGTGTCATGGTTGTATACAGACAAATACTTTTATCTTTCCACTTGTCATTTTGTCGTGAACATGTTTGGCAAAATGTACATAAAAGGAATAGCTTGTCAAGCACTTAACTTTATCTCATGAACACTTAACTTTACTTGAAGACTTTCACTTATATCCTATCCACTCAAAAATAATCACAAGGACAAGGTACAATATTTGTATCACATATGAATAACTTGAACAACTTGCTTACTGATTTTCAGTAGCATCGTGCCTTCCTCCATCTCCATACTGCTGCCTATATTGGTAATAGGCCGTCTCCAAAACATCTACGTCCAGACAGACATTCCTAAATCCACGATGCTCGGTGATGCAGTCCAGTGACTTTGTCTCATCGTAGCCTGCAAACTTGTCCATCTTGAGCACCACTTGGTCTATTTCCTTGCAGCAGATGCTCTCCCTCACTGTTGGCATTGGCTGACAGCCACCGGAGTATGAGCACCTCTAGATACACACACAAAGAGAGGTTAAAAAGAACAAAAGGACTAAATAAAAGATTGTTCACACAACCAAAAAAAAAACCAAACAAACAAATGCACGGGAATTTCCAGTGAAAAGGAACAGCTTAGAAGTGTACTCACTCCCAGGTCAGCAAGAACTGCTTTAACATAATGGTTGAGTTCACACGCTCTTTATAAAATTGAAGTTTATGTCGAAAACTTAACTCTCGATGATTAGCTCCTCTTCACACACGCACCTAAACTTTAAATTTCAATTTACGAGCAAATCCCGCTCAATGGTTATACCGGAAGTGGGACGTCTTCATGACCTTGTTGTACAAAATAGCATGGGGTGGTTTTCTTCTCTTTTGCTTCACATATGTCCGGCTCTGCCCACACAGCGATCAACGATTCTGTCTCCTCCTTAGTCCAGCCTTGTCGGTTCTGTTTCTTCTTGCCTCCGCGTGCGCCTGCGCCTCCTAATCTCGCCGATTCTTCTGACATGTTCTGATTATTATCTTTTTTAAACTCAGGAATTAAAACACCTGTCCATCTGGATCAGAGAAATCCTTTGCCATCTGCTCCTGCACATCTGTATTTGTGTGATACATATTCACATTGTTTAAACAAGATTTGGGCAATTCAGAACAAAATATTCATTCATTCATTCATTCATTTATTTCCCCAAATACAGTATGCACACATTTTGTAAAAACTGTTGTCTCTTAACTGAAACAGAGACTGAATTGTCCACATTGCTTGCAGCCTTTGCGCAAATACCGCAAACCTCCTACCTGAACTCTGCCACCTCAGCTGTGGGCATTGTGCATAAAATGTCTAAAGGCAACTCGCGAAAACTTCGTGCCACGAATAACAGGCCGTTAGCTCCAATTCACAAAAATTTCATGTCGTGACAATATCGTGTTTTACAGTACACTCAAAATGATTATTATATGAGAGACAAGAAAAAAAAAGAACTGTGAAGTAAAGAGGATCAGCCTAGCAGTTCAGTCCTATTCATCGATGTAGGCGACACCAACAAAAAGAAGAAGCAAATAGATCCAAGGCAAGGGTGATGATGACGTGTAGCGGTCCCCTCGTCGACCGCGAAGAAGAGATGCAGAAAGCGGATCACCACAGAAGAATTCCTAGGGTTGAATTTGGATTCCTAGGTGATGGAGATGTGTAGGGATGATCTCTTTGGCCGCGAAGAAGAGATGTAGAAAGCGGATCACCACAGAAAATTGTCAGCGTTGAATTTGAATTCCGAGGCGATGATTCCTTGACAGTACGTATGCAGGCACCTCAAAAATGATCAGTGGCAAAGGTTCCAGTAGCAGCAACAATCCAGCAACAATCAATCCAGAGCTGGGACGATCGGCGACAGAAGTATCCAATTGAGTAACACAAAAACTGATGAAGGCAACACGAAAGTGTCGATGAAGATAACACGACTGCGTTCATAAAGACAACAGCATACAAGGTATCAGAAGTACCAGCTCAGGGTATTACTGCAAAACGTCAGCAGTGAACTAGCATCAGTATTCATTAAAGGCATATGCGAAGAAGGCTCTTATGTCCATACAGTTCGATTCACAGGACATAGAAATATATATGAACATATATTGTAAAGCTCAAAACAGCAAAGCGTCCAGCAAAGTGCCAATTAGGAATTGGTCATTCTCAACAGCAAAATGCAGCAGAATGCAGCTAGCTCACAAAGTAAAGATGTGAAAACAGGGTCCCTCATAAAAACCAGGGCAGCTGGTTATATCCAAATATTGAGAATAGATGAGCTCACAAGTTCGGATTTCCGAGTGGGAAGCGATGGCCCCAGTTTAACCACTGCTACAAAATGTAAGAGTGTGAATTGTATGTCCCTTGTCGGTGATGTAGCGTGGTACATGTAATACAATCACAACTCTTATGCTCTGACGCGACGAAAGACCAAGCACATATTTTGATGTGTGGTCCGTACATGCGAACATTTATTGGTACTACATCCAGCGTATATAGGGTAACACAAACATATATACATGCTCCTTAATTTCACTTGACACCCATATCTTCCCATGACAGTGGTCATGGGTATGGCAGGGAGAATCGCCCTTGAGGACTTATCCCCAAGAGGGGAGAATCCAGAATGACCCCTTTATTAAACCATGTGAGGGTTACATGTAAGAGATCAGTCTTTGATGTAAGAATTAGTTTGGTTACATGTAGCAGAACTGGACAAAGCATTGACTGTGGGAACTGTAAAAACAGGAGTCCGAATTACTTGCTGACAAACTCTTCACTCCATGTCCTCTCAATAATTTCCTCCAAGCTCGAAAAGCATAAAGTCTGTCTTATATGTCCCCAGCAATGAAAACAAGGATGAGGAGAAAATGGAAAGAAAGACGAACAAGAGGATGAGAAAGGGGTAGAAAAGAAAAGCAAGCCAGTAGAGCAAGCAGCAAGTATGAAAAATAAGACAGAGACCTATACATGAAAGTTATTTATTATCGTCAGCTAACAGTTCAGTTAGAAGTAACGATGCCTGCTGCATTTTCCTCTTTTGCTTCCCAAGCAAGGAAGCCAGGTGGTTTACTCCCGATGTAAAGTTTGCCTGAATATGTTCAGCATGAGTCCTCGAATTATCCTTCCTTCTCTCTATGAGCTCAGTCAAGTTGATGACAGCATTTTTGACAGCTTTAACCTCAGCCCTCAGTCCCGCAATTTCAGCAGACAGATGGGCTTCCAAGTTTGAAATTGCATCCAAAATTTTGTTGACGGTGTCGGAGTACCTCTACGATGATGTAGCCTTCCGTTTCGGCACCTTCTTCCCAGTTGAAAGAGGTGCTGGGTTAAATGCACTTCCAGCAGCACTCGTTTCCCCCTCGATGTCGTTGCAGTCTGAAGTCAGGACCTTAACCTTGGTCACTTCTACAATGTCTGAAATCGGTGAGTAGTTCTCATCCAACAATGGCGTATCCCGTGGTTGGCACTGACACCTGGCAGCACAGTATCTATGAGGTGCTGGAATGTTGCAGGTGCACCTTGCATGCTGAATGGCATTACCTTAGACTCATAAACTCTTCTTCATTCTTCTCGTTTTCCTTCGCTTGTTGCTGTTCCTCATCATCCTTTTGTTCCTTGTCCTCCTCTTGTACGTCTGTCTCCTTGATTTCCTCTGCACACATTAGGAGAAAGAAAGGCATCTCTACCATCTTTTACCTATTATTTATTACCATCTTTTGGTTTTTGATTGACCTGTTGCAAGTGCCGGCTGATGGCATGGACCCTCACCTGACAGTTTGGCATGGGACATGTTATTTAAGCATCGTCTGCTGGCCCTCCACCTCTGCCATGCCCATCTGCCCGGCTTTCTGCAAGTGATCTGTCTTTTGCAGCTTCCTTCTCAATGCCATGCATTGTTTGATAGTGCCGTATCAAATCATACACAGTGACATGACATTCTGTGCATTCCCTTTTTCGATGCCCCTGTATTGATAACAATATGAATTTGATATACTATGTACTCCTCAATCTTAAATACGACCAAATTTGGTTACTATCGTTTTTATGCTTCCCAACTGATAGGGTACAACTTGAACTTAATCATGTTTTCATGTTTCTGTCAATCCGTTCATACAACTTGTTACTGTGTATTCTGAGGGTCCCTGGGTATTTATTTTCCTTCCCAAAAGAAGTTCTCGAGGGGCTGTGAAACAGGCCCTTTATGTATGTGTGTGTCTGTTTGTCCATACATGTGTGCCCCGAATGTCCAAGCTGATTACGTTAATTGTTGAGCGATTGCGAATGTGGTTATTTTACCTGATAGGACTTTTTATATAAAAAACAACAAAAAATTTTGAAATTAATTTTAATTGCCATTAAATAGGCATATTTCATTCTGGACAACCTTTTAGTGAATTTCTGATCAGACTGTTCACAGGGTACCCCATTTTAAGCAGATGAATGGACATTTTGGTTTCAGAATGAAATATATCTGGATTTGCATTTTGCACATTCCTGTAGGTGGGAGTTTTGCTTTATGAAAACGTATGAATAAAAAATAACAATGAAGTCACTAACCAATAACAAAACTTCAAATCTGGGCAGAGAGACCTGTCAGCAGAATTCAGGATATACTCCTCTGGAGATTCCTCTTGAAGCTCCAATTCAAGCAGATTGAGAGCACTGGCTGGAGAATGTCCTCTCCGGTACAAATCCTCCAGTTTCTGGCAGGTGTCGGAGCTCACATCCCTGAATTTCAGTATTGCAGGGATGGAGATGGCATGGTTGTGCTCCCAACTGGTGGTGACAAGAGTTGGGAGCAACTCCAAATGGGGATCTGAGTTTCTGCAAGGAGAGAATGGGGTTCGGCAAGAAGATGAATATGATAATTTTTAAAGTTCTATAATAACATAATGCATTTTGGTATCATTACACTGTCCTCTTTCACACAAATAAAAGAAGAGGCTTCTGTCTAGCTGCCAGATGATGAAAAGTCCATGTTCTTCCGAAGCTAGCTTTGCTACTTGCTTTAATGTCTTCTATGGGCAATGATACTTCACAGGAACATATATCTTAGGAGTCATCATGCCCTTGAAACTGCTTGAGGGAAACATCGATTGTGAATGTTTTTTATGCTTTTCGAGTCCTTTAAGGCGGCGGTACAACTTCATCTCACAGGCACTCCATACATGCATGTACAGCGGTAAAATTTCAGACTTCTCATCACGCACATCAAGCTGAAACACTTCCTTGATAGCCTTTTCATATTTTCCTTTTTGCAAGACTTTCTGTCCTAAGGAATAGCTGTCATTGCATTCTCTTGCCTGCAGAGATGACAGAATTGTTCCAAGAACTGTTTATGCCTGGATGCCATGACCATGGGATGCTTTGCCTTTTAAAAGAAATAACATCAAATAATCTTCAACAGACCCTTCAAAACACTGATCACATCACACCCATTATGTGTGTGGTCAGTGAATTGACCACATACTAGAGTCGATGAGAAAAACCTGAGTGGGTAACCAGTGTCATGACTCCACAATGTGTGTTAACGTATGCATGGCAATATGCATTGCATGTCTGGAAAAAAGGAAAGTGTGGACAGGTATGGTGTACTCTTATAAAGCTGTTTTTCCAAAATTCTCAGTTTTGATCGCAAATTCAAATTTAAATGATCAGATCAACCACTTCCCCCTCCAAAGCGAGTGGGGCATCAGAATAAGCTTACATGTAGATCATAGTCCCTGTGAAAAGGGTAAGTGTCATGGTTGAATACAGACAAATACTTCCATCTTTCCATTTGTCATTTTGTCGTGAACATGTTTGGCAAAATGTACATAAAAGGAATAGCTTGTCAATCACTTAATTTTATCTCATTAAGACTTAACTTTACTTGAAGACTTTCACTTATATCCTATCCACTCAAAAATAATCACAAGGACAAGGTACAAAATTTGTATCACATATGAATAATTGTGAACAACTTGCTTACTGATTTTCAGTGGCATCGTGCCTTCCTCCATCTCCATACTGTTGTCTATACTGGTAGTATGCTGTCTCCAAAACATCTACGTCCATACAAACATTCCTAAATCCACGATGCTCAGTGGTGCAGTCCAGTGACTTTGTCTCATCGTAGCCTGCAAACTTGTCCATCTTGAGCACCACTTGGTCTATTTCCTTGCAGCAGATGCTCTCCCTCACTGTTGGCATTGGCTGACAGCCAACGGAGTATGAGCACCTGTAGATACACACAAAGAGAGGTTAAAAAAGAAAAAACGGACTAAATAAAAGATTGTTCACACAACAACAACAAAAAAGAAAAAAAAATGCACGGGAATTTCCAGTGAAAAGGAACAGCTTAGAAGTGTACTCACTCCAAGGTCAGCAAGAACTGTTTCAAAATAATAGTTGCATTCACACGCTGTTCCTAAACTTTAAAGTTTAGGTTGAAAACTTAACTCTCGATGATTAGCTCCCTTCTTGAATTCATGATGCGGGTTCACACGCTCACCTAAACTTTAAGTAAATATCAATTTACGAGCGAATCCCGCTCAATGGTTATACCGGAAGTGCGGCGTCTTCGCCATGACCTTGTTTCCGTACAAAATAGCATGGGGTGGTTTTCTTCTCTGTTGCTTTACATATGTCCGGCTCTGCCCACACAGCGATCAACGGGTCCGTCTCCTTCTTAGTCCAGCCTTGTCGGTTCTGTTCTTCTTGCCTCCGCATGCGCCTGCGCCTCCTACTCTCGCTGATTCTTCTGACATGTTCTGATTATTTGTTTTTTTTAACTCAGGAATAAAAACAACTGTCCATCTGAATCAGAGAAATCCTTCGCCATCTGCTCCTGCACGTCCTTTTCTGTATTTGTGTGATACATGTTCACATAGTTTAAACAAGATTTAGGCAATTCAGAACAAAATATGCCATATAGCTCAGCAGCTACCTTCCTCGAATTACAGTATATGATTGTGCGGGTTATGTTCTTTTGACACTGTTTCACTTCATCATGTAAGAATTAGAAAATGTCATCATATTCTCTCCTTCCTGTCTCAAAGTAGACATACTCCAAAGTGGACATCATGTACGACTTTATCATATGCGCTCAGGACATCCTCAACATGATGCCCAGCAATTTGAACTGTAATTTTGCCCCATCATTTTCAACACCCCATAATTGCCTCTAAACAAGAGAAAAGTCAAATCTGACAATTTCAAAGTTACTTCCTTTTGTGAGTTAAGGGCAGACCTGATCGGCAATGTCCTTGTTCAAGAAGACATAACGTTTCACAAATGTGTGAAATTGATACTGTACTACACTTACCTTTACAATCCTCTCCAGTGTGCCTCTGGCAGACCTGAAGTGTACCAACCACAGTAAATTTTGTCATGCTCATGGTTTAGAAGAGAAAGCCTGTACCCTTCAAGAGCACTTTCCAGTTTGGATGATCAGCAGAGGGTACGTTCAGGGGCAACTCCTCTCCGACTTCCTGCAACCAATTTTCACACTCAAATTCCTCACAGTTATGCTGCGGGCTGCACACATTGCAGCAAAATTCTGCTTGCTGCAGGTGTATGTGTACTTTGTCATTGACTTGTCCTTTCAACACAATGGACACTTGATTTCTGAAATGCCCTTTTCACAGCAATCACAGCTAACTAGACCATCAGGTGATGCCCCAATACAAGGTTGTTTGAAATTAATGAAGAAACCACATTCATGTATTGGTACCTGAAAATTTTCATGGCTAGTCTTCATTTTGTGAATAGCTTCATAGAGTTCTTGGGCCTCACGTTCATGGTCACATCCCCACTTTGTTGCAGCAGTACTTAAAGTCTTTGATGGGTAACAGATCAACTTGATGAGAGATGGTGCATGCAGGCTCTGCTAGATTTGTTCTATATGCACTCTTCATCTTGGATGATGTCACCGTACTATCACAGTCCGCAAACCAAAGTTTAGAATGTGCCTGTGATCTTGTACATCTCTCCACACACTTGACCTGTTCTGGGGAAATGGTGACATTTAACACTGTTGCAAATACAGTATGCTCACATTTTGTAAAAACTGTGGTCTCTTAACTGAAACAGAGACTGAATTGTCCACATTGCTTGCAGCCTTTGCGCGAATACCGCAAATCTCCTGCCTGAACTCTGCCACCTCAGCTGTGGGCATTGTGCATAAAATGTCTAAAGGCAACTCGCGAAAACTTCATGCCACGAAAAAGAGGCCGTCAGCTCCAATTCACAAAAATTTCATGGCGCGACAATATCGTGTTTTACAGTACCCTCAAAATGATTATTATATGAGAGACAAGAAAAAAATGAACTGAAGAGGATCAGCCTACCAGTTCAGTCCTGGTCATCGATGAAGGCAACACCAAGAAGAAGAAGAAGCAAATAGATCCAAGGCAAGGGTGATGATGACGTGTAGCGACTGCGAAGAAGAGATGCAGAAAGCGGATCACCACAGAAGAATTTGTAGGGTTGAATTTGGATTCCTAGGTGATAGAGATGTGTAGCGATGATCTCTTTGACCGCGAAGAAGAGATGTAGAAAGCAGATCACCACAGAAAATTTTCATCGTTGAATTTGAATTCCGTGGCGATGATTCCTTGACAGTACGTATAAAGGCACCTCAAAAATGATCAGTGGGAAAGGTTCCAGTAGCAGCAACAATCCAGCAACAATCAATCCAGAGGTGGGACGATCGGCGACAGAAGTATCCAATTGAGTAACACAAAAACTGATGAAGGCAACACGAAAGTGTCGATGAAGACAACACGACTGCATTCATAAAGACAACAGCATACAAGGTATGAGAAGTACCAGCTCAGGGTATTACTGCAAAACATCAGCAGTGAACTAGCATCAGTATTCATTAAAGGCATATGCGAAGAAGGCTCTTATGTCCATACAGTTTGATTCACAGGACATAGAAATATATATGAACATATATTGTAAAGCTCAAAACAGCAAAGCGTCCAGCAAAGTGCCGATTAGGAATTGGTCATTCTCAACAGCAAAATGCAACAGAATGCAGCTAGCTCACAAAGTGAAGATGTAAAAGCAGGGTCCCTCATAAAAACCAGGGCAGCTGGTTATATCCAAATAATGAGAATAGATGAGCTCACTTAATTTTATCTCATGAAGACTTAACTTTACTTGAAGACATTCACTTATATCCTATCCACTCAAAAATAATCACAAGGACAAGGTACAAAATTTGTATCACATATGAATAACTTGAACAACTTGCTTACTGATTTTCAGTAGCATCGTGCCTTCCTCCATCTCCATACTGCTGCCTATATTGGTAATAGGCCGTCTCCAAAACATCTACGTCCAGACAGACATTCCTAAATCCACGATGCTCGGTGATGCAGTCCAGGGACTTTGTCTTATCGTAGCCTGCAAACTTGTCCATCTTGAGCACCACTTGATCTATTTCATTGCAGCAGATGCTTTCCCTCACTGTTGGTTTTGGCTGACAGCCACCGGAGTATGAGCACCTCTAGATACACACACTAAGAGAGGTTAAAAAGAACAAAAGGACTAAATAAAAGATTGTTCACACAACCAAAAAAAAAAAAAAAAAAAAAAAAATGCACGGGAATTTCCAGTGAAAAGGAACAGCTTAGAAGTGTACTCACTCCCAGGTCAGCAAGAACTGCTTTAACATAATGGTTGAATTCACACGCTCTTCATAAAATTGAAGTTTATGTCGAAAACTTAACTCTCGATGATTAGCTCCTCTTCACACACGCACCTAAACTTTAAATGTCAATTTACGAGCAAATCCCGCTCAATGGTTATACTGGAAGTGGGACGTCTTCGCCATGACCTTGTTGTACAAAATAGCATGGGGTGGTTTTCTTCTCTTTTGCTTCACATATGTCCGGCTCTGCCCACACAGCGATCAACGGGTCTGTCTCCTCCTTAGTCCAGCCTTGTCGGTTCTGTTTCTTCTGGCCTCCGCGTGCGCCTGTGCCTCCTAATCTCGCCGATTCGTCTGACATGTTCTGATTATTATCTTTTTTAAACTCAGGAATTAAAACACCTGTCCATCTGGATCAGAGAAATCCTTCGCCATCTGCTCCTGCACATCTGTATTTGTGTGATACATATTCACATAGTTTAAACAAGATTTAGGCAATTCAGAACAAAATATGACATACAGCTCAGCAGCTACCTTCCTCGAATTACAGTATATGATTGTGCGGGTTGTGTTCTTTTGACACTGTTTCACTTCATCAATTAAGAATTTGAAAATGTCATCAAATTCTCTCCTTCCTGTCTCAAAGTAGACATGTTTGATGTTTGGGTTATCTGGTGATGCAATTATGGTGTCATAATTCGTCATTCCCAAACTTGATAACACTGTTTTACGGACTTCCAGGGTTGCTGTGGTAGTCATAGTGACCAGTGGCATTGTGGGAAGTGATGACTGAAGTTCTCCAAGTAAGCTGTAGTTTGAGCGGAATGCCTTGGTTTTTTCTGATGAATATCCCCTAAATTTAAGAACAAAATTATAAAACCTCGTCAACTCTTTAGTGTTTTAAAGAAAGTGAGAATGTACTGTATGAACACATTGTTTGATGGTCAATTTTGACAAATAACATGTCTCTTTACTACTATTCTCATTTGTACACTAAAACACATGCCACTGGGGTGACAAATGGCGCTAGTGTACTTTGGTATCCATGTGAATAAAATATGTTCTGCTGATTGAAATTCAACCAAACTTTCAGGGAAAATTCTACAAAATCTTTTAAATCACTCTTGTAAATTTGAATCAGATCAAATCCCGGGAAGTGTCAATACGGCATCGAACTTCAAAGTCGTTGCTCCATAGGACAATGCACAGTCTGTATATTGCGATGTACACAATACAGACTGTGCATTGTTCTGTGGAGCGTCGATGTGGAAGTTCGAAGCTGAAGTTCAAAGCTGAAGTTCAAAGCTGAAGTTCAAAGCTGAAGTTCAAAGCTGAAGTTCAAAGCCCTAGTTCAGGAAGACATAACGTTTCACAAATGTGTGAAATTGTACTACACTTTCCTTTACAATGCTCTCCACTGTGCTTCTCGGCAGACCTGAAGTACCGGTATACCAATGTCTGCTCCACAGTAAATTTTGTCATGCTCATGATTTAGAAGAGACAGCCTGTACTCTTCAAGAGCACTTTCCAGTTTGGACATCTGATCAGCAGAGGGTATGTTAAGGGGCAACTCCTCTCCGACTTCCTTCTCGTGCAATACATTCCGCAACTGACTTTCACACTCAAATTCCTCACAGGCATGCTGCTGGCTGCACACATTGCAGCAAAATTCTGCTTGCTGCAGGTGCCCTCTGTCACAGACTTGTTCTTTCAACACAGTGGATACAGGTACATAGAACAACATGTAGATCTACATACACTATAACGGCGCTGTGCCATGGTGAAATTCAAAATATCTAGAAAGTAATAGACACACTAAGTTACTGCATTAGCGCCCATTATAACAAACACAAGCAACGTTCATAGCTAATCATTACGCATGATAGGCTAAGCCAGGCATAGACTGTAAACTAACCTATGTCAGGTTGCAGTTCACCATAGTCCAAATGCAGTAATCCCTCTGCCTCACTTCGTTCGGCGATTTCACGGTCTCCTCCACTCAATTTGATCCACTCTTTGGCACACGAAATAAATTTCGTCCATCTTAGGTTTGTCATAGCCTTAACATTTTCAAACTTCATCGATTCTACATGCATAACACATCTTAAAAGTTTCGGCAGAGCAGACGACATAGACGCGTTGTCAGGCTCACTGGGGGCAGCCATTTTGACTCGTAATAAAAATGTAAACAATGATTCTCGATTCGGATTGGATATTAACATACATCATATGATCGTTCGCGAATGAATATTGTATACAGCAAAGCGTACACATTGTGGCTCCTCAGTGACAAAAAAGTTCACTGTTCCCCCCCCCCCCCCAAATTACCATAATACTACTGGAGGGTTTGTGTCGAACTTTTTCCTGTAGCCTCTTTAGTTATTTGTGCACCTGGTACAAGAGGCTGTTGAGAAATTTTAGTGCCGCAGTTGTCAGAACAAAACAAGCAAAAAAATCGGCTCACCCCACGGCTTATTGAGCATCAATGACATGCGAGTGTAATCTGCATACTTTGAGTCTAGTGCCATTACATAGACCCTGCTTGATGTCCAAGTTCCTTAGTGCCATTATAACAGCACCTGGTCTCAAGTTCAATTTGTTTCTTGGCATGACAGATGGTGTCAGGGAGTTAAGGAACTCTGTTGGATAGTTGCTTTCTTCTTCCACATCATCGCACTCGATTCTATCTGTACTGTAGTAAGTTTTGAGTGGAGTTGCCATTTTTCTGAAGGATCCTGTCATTAATCTTGAATGACTCTTCATTTTTTTGGAGTGAGGATGGCTTCATCTGCAATGTTTTCCACAGTGCTGTACATGTCTGATACCACATCAGCAGTAACTACACTTTTTGGTAGATGCACAGATCCTTGTGGCAAGTCTTGGTCTTGTGTTGTGGTGATGCCATTTCCTACCTCTAGTAGCCATGATGCAAATAATTTTTCATTTGATTGGCTCTCATGTTTGTTTGCAGGTGAAACACTTCAAAGTGCTTGTACACTTTTGCTTTTTTGATGGTGTTTTCAATGTGTACTGCTGGTTTTGCGTTTGGTATGACTGGTAGGATCTGGTGAAAGTTTCCACCAAGCAAGAATATATTACCTCCAAAGGGAATATCAGTCTGAGTCAAGTCTCGTAGTAGGACGTCAATGGCATCCAGAGATGCTTGGGTACCATAGATGTCTCTCTATTTCTCAAGTACCTGCCGAAACACAATATTTTGTGTGTAGGTTTTACTGTTTCTACAGCCTTGCTTCGATGACTGCGTGATTTGTACATACACATCTTTGAAAGAGTGGGCTCTTGAGAGGGCTACATACAATTGTCCATGAGTAAAGACTGGTTCCTGCAAGTAGAGCCCCACTCTTTTGAAAGTTTGTCCTTGAGCTTTATTGATAGTCATGCAAAATGCGAGTCTAACTGGAAATTGCGTTTTGTGGAGTTGAAACGGAAGACGGGTATCAGAAGGAGAAAGTTTGATCCTTAGGATGAGCACATGTTGTCCTGTCAACAGTACTTAAGCATCAATGACATGCGAGTGTAATCTGCATACTTTGAGTCTATATAGTGCCATTACATAGACCCTGCTTGATGTCCAAGTTCCTTAGTGCCATTATAACAGCACCTGGTCTCAAGTTCAATTTGTTTCTTGGCATGCCAGATGGTGTCAGGGAGTTAAGGAACTCTGTTGGATAGTTGTTTTCTTCTTCCACATCATCGCACTCGATTCTATCTGTACTGTAGTAAGTTTTGAGTGGAGTTGCCATTTTTTGAAGGATCCTGTCATTAATCTTGAATGACTCTTCATTTTTTTGGAGTGAGGATTGCTTCATCTGCAATGTTTTCTACAGTGCTGTACATGTCTGATACCACATCAGCAGTAACTACACTTTTTGGTAGATGCACAGATCCTTGTGGCAAGTCTTGGTCTTGTGTTGTGGTGATGCCATTTCCTACCTCTAGTAGCCATGATGCAAATTATTTTTCATTTGATTGGCTCTCATGTTTGTTTGCAGGTGAAACACTTCAAAGTGCTTGTACACTTTTGCTTTTTTGATGGTGTTTTCAATGTGTACTGCTGGTTTTGCGTTTGGTATGACTGGTAGGATCTGGTGAAAGTTTCCACCAAGCAAGAATATATTACCTCCAAAGGGAATATCAGTCTGAGTCAAGTCTCGTAGTAGGACGTCAATGGCATCCAGAGATGCTTGGGTATCATAGATGTCTGTCTATTTCTCAAGTACCTGCCGAAACACAATATTTTGTGTGTAGGTTTTACCATTTATACAGCCTTGCTGTGATGACGTCGTGAGTTGTACATATACACCTTTGAAAGAGCGTGTTCTTGAGAGGGCTACATGCAATTGTCCATGAGTAAAGCCTGGTTCCTGCAAGTAGAGCCCCACTCTTTTGAAAATTTGTCCTTGAGCTTTATTGATAGTCGTGCAAAATGCGATTCTGACTGGAAATTGCGTTCTGTGGAGTTGAAAAGGAAGACGGGTATCAGAAGGAGAATGTTTGGTCCTTGGAATGAGCACATGTTGTCCTGTCAACAGTACTTGAGCATCAATGACATGCGAGTGTAATCTAAATACTTTGAGTCTAGTGCCATTACATAGACCCTGCTTGATATCCAAGTTCCTTAGCGCCATTATAACAGCACCTGGTCTCAAGTTCAATTTGTATCTTGGCATGCCAGATGGTGTCAGAAGGAACTCTGTTTGATAGTTAGTTTGCTTCTTCCACATCATCTTGGCACACGATGCTATCTGTTCCGTAGTAAGTTTTGAGTGGAGTTGCTATTTTTTTGAGGATCCTGTCATTAGTCTTGAATGACTCTTCAGTGTTTGGAGTGAGGATGGCTTCATCTGCAATGTTTTCCACAGTGCTGTACATGTCTGATACCACATCAGCAGTAACTACACTTTTTGGTAGATGCACAGATCCTTGTGGCAAGTCTTGGTCTTGTGTTGTGGTGATGCCATTTCCTACCTCTAGTAGCCATGATGCAAATTCTTTTTCATTTTGATTGGCTCTCATGCTTGTTTGCAGGTGAAACGCTTTAAAGTGCTTGTACACTTTTGCTTTTTTGATGGTGTTTTCAATGAGTACTGCTGGTTTTGCGTTTGGTATGACTGGTAGGATCTGGCGAAAGTCTCCACCAAGCAAGAATATTTTACCTCCAAAGGGAATATCAGTCTGAGTCAAGTCTCGTAGTAGGACGTCAATGGCATCCAGAGATGCTTGGGTATCATAGGATGTCTCTCTATTTCTCAAGTATATACCTGTCGAAACACAATATTTTGTGTGTAGGTTTTACTGTTTCTACAGCCTTGCTTTGATGACTGCGTGATTTGTACATACACGTCTTTGAAAGAGCATGCTCTTGAGAGGGTAACATGCAATTGTCCATGAGTAAAGACTGGTTCCTGCAAGTAGAGCCCCACTCTTTTGAAAGTTTGTCCTTGAGCTGTATTGATAGACATGCAAAATGTAAGTCTCACTGGTTTGATGAATGTGCTCAGGAGAGATATCAGCAAAGTCATCTGTTCATCATGGATGTGATGCACCATAGGGGCCTTCCGTTCAAAAGTTGATATGATACATGCACGGAATATAAAGGAACGGTACACCAAATTTGTAACTTTGTTCTGAGTCAAAGGCAACATCAATGCATGAAAGGATTTGAAGCCATGTCAATTGCTTTCACTTAAACATAGTAAATGACCACTTTGTCCTGATTGCATGAGAAGGTCAAATCCCACTTTATTGCTACATATTAAATATAAAGCAAACGAGAAATGTTGCTATGTCTCTCAGTATTCCTCCTCTTAGTCACAGTATTATCTCAATAGGTCTTATTTGAAATACTGACAAGAAATGTAATGACATGTTGAATGGTTATACATTCTGTAATTAAAGTTTGATTAGGACATCAAATGAGAGAGCTTATTATTTGGGTAATTTGAGTATTCTAACTTGAAGTTTATCCCTTTAACTTTGCCCCCATGACCATAAGCAGGGCTCGACACTAACGGTGGCCCGGTGGCCCGGGGCCACCAAAAATGAAAGTCAGGCTACCAAATTTCAAAAAAGGGCAAATTTGGTGGCCCGCCTCGGGCCACCAAAAGTTTTTGAAAAGTATGTCAATAAATTCGTAACTTTTTGCGCCGGAAATTAGCAGTTAAATTTGTTTAAAGGATGGATGAAAAGGACTGAAGGAGTGCCTGAGAGTGAGTGTTGCAAGTTTGTTGAAGTGTATTTATGAGTAAATATGTCCAACTTCTAATTCTTACTATCATAAAACTTAAATATTTGACTCATTAAAAAAAAAAGGACTTTTAATGTTTTTTAATGTTTTTTTTCGGGACACCAAATTTTTCTCTCGGGCCACCAAAAATTTGAAATTTAGGATTTTGGTGGCCCCATCGGGCCACCAAACAAAAAAGTTAGTGTCGAGCCATGCCATAAGGATACAAATTTTCATGCCAATACACCGAGACATTTTTAGAATATGGAAACAAACAGTGAGATTTTAGAATTTTTATTTCACCTTTGACCCCCTGGCCTAAGTCTTTCCCCACAGAATAATTGCAAGGTACTGAATGTACAAGTTATGTAACATCCTGGTCCTACACGTGAATACCCATTAATGCCAGTGTTCACTTAAATGCATGTGCAAGTTATGTATTATCCTTATCCTTACCTGTTTACAATGTATAGCCAGTACGCATTAAAGTAATGCATGTGCAGGTTTTGTATTATCCTTATCCTTACCTGATAATGCCAGTGTACACTTTTTTGAAGTTAGATTACTCCTCATTTTGTGAAAGGAAGTCAGTGTGTGCCTTGCTGACCAACTCAAAGATATGGGCTTGCAATTTGGATTGAACCAGAAGAGGACTGTAGCTTTCTGCCTGTTAGTGAAATGTGTAAAAAGAAAAAAAAATTGTGAAAGTGCAGAAGACTGCCTTCTGTTGTAAAATAATCTAGCATTGCACCCTGATGTTCACTCTGTCTTTTTTCGGGGTCCTCTTCAGTGGGTACACAGTGGGTAAGGGATGAAGGGTTATCAACGATGGTGGAGGTTGCTGCTCCTTCGTTACCAATGGCTATATGTTCCACTATTTCTGCTCTACTGGAATTGTCCAGTGGCTGATTGTCATCACATTCTCCTCACTGGCTATGAAATTGGTAGTTGTCCTAAATTGGGTATTTCATGTCAATTTGAGGAAATATAATGGTTCAAGATTTGTGTGTAAATTTAGTCGAAGATTTGTGTGTAAATTTAATCGAAGACTTGTGAGGGTATGATACCACCCCATCACATGAAAATGATGTGGATGCTGCTAATATCAGTTTTATGAGATGTGAACTTTCTTATTATAGGTTGAATTCTAATGAAACGTGTGCAATCTTCCTTTTTTATGTTATTTTATCTATTAAATTCAACTTGATTATAATGTCGAATTGCCTCTAAAATGATACAGCAAAAATGTACTGTCTTGATTACGATGTACAAGTGTATGTTCGGTTAGTATCAGATCAAAGGAGGGAAATGAAGATGATGAAAATATGACTGATTTGTGTGTGTGTGTGTGTGTGTGTGTGTGTGTGTGTGTGTGTGTGTGCGTGCGTGTGTGTGTGTGTGTGTGTGTGTCCGTCATTGAATACTGTAAAAGTGTATATTTTTGTGTGAATAATTTCTCGAGCTCAGCAGAGCAAGATGGAGTTTCACATGTATTCAATTCTGCAGAATCAAGACATCAACTACTGGAATATATGGCAGGTTAAAGTATTCCTGTGCTTTCATTTTTGTGCGGTGTTTGGTTGCGCAAAATGCACAGAAATAAGCCAGTTCGTAATTAGCTCATGTACACCTTGGTACAAATGACCTTTCTTTTTTCTCAGTTGGTTAGGCACTTCACTCGTTTTCAAAGCGGTATAATGCATAAGCTTGCCCGACATAACAATTTGTGGAATTCATGTTCAAACAAAGAATGAGCTTGTGCTTAGACCAGGTGACCAGAATAGTCGTCAGTTGACATTTTAGCAGGCATCTAATTTATTGTTTCGTATGGAATGCAATAACAGCCTTTTTCTTTTGACATTGCAAATGCCAGGCTTGCTATCAGGTGGATGTGCTGGCAAGCACTGATCAGATAAGGATCACATGAATAATCATCACATCACAGATGCTCATTTCAGTGAAATGATAAACCAAAATGCCTGTTAGTACAAATTACCTTTTTCTGCTCATGTGCAAAGTGGAATTACGAACTGGCCTATTTAAGCATCATGAAAATTTCCACTTCTGCAGTTAATTATCCTTCACTGAATCAAGTGAACTCTGATTCCCTCTGCAGTAATCCCACATGTAGTCACATACACACACACACACACACACACACACACACACACACACACACACACACACTCTCTCTCTCTCTCTCTCTCTCTCCCTCTCTCTCTCTCTATGTGTGTTTAAAAATTTAAAAAAAAACTTCCTCCAAAGACAACCATGATTTGTTACTTGTAGTAAACTTATAACATAAAAGTGAAAGATCTCTCACAGTTTGAAACTGAATATATCCAATACACATGCCATTTGGAAAAAGCTTTATAAAACTTTATTAGACATTTCTTTATTTACAAATTAAAGTATAATTTGACTCACAGAGCTGCTGTCACACACAATTATAGCAATCTAATCATTACTGTGAGGAAAACTGACCAATTTTAGACAAATACTGTGAACATATACTTTGATTTGTGACAAACCAATGTACTTTTAAATCACAATGCAGCTAGTACAAAAAAGTGCAGACCATACTCCATTAATACCTAGATAGAATGTGCTGAGAAGAAACAAAAAAGAACACTAGAAATACAGTGTACTGGTATTAAAAATAAGAATTGCCCATTTACATGAAATTGAACTTGATACACTACATTTCTTGACTTTTGCTGCAAAATCTGTTGTTGTAGTTTCCGCCAATATCCAAGCACTCCTAACACACACAAAAATTCTTCCGCAAAGCCATTACAAAAAAAAAAATTGTATATAAAACCAAAGAGACAATGGTAGTGTCAAATTGGGGGGGGGGGGTCTTCTGTAATTCATGCATGTAGTCATGTCTCGTTGCCAAGAAAATAATATTTACTTTCCTAATCACAACTTTCTTAAAATATATTGCTTTCATATCTAAGCAATACATAAAATGTACTCAAGCCTTGCACTGATTTGAGTAACAAAACTACACGTACATGTACTGCTTTAAAGGCACAATTTACCATTTGCAGAAGAAACAAAAACCCAGCATGTGTGCTGTAAAATAGTTCTAAAATGTGAGTTAGGGATAGAAACAACTACTGTAAAAATTTGAATCCATATAGTCGACATTAAGTATTTGTTAAATACACAAAATGTGAACAATAGTTACAATAAAAATGATTCCAGACTACACCGTCTACAGTTATGGTTTATGAGAAAAATACTGATATCTCCTTACATTTCAGGTTTTATTGCAAACATTTTATATGGTAGGATGTTTTGTGATACAACTGATCTACACGTATACATCAAAAGTGATATCTCAAACATTTTTAAAGTCACTGCTCCGAAAGGTAAACAAGACCTTTAAGGGCCTGTCACACTAAAGTGAATGCCCAACAAAATGCCCAACGAATATCAAAATTTTGAAGATACATTCCTATCCATTCCTAATACTGGAATAATTTGTAACATGTTTTTTTTTTTTTTTTTTTTGTACTCATAAGCTAATCTTAGGGATTCACAGAGATACGATGGGAATTTTAGACTTGTTTAAAAAAATGGCTCCAACAAATCTCTGTGATAATCCTTAAAATAGCTAACGAAAATAAAGAATGTCAAACATGTTTAGAATAAGAACTAGTTTTACATCTTTTCATATCTTGTATTCTTGTAAGGTATCTTCAAATTTTGGAATTCGTTGGGCATTTGTTGGGCATTTGTTCTACTGTGACGGGACCTTTACGTATAATTGCATAGAAATAACAAAATCCTGAATGAAAGTAAGTAATGTATTTACACACTCTGATCAAACAAGCCAAATTGGAGATTTCATTTTCCATTCATTAATGCATTCCATCCCCTACATAACCCATCAGACTTGACAATTGGTCAGGTGATATATGAAAATTACATTGTACTACTTCATAATTCTTTTCCTTTCTATACATTCAACCTTCCTCGGCAAGCAACCCAATTGGAAGCACAGTGAGGGCTTATAAATGCACTTCTAGGCCCGAATTCACAAAGGTGGTACAATCTTGTCCATGGTTTAAATCATGGACAAAGACCATGGGGTGCCAAGTGTCACATGGAATATTTTGTTACGAAATCAGTCATTTTGTCAACAAAATGACCATTTTGTTGTCATTTCGTTGACAAAATATTCCATGCGCCCCATGGTCTTTGTCCATGGTTTAAACCATAAACGAGATTGTACCACCTTCGTGAATTCGGGCCCTAGTGTTACTTGAAGTCAAAATAGGACTTTTTTTGCAGTGGCAAATCAATTGCCTGCCACCAATATCAGCAGGCGTGTGTTCATGCACAAATTTCTGTGACCCGAGTAAGAAGTATAAACATTTTGACGAAAGCAAAGTACATCACAATCTGGACACACTCTGGCTGGGGAATTTAAAACTTTGGAATAATGATCATGTTATCCACTTGTTGTGAAGAGTAATAACCGCATAATTCTAAGACACACAATTATATTCTACGTAGCAACAATCATCGCTATGATACACAATCTAACGTTAAATGAAAAGTATAGTGACAGACAAGAGTGTGATGGTAGCATTGCATAAATATGTTGGTTTTTTTTACCAAATTTGAATGCAGATACATGTAGGTGATCTACACCTGCTCCAAATAACAGTTCTAGGATGAATCAACTTTCGCAAACATTGTACAGCTACAGTAGATGATAGAGCAGCATCTTTCTTCATAAAGTCTGAATGAACTTATTGTATATTTCACAAAAATTACAGGTAGATAAATTCTGGCATCTTAGAAGGAACAATTCAATATCTGCAGCATGTTGACTCAATGAACAGGATGATGTACATTGTATTTATTGTATTGGATTTCAAGACCATTTTAACATGCTTGTTCCAAATATCATGATTTAAAGGGATGGTATCATTTTGGCTGAGATGGAGATCCACATTTTAACTTTTTGTAAGACATGCCACCTTGTACTAGGACCACTTTGTTTTGCTCTGTTTTTGGATATCTCAGCCCTTTCAAAAGCGATTATCATATGTGACCCGCGACAACGGTTTCAGGCAAAAGTCGCAAGAGCAAATTCCCTCCTAGGCGGGGTACAAAGAGTTTGACCATTATTTTTGTCGATTTAGGTTTTTTGCAGAAATCGAATCTTTGATATGTTTTCTACATCTACACTAAATTTCATAGCATAAGACTAAGTTTTTCCTATTGAAAATGGAATTTTAAGCACCCTATGTTGGATCGCACTCGTCAGCTTCGAGCTTCTTTCGAACGCCGCGCCAATATCCCCAGTGTTGCTACGGCGCAGGGTCTCGCAGCGATTGGCTGGTGCGTCGCATACATTTACATAATTCGGCTTTCGTAGACGCCAGTTGCAGCGTTTGGGGAATGCTTTGTCCACGCGTGCACGATTACATGCTCCATTGTTCTTGCTAAGTGGTTTATATACGCTCGCTCTGTAGTGCGTGCTCTTCGTTTGGCTTTCTATCCAAACTATTCTACCGCAATGTTCGACAACGGAAGTGAAACAAAAATCATGTAGCATGACATAATCGTGTGAAAAGAAAACTAAATATTCTCAAATTTGTCTACTTGTACATGTAGTAAAAATTATGACAGCAGACTGACTCAATGGAAGGTTGTTTGTTTGTTTTAATAGCACAACCGAACAAAGTAACATATATATATATATATTTGCATGTGTTGTAAAAGCAAAACAAACAGGAAGCGTGACCCTTGCCAGCACTAGCAATTTTCTGCCTTCAAAAGGGTCGCCAATGATAAAGACAAATCAAACACAATGAAAACGTGATTTGTAAATGTGTGGATTCACCACCGCTCCTGTACATGCGCACAGTCATGGCGTGTGGATGCCATTGCGTAATGCGTGCACCATACACATGTACATGTACACCATACGTGCAATTATCGTATTCGCCATCTTGTAAGACGTACTGGTAAACAAATCCGAGCGAAACGCATTGTTTTTCGGCTCCATACGCTGAGCTCCGAGGAAGGTGCCCGGGAAATTTGACTCTCTCAGTGAGCCAATCAGAAGGCGATGTGGTTGTTAGAGGCGGGGCTTAACATCGATTGGCACCATCGTACGGATGGGTGATTCTCCCTTCGCATCGCCGCTCGGACATTGTCTTTGAGAAAGAGGTGAATCTTCAAAGCCTGTTTTCTCGCAAGTTTGTCAGGCTAACAACTTAAAAAGTGCATTTTATTTCGCTTTCTATGCCCACTTATGGTGCCGAACAATACAAGTGTTTTATATCAATGCAAAGCTTAGGAAATGGGCAATGTGATTCAGTGAAAAAATGAATTTTCAAAATTCCCGACTTTTGCCTGAAACCGTTGTCGCCGGTCACATATAATAAACTTTTCAATTCCTCTCAGAATTGTATGCCCTTTGAAATGTCATATATAATTGTGTAGGGGTTTTTTTTATTATCTTGCAAAAAGTTAATACCTGAATCTCCATCTTCATCAAAACTATACCATCCCTTTAAATTGAAATAAAAACAAAAAGAAAGAAATGTTTGCTAAATTGCACGCTTGCTCAGAGTATATATTGCATCACACAACTTCTAAGCTCTACAAGTATATGAAAATGGGAATGACTTGTGAAGTATTGTATAAAGTATTGTAGACAATGCAAGCTTACTGAGACTGACAGTGTTTAACATTCTAAAGTATGTCCATTTTTTGTTATAATTTGCTCTCAGATTTTTGCAGGTCTTGTTATATATTCTGTACATAATTGATACTGTGAGTAAACAACATCTGGTTTATGACCTGATTCTTGCTCACATTTCTATCCATACTGTGGCTTTGAGCTGCCAATGTATGACAAAAGGCAATGACATTATAGACCACACAGTCTAGAATTTAAGTACAAACTACATACATTTCCAGCAGACTACACTTACTTTTTTTTTCAAAGTCAATAATTGCTGACAACCAGCTTTATACAGCTTTTCATTGTTTTTGTTTGTTTGTTTTTTACCACATGAAACAGCTTGTGTATAGCCCACTTAGTAAAAGACAACAAAACAATGGGATTTCTCGCTGTATTTTTCATAAGCATATTTGTCACACAGTATAAAATGGAGCATAGCAAAAAGTCACACCATTTTATTATAACTGCTTTTGTCCCTGTGTTTACAGGGGACATTGCCTACTTCCTTGGATTATACATGACTGTAAGAAAACACACACTGTGTAATATACAACACATAATTTGCTTTGGTAAAAGGAGTTATATCTTGGTTTAGCAAACAAGTGTCATGCATGATCACAGAGGTAGTATGTAGCAAATGGCCAGAAGTGTATGCATGCATGACTCTTGATACCCTTTTCTTACCTGAATCATTTTGGATGCACCTGAATAGGTCTGGAAGTACATTGAAAAAAAATACATATGGCTGCCACAAAGAATGAGAAGAAGATGAAAAAAAAAAGGAGAGAAGTTCACGCTGGCGACAGATACTACAGTACCCAAGAACGAATCAACTAAAGACTGACCTGCATAATCATCTGTCATATCTCACTACTGCCCACAAACACAATGCAAATATAAGGCATCCCTATATACCTACACTTTTAATACCTAGTACACATTGAACAGTGGCCTGTCACTGAGTTTAACCCTTTTCCTGTGAGATTCTAAAATTCTCATAGAATTTGCACATGACCCACTTAGATCCCATTAGCAATGGGCAAAAAGGAGTTATATTGTCACTGGTACATGAATATGGCATATGTGTTTTCATCAAGAAAGATATTCAGTGCGTTGTATTTACAATTGGAATTTTCAGAAATATAAAAAATCTGAGGTAATTTTTGGTATCTTAGAGATGACATTCTCAAAGTCAAGCCTGTAGTACATTGTGATGGCAATAATAAAGTACCACAAATTTCTGCTCACTAGTAGGCATTCGCAACTTGCTATCACACATCCAAGTCACTTTCAGAGGAATTTGGCACAATGATCAGTGACTGAAGGAATGGAGTTGGACACATCAAATGAGCATTTCGGATTTCAAATAAAATATGACATCACTTTCATATAAAAAACTGAGTTTCTTGCAAATCAATCACCTGAGAAATGGTTTGCAGTTGCTGTTGTTTTAATCACAGTACAGGTGTACTTACACATGAACTTCATAGAAGTGTCTCAATACTGAGCAGAGTGCAGCATATTGCTTCAATGTGACCTGGCACAACAAAAAGCCAAATTGTGTACAGTGTCTATCTTGGTTTGCAAATGGTACATAAGGGTAGACTTTAAAGGGATGGTACAGTTTCGGTTGAAATGGGGCTCCAGACTATACGTTTTTTATGATGCTTTTGTTTTAGATAATGAGAAACCTCTTGTGAAATATTAAAGAGCATATAATTCTAACAGGAATTAGAAGTTTATTCCATGAAAATTTGATTTAAAATGGCTGAGATATCAAAAACTGAGCAATCCTTATCAAAGATGGAACCCACCTTTGTATTCGAACATAGGATTGCTTCATTTTACTTTGTTTTGGGATATCTCAGCAATTTGAAACCGATTTTCATCAAATAAACTTTGAATTCCTCTAACAAGTGTATGCTTTTTAGGATTTCATGAAGTGGTTTTTCAGTATCTAACAAGCTAAAAGCTGAATCCTCACCTCAACTAATACTATATCAGCCCTTGTCGCTTGTCATTTTATCTGAATTAAAAAAACACACAAAGAAAGACTTAAGTCGAAAGCCCACCTCTTATAAACAAATTTTCATGGGTGGCAGATAAATATCTCATCATTTAGAAAATGACTGAAACCCAAACTCAACTTTCTGACGAATTAAGTTGAATGTTCTCTACCTCTGTATGTGAATACTGCCATGGTGATTAAATACTGTACACGCCATATATTCAGCGAGTCTAAATTTTCGCGAATCGGGAATTCCACACAATTTGGAGTGGTTAAATTCGCTATTGTGGAGTCCTGCACTGAACGGAGAAATGCACATGTGTACGTCACATCCACATTGGGATCAGAGTCAATATTTTCGTGTGTCTTCAATTTCGCGAATAGCACCTGACTCGCGAAATTCGCGAAAATAAAAACCTTGCAAAATATTCAGCATATTATATACAGTATACAGTTGTTGTGGCGGGTCACAAGTCAAGAGTAATACTGTCCTTCAGATGAAGACAAAACTTAAAGAAGAAATCCACTCCAGAATTTTATCAATTTCATAAGAAAGAGAAAAAAATTCCCTGCAGAACAGTGCAAAAATGATCAAAATGGGATAAGAAATAAGGAAATATGACATTTTGCATTTTTTTTAAACACTTCTTGATCAGTCATTATGAATATTCAAATCAGCACGTTGATGATATGATGCTCTCACAATTTTTTATTCATTTCAAATATATACAGAAATGAAAAAAAAATCTCATATTTCAGCTGTACAAGTATAAAATTTGTCTTAAAATCACCTAAAATAAAAAAGAACAAACTCTTATATATTTGGGTATGGAATATCCTTTTACCTGTATTAGCTAAAGATAACAAATTTTTCTGAATTTCATATATAACATACGTAAAAAAAATTGTAGGGGCATGACATCATCAAGTCACTCATTTGTATATATTCAGAAGGACTGGTCCAGAAATATTTTCCAAAAAATGTGAAATTTCAAAATGTCAAATCTTCCTTATTTCTCATCCAAGTTTTGTCATTTTCAGAACATTCTGTAGGGATTTTTTTCTCTTTCTTGTAGAGTTTATTTATGTTTGGGGTGGATTTCCTCTTTAAAAAGAGCAAGTCTTGCCGCGAGGGAGCTTGTCAACACGATCATGTCTCAATATGCACAATATTCACATAGATGCCACCCTCATCCTTCCGTTCTGCTCCTTGTTCGCAAGCTGTTTCAACGCCTTATGACTGAGAATGTCTACTGGTAGGCCACACCACTCGCTGGACTGCTTCCACAGTGCAACCTGCAGGTGCCTGTCATATGACAGGCTGCACGATGCCACGCTGTCACAGTTGTCAAGGTAACAACCCCCGACTCCCTGCATATCCTCTGCTAGCGCTGCATACACAGTAGTCGCACAACCTTTCCTTTTAGTCTAATGACAACAAATCAAACAATTTGAAAAAATATACATTATTTTGACTGAAGCTGTATACTGTTTTATAGAGTCAATTCCTTGCATTTAAAGTTAATTGTTCAGCAAAGTAATTTCCTGTCATCATATACAGTTCACTTCCTATAAACTCATTTTCATTTCATTCACTTGCTCTAAAATTCTCTTGATATTTGGATTAGACATGTTTCTGTGACAAAATATACATGACCTCCATCTCCGGGCACACTATATAAAGCCAAAACACAGTTCTTGTATGCCTGCAGAAGTGTCGATTAAATTGCTCCACATGTACACATGTATAAGAAATGAGTGAAATAACACTGTAATAATGCGATTTCAGTTGTGAAATGATGAAAACGCAAAATACTATACTAGCCAAAAAGATTCATTGGAAGTCCACAATCTTGGAGCTTACCAATTGTGGTTGCTACATAGTCTTTCATAATCAATCATAAATAATCAGCAAATTCGGCCAGAGCAACATCCATCAATCTTCCATGCTAGCATGAATTGCATGTAGATTACGTTTACAGGGGCATGACGATCACCGTGCAACATTCCACTTTCCCACAGTGCTGAACAGTGAGGGCAATTTCATAACAAAAGTCGGTATACTAACTTTTATTACATTCACACTTTTGAACTAAAGATAAGGGGAAAAAAATAACTTGTTATCCCAGCAAACCATACCAGCCAAACAAGTTTCTTGTTAGAGCTTTCCGATATATTGAAAGCAAATTCCTAATTGGTAAAAGATAAATTTGAGCCCCTATGGGTACTATGTTATAGCTTTAAGGTTTAGTGTTCACAAATACAGTTATACTTTGAGAAGTCTACTTCAGAATCTGCTTATGGCTTTAAATATTCTTGACAACTAGTACATGTGCAGTGCTTACTACTCTTAGTAGAACACAATGAAGGCTGCTAACACAGCCACTCACATCAAAGTCATGGAAGTTTCAAAGAGCAATCTGGGAGATCTCTGTGTGTTTCAATACAGCATGTATGTTAATACACTGTATGTGAAACTAATTCCCAACCTGGGCAGGCCTTTTGATTCCCTTGTCAGGACATGAGGAAGAATTTTAAGTGACTGAGCCTCCTGCCGTGGCAAGGACAGGAAGGCTTGGCAGCTCAGTGATATTCAACCCATAAAATGCTCAGGGTATTTTGGGCATTTTTAGTTTGGGGGCCACAAAAATATTTGGGAAATTATTCAAAAAATTTGTATTTCTTGTGTGTATATCATATTATACTTCCATTTTGAAAATGATTGAAATTTTTAAATAAAAAAAAAAATCCTTTTGATAAATTTTCATATTCTATGCCAAACACAATTTTTGAATTTTTTTCTGAAAAATACTATTAAACTTTCCTGTACCATTTTCCAAATTTTTAACCAATTTTTGTACATTGATATCTCAGGATGCTAGTACACAAATTTTAAGTAGTAATCTCTTTTCACTGTTCAAATATTTACATAATTGTGAGTCAGTAATCAATGTCCGTGTAGTCCCATATACTGATTTTCTGTGGTACTTTGTGCAAAAAGTCATATTTTGACATAATCTTTGGCTGTAAATTTTCACTTTTATAATAAAACTTAATTTTTTTATTTTAGTTTGATAAAACCAAGGAGGTACTAGGCAATGCCTAGTACTAGTACCTCCTTGATAAAACTAAATGTGTTTGAGTGAAATAACATAAATTTTTACTTAAATGCTTATTCTTAATAACAAAAAGACCAAAAATGTAGCTTAGGGCCACTTAAGTGGCCTTCAGCAGATTATGGGGAAGCTACATTTGTAAAAAGTGAAAATTAACACATCTTCGAGGCGTATGGGACTTTCATGCCCATTTTACACCATCCATCCAGTTATACGAAAATTTCCAGCTTGCTTTTATGTGAGCCATCATTATACATGAAATTAAGAAAGTGCTTGTATGGCATTTAACTTGTATAGGCCTCTTATACATGTTGTCCATTGAATACATTGAAAATGGCAACAAAGCCTTTTGGGGTACAAGGTGACCTTCAGGCATATGTGTATGGAGTCAGAGAAGTTCAAAGATTTCATTTCGAATGCAACTGAAATCTATAAGGTCATTCTTGAATCATCAGAAAACTGCTGATAATTCACTGCACATACAGTAGCATAACCAGAGCAGGGACAGAGTAGAGGAATGCAAGGCGGTGGGTAAACACTTGAGCGATGTACACAAGCAAAGAACATGGGCTGGTTTTAATATTCTACTGGGAGAGCACAATCTTTGATTTGACGTCCCCTCGGTCTCTGATACCCAACTCTAGGGCAAATTGGACTTTAGACCAATGACTGATGAGATCAGATAATCTTTTATCAAGGCAAAGGGGTCAAAGTCCATCTCCTTGATTGAATCGTGCAGTCCTTCACTCAAGTAAAATGCTTTTGAATAGAGGGAATTCTACAAAGACTTCCAAGAGAGGATGCACTTTGTTGTGTTCACAATAAATATTTCAAACAAATACAATGTAAGAAAAAGAAGATTTGTTCCCAATCCTTACCTCAGAATCTAATGAAAATATATTGCTATTTGTAACAGGTAATGGTTTCATACACTTTTATATGAAGAGATTGCTATGACAAATTTTGATTGAAACAAAGGTATTAAATCTGAAAGGTACTAATTCAATCAAAACATTCTTCTAACAATGGCTTGTTCCAACCTACCTGAAACCATAAAAAAGACAAATGAAATTAAAATATTTTTATATATCACTAACTAACTCAGGGCTGCCAACACTGGAAACTAGTTGAGAGTGAGACTCCCATAGGCCAATGCTATAATGGAGTCAAAATGAGTGAGATCAATAGAAATGCATGCAAATGAAATAAAGTTTTAGAGTGAAAAGGACCAAAATGAGTGAGTCTCACTCTCAATGAGTGAGATTTGGCAGCCCTGCTAACTAGCTTCCTACACATCATAACCTAGAGATATGGGTACACTGTGGCTTGACTGTCTGCACTTTCGAAGCTTGACAAAAAGCTGTGGTGAAAGGATTATTGAATTTCAATCATGGGTTTATACCGGGTGTCCCAAAAAAAGCGGAACAGTGGATTTTCAGTACCTTGCGTTCTAAAAGTGATATGTTTTTTAACATCATTAGAAAGAGAATTTTCCGCAGAAGACAATGATACCAAAATCATAAAATTTGGTTCAGTACTTTTTATTCTACGGCAATTCCTGAAAATGCAGTCATTTTCAAATTTCGCCGGATTTCTGGGTCTTATGAGATAATAATTTGAGTGCTACACGCGATCCATACGGTGAATATTGTGTAAGCTCAGTGATCCATGTCAACAAAAGATACAGCTTTCACATTGGGCACAGGCCAGAAAAAAAAACAAAACACTGTGTATGTGTGTGTGTCTGTGTCTGTGTACGCGCCAAATAGAAAGCGTTATCTTTTGTTGACATGGATCAACGAGCGTACACAATTCACCGTATGGAACGTGTGTCGCGCCCAAATTATTATCTCATAAGTCGCAAAAAATTGAAAATGACTGCATTTACAGAAATTGGCGTAGAATAAAAAGTACTGAACCAAATTTAATGATTTTGGTATCATAGTCTTCTGCGGAAGATGCTCTTACTAAAGATGTCGAAAAATATATCACTTTTAGACCGCAAGGTACTGAAAATCCACCGTTCCGCTTTTTTTGGGACACCCGGTATAGTGGAGAGAGATGGGAACACGGCTTCACTCACCCACATCAGTCCAAACTGGGTGATGACCATCTTGACCATTTGGATCACAGGATGAAGGTTCTGGTAGAGGTTAGTACTGACCATTCCCGGATGGAGGCTATTGACGGTCACACGGCGACTGGCGCGGTATATACGCCGCTGGAGCTCCTGCGTGCCCAAGACTACGGCAAGTTTACTGTCAGCATAAGCCTTGTACGGAGAATACAGCTCTTCTGGCATGCTGCCAAGTGCACACAAAGTAAAACAAATCCATGCAAAAAAGCTGATTAATTGATACAAATCTTGGAAGTGAATTTCCACAATTGGACACCAATGAAAAAGAGATAATGATAGCTCATACAATACATATTTGGTGCTAGCAAAATGACCATGAGGACTGTGCTAAACAATATGTTTAATGCTCTTGAATTTTGAGTAGAAAAACAAATACCAGTATGTAAACCTTTTGTGGTGCTGAAAAAATAACAAAGAAAACCCATACCGTACCAACAAAACCTAAACTCAAAACAGCAATACCATCGAGTGCAAGGACAGGACAAAATACTTCCTGTGATATTTTCTTTCCCTCATGCTATTTTCACACGGGGAAAGCTAAAACCAAAACAAAAAACCTAAAACAAACAGCAATGTTTCAAGCAGTAATGTAGATCCAAACATTTCCAAAAACCATTTCCCTCTATAATTAATTTGTTTATTAGGTGTTCATATACACAACACAGTGAGGTTCTAATAGAATTGTGACTGTCTCAAATGAGATACAGGCGACTCCCATTATAACAAAGCCTATGAGACTGGCAGTTTTCTTTTGTTATTTCATTATTTCAGCACACCAAATAAACTGTATACAGATATGTATTAAGATGATAATTTTTGGCCTTAATTTTATTTTGTTGTATAAGAAGTTTTGTTATAACCATGTTTGTTTATAACGGTAGTGCACTGTACACAGAACACAAATCACTAAAAGTGTGAACTGGCAGAATGCAAAAACATTTTTTTTTTTTTCCACCAGGTAAAACTAGCTGATTTAACCACGATGATAAAAACTGGATGCTTTAATAGCTAACTTCTCTTTTGGAAAGGACAGCTATGTGGGTGAGATACTAAATATCACATGATCCACTTGGAACAATGGAAGGAAAAGGAAGGCAGATATCGCCTCCATAGTCACTGACACAAGCAAAATGTCCTCTATCTGCGAAGGAATGTCATTGAAACTATGAAGAGGTGCTGTTGGGAAAGCTGAAGGGGGGGGGGGGGGTCACCGTTCATTCTTTGATATTGATATCGCATGACCATAACAATGAAATGTGAAACCAGCCTTCTGTGTTTTTGGGGACATCCACCAACACTTCGTAAAGTGACAAACCTCGAGGTGGATATCAATTATACAGGTAAACACCTTTAGATATCTCATTCAGCACACAGAGAGCACCATTTTGTGCCATTAACCCAGCGAGGATGGGCTGATTTTGCTACAACACGCATTTCCCACAGACACTTGCCCGAGTATACTCAGGACTCATCCTCAACGGGTTAATGCAATGCACAAGCTCTGTTGTGGAACAGCGCCAAGAATGGACCTCCATACAACATATTTTATCTGGGTGGTGTCATCCTGATGACCTCCTATAAGTTGAGGGTGGTGTATCAAATTGCATTGAATGCAAATGCAATAACTGAAACATACACTGATGCACAAAAGCTGCATGCACGAGTGTATCTCTGACACACACACACAGCATATTTACATTTAAACTATTTAAAACCGTGTTACACATGCATGCCCAAGTGTACAACACCTGCCATATGGTTGAAAGTTTAATACAAGCGGTCCTGGTAGACATCTCTATTTTCTCAAGAATTGTCAATGTGGAGAATAGTATGTAAATCTGAAAAAAAAAAAAACAGTATGGTATAACAGCCCTTTTGATGCCAATTTCGTACAACGACTTCAAAAAAAAAAATGCTAAATTGGCAGTAGCCAGCACAAGTAGTGGGATGGGGTACAATTGCACTAGAGTACTGTATTGATGAAAGCTGCCAATGCACACAATAGTTCAACACTGTGTACATGGTGAGACTTGTGTGTTTGTGAAGTAGTGATATGGCATTTAATCAAACACAAAAAGCATTTACACATATATCCCAAAAGGTCACCAACTGATTTGCTACCCTTTATTAGGTAGGATTTGTGTGTGATTGAAAAATGTATTTGAAACAAAAATTGTGCACATCAATTATTTGAACTGTACCTTAGTCTCAGGCCTAAACTGTAGTTACACCACTATTTTTGACACAAATATCATTTGACTATTAAAGTCAAAGGGGATGTGTACTCACATTTTAGTCAGGTGTGTAGGGTCCAGTGAACCGCCAAAGTGCGCAATGGAAGAGACATTGATAATCCTGGAGTAGTTCCTGGAGTCGGCCGAGTTGTGCAGGGTATCCAGGAGAAGTCTGGTCAGGTAGAAGTGACCAAGGTAGTTGACCTGGAACTGAAGCTCAAAGTCGTCCACTGTCTTGTGGTATGGAGTTATCATCACACCAGCTGGGTCAAACAAATCGAAGACATTTATAACTCTTCACTCGCAGCACAATACCAAACATTGCAGCACTTTATGGAGCTTTGCACTTAGTCTATAGTGAGTGATTTTCATGCACAAAAAGATATAGAAAAAGAATTAATACTGATATCTAAATAAATACAATGTTAAAAAGATAATTATAAATTTTGACATTACTGGAATCATAACTAAATTTTGGAAATACTGGAGTCACAACTTTCAACAAGAATAACAAGTGTTTGGCATCAGTTCTGATTTCAGTTACACAAATTTTAGGTGTTGATGTCATACGCTCCAATTTCCCTCTTTACAATACATTAATGCTTTCTTTAATACCCTTTAAATGAATAAGACAGATGGTACTAATTTCTTTTCTTCACGGCTTAATGTTGTGTGCCCTTGAAAAGATGCACTCAAACAACTGTGTAAATTCAACCTTACTCTTTGCTACATGTATGCAAAAATTAACAACCACGATATACTGTAAAAGTGGAAATTTTCGCGGTGTTGAAATTTTCGCGCATTTCGCGCAACCAGAAACGAGCGCGAAAATAAAAGCACGCGAATATTTTTGCTTGTCATATGTTCCAGTAGTTGACGTTTTGATTCCGCGGAATCAAAAACACGCGAAACTCTTCTAACCCCGCCGAGCGCGAAAAATTAGTCATGCGAAAATATCCACTTTTACAGTACCAGCTGTTAACATTTACACCCAATTGCTAGCAAGTTGTAACCCCTGAACTGTTGAGCAGCTTACCATTATTTACCAGGACATGAAGAGGTAGCTTCTTATCGATGAAGGTCTTTGCAAACTGTTGGACAGATGCCAGGGAAGACAAATCCAGAGGAATCCAGTCGACTCTGGCAAGTGCATTTTCTGACTTGATGAACTCAAATGCTCTCTTTGCCTCTTTTGAGCTTGGGGTTCCTAAAATCAAACGGTTAGTAATATACCATTATTGATAGTCAATTATTTACTTTTGAAAAAAAGAAAGAAAATGTGTCTGAGGAGCTGCAGAAAATGTAATTCACAGCCCAGAATTAAAAATTGTGAAAAACTAGCAGGACTGGATACATTTTCTCATGCATAAATATTTCACTACTAACATGTACTACCACAGAGCATAATAGTCCTTTCCTGTCATAAGATCTGTCTTTTCTCCGAGGGAAAAATTAATAAAAACATGAACTGACTCAAAAGACATCCTAAAAAGGAAAGAAAAACTGAAAGAAGTGACAAAATCCCTGTCAGTACACCACAATTACCTTTAGTTTCTTGCCCCCCTCAACTTTTCTGCCTTCAGCACAAGAGAAAAAGGATGATAGAAGGCTTGTCATGGCTGATAATTAAATACAAACAAGGTGTGCACATTTCCCAGATAAAGTACAGACAGATAGCAGTGATCTCGCTCTTGAGTGATTAGATTGTGATATATGCTTCAAACAGGAACCTTTAATCAAGGCAAAGCTATGCAAATAGCTCAAGGAAATCCTATGGCAACAGTATTTGAATCATCAATTCTTGAAGGTTCATGTATTTAACTTGACTAAACTGCAAACATTTTGATCTAAGAGAAGATCAAAAGAATACCTCTCTGTGCCTGTTGTAATACTACAACATAAAATAATTCATTACTTTCTTCATTTTGAACTGAATTTGCACAAAATTTCACTGTTTTGTTTCTCTCGTTTTGCTGTTTCTATTCACATTTGTACTTAAAAGCTAATTTTACATGAGTGCACAATACTGTATGTACTCATTATGACTTCTGCAAAAGTTATCAGGTCTTGGCACTGTCTAAATTTGTTGAATTTTACCTATAAACACTTGCATTCCTGCACGGCATAGTTCCTTGACAACTTCAAGGCCAATACCAACAGCACCTCCGGTCACTATGGCAACTTTGCCATCATATCTTGGTACATCTGTGGAAGAATGAAGCACATCCATGCAGAGAAATAAGGAAAACCTGTGCACTGTGGGAAACTCTTGCAGAATTTCACATACTTGTAACTAAAAGGTGCAGGTACAATTATGCAATCATCAAATTGCTGTCTATAGCACAAGTTGCAATTGGGATCTCCTAGCCACAGCAGAGGAAAAAAAAAATCATCTCAATATTTTCGACTCAAATTGTCACATATCTTGTCATTGAAGGTCTTGTTTGAAAAGAATTATGTCATGCATATCGTAGATCTATCCTTTCCCATGAAGTTTGCTATCTTTAATTCTCAATTTGTTTTCACATTCATTACCATCAATACCAATGATATCATCTGCTACCTCAGGACCCAAATTTTCATATCAAAGGTTATAACCAACATTTAAAAAAAAATGAAATAAAACAAAACAAAACATGAAAACATAAAAAACAAACCTGTGAAAACATAACACACATTCTCCTCATATTTCATGCAATTTTGTATTTTCACAATACAGAGGTACATGTAGGCCCATTGCATATTGTGAAATTGCAATGTAGGCCCTACTATGCATGATACAGACTGCAGATTGGAAGGCAATGTAGTGAATGAATATTACTGTGGTGCCACCATTTCTCTCCATTTACTGGTACGTATTATACATATCCAGGACAATTCCATTCAGTTTTACCCGAGTAAATTTCTTCAGTAATGTTAATTATTGCATTCCATCCATAATGGCAGACAAAAGGGTGTGCAAGTGACAATGATAGAACTATTAACTATGACTACACAAAATCATTTATTTGTACTGACCACAGGAACGCAATTATTGCTTTCAGATTAAAACCACCAGCAGGGTGGCAAGCATAAACTATGGTACGCTGTTTTGTTGTTAATTGTTATCTGAAAGTTGATAATCTAACATACAGGCGAGCACCTGAGGTGATGCACTATAAAGTAATGATCAGTTAGTTTCACTCTGTATCATCAAAAGTGAATACACAGGCGCAGCATACCCACTGCGTAGCAGGATGTTTACATTTGCTATGCCATTGCTATTGTTCTACAAAACTCCAAGGTACAGTACCGGTACATACTCTGTAATGTATTCATGATCGATGTACAGACTGAGTTTAAAAGTTCAAAGCCGACAGACAAAAAGGGGTAAAGGGTGCGGATGAGGGGTTAAAGAGCTTAAATAATAGCACAATGTTAAGCTTTAAATTGTGCAATCTGGTGCATACTGAATGTTATATTTTGGCTTATTCTGAAAACACAAATTGTCTCAAAATGTGACTCTTTTGGTGGTTGGTAATCCATGTTTGTGTACGTGCAATGTGTGTGTTTTGGAGGTTTATTTATTGCAAGGCATGAGAAAAAATTTTGACAGGAGTATAAGCATGAAAAAGACAATTTAACAATAACATGTGAAGAGAACTAGAAGATTTACCTTAAGAGACCTACGCCTGATAGACCTATGTAGGTCCTAGCCTTGTTTAAGTTTTGCCTAATTTAGATTTGCACACTGCACAACCGGATGTTTGCTTATAATGTGAAATTAGAATTATTCACAAATCATGTTTATTTTTTTTTTAATGTATGGTGTGATATAAATTCTTTTGATGTTTATAACGTGTTTAGGAGTCTGAATAATCAAATATCTAAATCGTTTTGTACCATATGCATTGGGCAGAGCACCCTATGTGCGACAAATGAGGGCCCCGGGTCTAAGTCAGTTGTGCGCGACTGAGAAACCTGCTCAATGTACGAGCCGGGCTGACCAGGTTTTGTCATCATCATGCACTGGGACTTATCTACCCTAACTGTATGACAGCATCAGATCGCTCGCCACAATTTTATAAAGTAGTTTTTGTTTTTGTTTTTCCTGAGAAATTGATTTGTACATGTACAACTATCGATATTGTGCAGATGAAGGCGCAAATATTCAAATGTGAATGACGTGCCTCTTTAACACAACAATTCGTTGATGATAATCAACCATGCACCAAGTCCGTACAATACAGCACAGTGACAGAAATAATATTTATATACATTGAAATTGTATATATCTGAGGCCTAATGAATTCTTTTTAGATTTTAACTATTAAGAGTTTTATCATTATCTGACAATGACAATCTGTCTGTAGAATCAGATGTACATGTATTTAGACCTTATCAAAATTCAAAATTATTAATATATGGTAAGTTGACTCGAGTTGTATTAAAGATCACAAAGCAAAGGATTGCAACGGATAATTATTTGTTTTTACTTTGCCTTTGTGTAGTACTAGTTGGTTATTTGTACGTTTAACGGCATTTTAATACAGCTGTAATAAAATTAGGTCACCTACAAGTCGATAAAAACCTGTTTTAGCAATCTAAACAGAAAGATCCGTCTGTCCGAAGCGGAGGACTCTTTTATATTTTGCCATTGACGCTGTCACGGGATCCGTGAAGCCAGACGTAGTCTCCGCGGAACATTCCCCGACGGACAGATACAGACCGATCTTTCGGTCAATCGAACTTCGAGACTAACAAGTTATCAACAAGTATCTATATCAAGACTCTACTATAGACTATACTGTATACATGGATGTAGTTTCTTTGCAAAACCAGCATCTACAAATTCTGCCAAATAACGGCAAGGCCAATCGCAATGCTGTAAAAGTTTACTCAATTGAAACTGAAAACTCAAGGTATAAACCATAGACTCTATTGACATTGTAATTCAATCTTTCCCCTGATTTACCTTCTAATTTCTTGTGGCCTCGCAACAGCTGTCGAATGGTTGCAAATATTGCGATGCCGTACATAATCAGCATGTAGAATATCTGCTTCCACAACTCCATGATGATATACTATATCACACACACCACACATAAACACTGCAGCTGCTGCCCATCGATTTCTTAGCCGAAAGCGCCGGGCCAGAATCGGGGGAGGTGAGGAGGACGGCACGCGTTAGATCGGTGGAGTTCGCTTGTTCAAAGCTCATACACTCGAGGCACAGGCTCACACCTCATTTCATCAGTGCAGTGTAGTCACTGGTAGTGTAGGAGCTCAAATGTGGGAGACCACACAGACGCCGGCGATCGCCGATCAATCTAATCTAAAGCTCATTAATTTATTACGCTCTGAAGTGACTGCTGATATGATAGGGTCGTTTAAGAAGGTCTGTGCAGCTGATAGCACTGAACTTGCCCAACGTATTAGGTCTCTTATTCCTCCACAGCATGCTTACCGTCCGTCACGTCTCACGTGATACAACAATGATATTGTATGTTGTTGTTTTGGTTTTAATGGCGTGTACCACAGAAAAAATGTGTAAGAGTTCTGTGGCGTGTACCTACAGCAAGCATTAGTCTCGGTGCCAGATCAATTGAAGATGCATCATCATCCTTTTGCAATACGGATTAATCTGTCAGGCTGGGAGGAAAGGTGATACATGAGTAACATGTATGCTACACTTCAGTGGAGTATTGTCCAAGTTTTCGTTTGTATTCAACATAGGCATCTTCGATGTTTATGTGCGCATGTATCTTGATTCAATCATGCATGTACAGGACTAGAGGCAAAGATCATTCCATGCTTAGACTCCCGAAATGTAAAACGACACATACTCCGGAGTACATTTTCTATAAATTTTGTCGGGTCAAAGTTTTGGAATAGTTTGCCCAAAAATATTCAGGAGGAAAGAACAAGATCTGCATTTCGAAGATACCTAAAAAATCATTTGTTAAATGAAGTTTAGTGAAGAAAAGAATATTCAGTGTTTAGTTTAATGTACTTTTATAGTACAGTTACTTTAAAAGAGTAGACCTTGCAATAAGCAGCTTAAATATACATGTAGCTATAATGGGAGAACCATTCTCGACTAGCACTTGTGCTAACTTTTGGTTCCCCCTTTAACAACATTATCTTCTGTTTTTCTATTTTTTTTCTATTTTTTTTCAGAACCTTTGTCTATGCGTATTTCTACATTACATACTTATTCATACTCTTTGCCTTTTTCAGTGATAAATGTATCACAACGAAACTAAATATATTATACCACATGTATTCTTATGTAAGATAAATATAAGTATGTAAAACATATGCTTGCATAGCTGTAAGAACCTTGTACAAAATCATTGTATTCTCATAAAAAAAATTCATGTTATTGTATCTTACCCTATGGAATTTCATGTTATCATGTTATCATATTCACATGTATAACTCAACTCAACTCAACTCAACTCAACTCAATCATTACTTCCATCACAATGTCTGTAAACCAGACTATCAAGCACGCAAATTCGGCAATACAAGATGTAATTATTTGAAGCATAGGCCTACTACTTAGTATTAGTTTTAGTTGAGATGGGGATTCGTTTTTAATGTTTTTTTTGTGAGATACTTATATTTATAAACCACTTATATGATACGAAACAATAAAGAGTATAAAATTGTATAATCTATGATATTTCATTAAAAAAAACAAAAAAAAAAACAAAAAAACCTTACCCTCACTTCTCTATAGTACCATCTGCAGGTTTCATCCGCTGGCAAACTTCGAATATCAGATATTCAAATAGGTCCTAGTTTGATCAGTAAATGAGAAAATTATGCAAGAATTATACAGAATATACCTTTTTTGGTGTTCCTTCTTGCAACTTATAGGTAAACAACCAGCAAATCGTTTTACTTTTTATATTGAAAACTGTGAAAATATCATACCAAACGTGTGCGCACCATATCCTTGAATCTAAATTCTTGGTAATTTTAAACAAAAAATGTAAAAGCTTCCTCATGAACTCTTTTACTCCCCAAATATTGGACATATTCTTGCATACCATGGAAACATCATAGTGCGCTGGGACATGAACTCGACTTCTGCATGGCTTCTTCACACATTACCACCAGCAGTGATCAACATGAAAAAGGTGGTTGACATATTAATATTCAGTATAACACAAATCCAAGGAGGACGCTATACTTGGTATAATTAATCTTATTTAATTTTATTTCATTTCATTTGTTTCATTTCCAACAATGCAAACATTTTCATACACAAAATAACACAATATCAATACAATGTAGTAACATAGAAAAATACGTGGATTTAACAACACTGCGCATTACGAAGAGACCGGCACTACGTCAAAAAGGCTCACGAGACCGACACTATTATATACGAGAGAAAAAAAAGAAAAAAAAGGGGCTCACGTATGAGACCGACGCAGTCAAATCCCACGAAACCAACACTATACAGCATGTCCCCAAAAAAATTACGATCAGATTTTCACATTGGTAACACCCAATATGATTAAACTGTCTAAATGCTATACATCTTAGCTCTATTTGGCAGAAAACCCCATTTAATTTGGTTAAGCGGTCACAGAGAAATGTGGATTGTTGCAAAGCATGTCATGAGTCTGATTCTTCCAAGTTTAGCACTTTGATGCTCTTGTGTGTGAATACAATAGACAAAACTTGGAGGGAAGAGATTCCTAACATCCTCTACAAAATTCATCATTTCTCTTTGACCACTGAAGCAAATCGAATGGGGGTTTCTGTAAGATGTGGGCAATGAGTTATAGTTTCATATCCTGAATTTGTATTTAGATTGACGAACTATTTTTAAAAATATCATTGCGGAGCTCCCGTTGTATTTTCATTTTTATTTATTTATTTTTTTTTTTTGGGGGGGGGGGGACAAACGGTATACGCAATTAAGATGCTCACGATACCGACACTAGGCAAAGAAGGACCACGAGACCGACATGATGAGCAGCGCCTTCTTATGTTAACTACGAGTATGTAGGCCTATCTGTTCGGGGTTCAATAATGAATCCAATCCAAATCATATCTTCTAACCTACAGTGACAGTTAATTCAGTATAGTCCCTGACCCAGTTTTGATACAAAATAATGCATGCAATACAGGCAAAATTATTAATCGATTCAGTATTTCCATGAGAGAGTGTGGCTGCGTACTGTATCTTTTTGTTGTTGTTGTTGTTGTTGTTCAGATTGAAGCAGATTGAAGATATCAGAGCAGTATCTCAGAAAATCTCGGAATCTGTGTAGTGTAGCTGAGACGCTCATGTCTATATATATATATATATATATATATATATATATATATATATATATATATAATTATATATATATATGTGTGTGTGTGTGTGTGTGCGTGTGCGTGTGTGTGTGTGTGTATATATATATAATCATAAGAAGAATGAGTCTCAAATACGCCATCATTTCTGTAGATCCAAGAAGAAAGTTTTTATTTACAAAATTTTCAACTCGCTTCGGGCCTTCGCCAGTATTATTAAGTGTATACAGAGCGTATCAAACAAAGGTAATCCAACTTTGGATTGATGGACTGATGATTTGACCACTTTCATTGACAGATCTCATCCATGCAGTCAGACATGCATTGTTCCTTTACAATAACACGCAAACTTGGAAAAAGTGCAATTTGTCATTGTTGTCTTTAAAGTCCATGTGCTCAGTCATGCATGACAATTGTCAAATAATTAGGTATAGCAATGGAAAGAGGAAGAGTTCCTCTTTCCTAATAACCAACATTTTGCTCTTCATAACAGACAATTAAGAAATGGCAGCCCTCCAAAGTTGGATTACCTTTTTTTTAATATTATACGCTCTGTATATAGTACAATGATAACTCATCACTACCAGTTGTTGCCGAACATTTAAACTCAGGCAACCACTCAATTCAGGATCTGCAATTCTGCATCATCGGCACTAATTTCAAAGACAGAGAAGCCAGAAAATTAGCGGAAATGAAATTCATCATCCAAACCAGGTCTTTTGGAACAGGACTCAACAAGGACCTTGGATGGCTTAGCAATTTCACCTTCTACAAGAAATGAAGCTCTAAGAATCTAAGACTGGACCTACTACGTATATTTTTTCATTTAATGGAACTTTAGATTATTTATTAGAGTTAATGTTGAGGTGACACTATATTTGCATTGACTGTTTTCACGCAATTACCTAATCATGCTAATGGTGTCTTGATTAAATTCTTGACAAATTTGTCCTAATCTTTATCATCACAGTAAACACATGCTCTGATATTTTATTGCACCAATACTGCAACATTATCCTTAGCTCATTTCTTACGATCTCTTCTCTATTTGTAATTAATGCTTGATATGCGTCCTACCTCTATCTTTCGTCGATGTTTCTCTACACGAAAAAGTGTATAACAATGTTTGTATACTTGTATATAATTTTTATATAGTATATCGTATACATATATATATATATATATATATACATATATATTATATATATATACATATATATATACATATATATATACATATATATATATATATATATATATATAATACATTTACAAATATATACTCGGAACTTTTTGTTGAGTTTGAGTTGAGTTTTTGTTGAGATTATACTGTGCATCACTTGCGCATGACGCGCAGAGCATTGTTATGATGTTATTGAATTGAATTGAATAACTGAAACTGCACCGGTCTTACACTCAAGACACAGTAAACACTTCCAGCATATTTATTTTCATATTTCACTTGAGATACATTTCATCGAAATACATTAAAAAAAGAATACAAACCAAGCAAGATACAAAATATGTAAATCGGGTCATGGACAGAAAGTGTGTCAGCGTATATAATGTCTATAAGACAATTCTCTATAACTTGTGAAATATGATGGAACCGCAAAAGCAAAGCTTGTAAACGCAGGTTCCAAGAAAATATACCAGTGTAAATTTGATATGCATTCGATGGAGATAGGACACAAAGTAATAATGACGAAACTATATGAAAACTAAATTATCAAGGTACAAAGGAAAAAGAAAATAAAAGAGATGAAAAAGAAAAGGAAAAAAACAAGAACTTAAGGAATAAGAACAGGGTAAAAAATTTAATATAGCATATAGATACACAGGTATACACACACACATTATCTAGAGTCAAATTCATAACGAGTTCAATATGTTACTACTGGTACGGATGCAGTGATTATAAACTGCAAGTTGATTCATCATACATTAAATGAGGATACTGCAGATAACATATCAAAGAAAAATTCTAATCAGGCAGGTTATATTCATTTATTAACTTTGATTTCCATTTTTGTTTGAATATAAACATATAGAGCAATTGATTAAGTCGGTGGGAAGATCATTCCAGAATTTAGGTCAGGTAAAAACAATTGTTTTTTGAGCAAGGAGTGTGCGAGTATGTGGAAGGTGAAATGAATCTCTTTGTCTTGTTGGGTAAGCATGGACGGCATAGTTTTTCTGAAACATGTGGGTAAATACGTCAGGCAAGCCGTTGGCTGATAACTGAAACATAAATGTGCCTAAGTTATATAAAAACAAGTCAGCAACCTTAAGGAGTCTGTTCTCAAAGAAAAAATAATTCGTGTGACAATAAAAATCGGCTAAATTAACTGAACGAATAGCCCGTTTTTGTACTTTGAAAATTTTATCAATGTGTAATTTGGCACAGTTGCCCCAGGCAAGTATACCGTAACTGAGATAGGGTAAAACAAGCGTTGAATATAAATTTTTTTAAATATACTTGGAAAAAAATGTTGTAGCTTATTTAAGATCCCAGTATCGAAAGCATCTTAGACATCTTAGACTGTTATGATTCATGTTTGCATGATTCATGTTTGCAAAGACTTATCGAATAAAAACCTTCTTGTTGGATAATATGGCATATTTGAGACTCATTCTTCTTATAATTATAACATTCGAAGTCCAACACGTGGAAAATGCCTAGATTAATATATATATATATATATATATATATATATATATATATACATATACATATAATATATATATATATATATATATATACACTCAGCAAAAAAAGTAAGTTCCCCCCTAGCATTTGTGGATATATCTCAAAAAGCATTCAACCGATTTTCATAATTCAAACGGAAATGGATAAAAAAATTTATTACTCAGAACATGAGTGGCAAATCATTGCCACCAGATATCATTATTGGTGTGAAAAAAATGCATTTTATGTCAAAATGCATGGAAACAAAAGTTGCACTTTAGTGATTTGCAATGACTTTTACACAAATACTCAAACAATCACTCATGATTCTGAACATTTAAGCATGGGTTATTGCATATTTCTCTATTTCTTTCTTTTCATGAGCATATAGTGAAGTATTTGATAATTGATATGTCCACCACCCGCAATGACCAGCCGCCATCTCCTCCTCATACTGTTAACTAAAGTTTGTACTTGGCGCTGCTCAATGTTGGCCCATCACGCTCTCTGCAAGATGCGCTGAAATTCTTGCAGTGAAGTGTCATCTTTCAACTTCTTGCTCGCTTTCCACTTAATGATATCCCAAAGATTCTCTACTGGATTACAGTCAGGGGATCTTGCAGGCCACTCCATACGTTCGATGCTATTTCCCTAAGCAAACTGATCTTCAACTTGAGGGCATGATGCAAAATGCCCACAGGCACATTAATGTGATCAACCTAAATTGGAATTACAAATCACATGGCTTCTACCAATATTTTCATATTGAGAAGGCCTATTGTTCAAAAAGTATACATGCATACCATCTGTTTAATAGGGAAGCACATTGTACCTGAAAAAATTCCTGAGAATTACACAATTCTAAAAGATCATTTGATAACTTACATAGGAAATGATGCTTCCTATGGCCTAAAGTGCAACTTTTTTCCCATGCATTTTGACATAAAATGCGATTTTTTACACCAATAATGATATCTGGTGGCGATGATATGCCATTCATGTTGTGAGTAATGAAATTCCCTATCCATTCTCGTTCGAATTATGAACATCCGTCAATTACTTTTTGAGATATATCCAAAAATGTTAGGGGGGAACTTACTTTTTTTGCTGAGTGTATAATATGTATATATATATATATATATATATATATATATATATATATATATAATATAAATTGTTACAAATCACAATCGGGTGACGGTACGGTATGAAGCAGTGCACAATGTCGGAATTTCTTGGCGATGTTACATTTTTTTTCTTTGTCGTTGGAAATATTGTTTGATGATCAGAAAGATTTTACAATTTCTTTGGTGAAGGGACGAAGCAGGACGCGATGTCCGAATTGCATTGTGATGTCACAATTTTTTTTCGTTAGAATGATATTGTTACACATTTTACAGCGACGGAACGAAGCGGTGCGCAATGTCAAAATTGCTTCGTGATGTCACAATTGCCTTGTGACATCATTTTTAAAATGCAAAATTGCAAAATGCTTGTATAATTTCTGTTTCTGTTGCGTCGGTAAACTCAGAAGTAGCTGTGCTCCACCAACGTGTCGTCACCGAAAGTGTCGTCATTTTGCAAATAGTACGCCGTATAGAGTGTCAAACATGCCAACATTCTGACATAGCTTAAAGGGATCGTCTAGTTTTGGTTGAGACCTCATTTCAGGTTTCTAACATTTTTTTTGTGTGTGTGTGTGAGATAATGAGAAACCTCTTAAGAATTATGAACGAGCATGTAATTCTTTGAGGAATTCAAAGTTTATTTGATGAAAATTGGTTTTGAAATGGCTGAGATATCCAAAAAAAAAAAAAAGAGCAATTCTATTTTAGTGTGGGACCCACTGTTGTACTTCGTTTTTGGATATTTCGGTCATTCCAAACCCGATTTTCATCAAATAAACTTTAAATTTCTCTAAAAATGGTATGCTGTGTACTAACTATAATTACGATCAAAAGTGTTTATTCGATATCTTGCCAAAAGTTAAAAGTCCAATTCTCATCTCCATCAATACTGTACCATCCTTTTAAAATACCTTTAATCACCTGAAACTCTTTCATCAACCACTATATAGAGGATAAATTTTTGATCCAAAAATACAAATAATATAATTATGTTATCATAGTACAGTGAAACCCGTTATGACGAGTTCGCTTAAAACGAGGAACCAGTTTTAACGAGTTGATCACGTCGGTCCCATTTTTCTGTGAGTGTAAGCCCATGGTAAAACGGCCTCGGTTACAACGAGTTCGGCTATAATGAAATCCCGGTTATAACGAGGACATCTTCGGTGCGTCATGTTTTATCCGATCAAATTGATTATGTGTTTCTTGACCTGCTATGCCGCTTTCAAACACGCGACAGACGAAACATTGAAAACCGAAAGCCTTCTGTTCTCTTTCCTGTTCTGCAGAGTCATTCTGAACACATGTGCAGCTTATCATAATCCTTTTCATATTAGTTCCAACTTCCAGTTGTTTTGCTGGTTGGGAAACATTGATGTGTACACTACATAAGATTACAACCGAAATAATTAATGAAATCATCTATGTTCATTATTATTTCACACTGTATTTTACAAAATGAATAATTTTGTTCTTTCAGAATGGTCCGTTATAATGAGGAAGAGATAGGCGTAGAAAGGATCACGAATTCAATCATGTCGTGTACCTTTTAAGAACGCATGTACAAAATGCGAAGAGATTTTGGGGAGAAAAATACAAAACGCATCCTGCTGGTGCAAACATCATGGAATACAGCCTAGCCTATGATTAATGTAATCATCACGATCCCGCTGGGCGCACACAGCGTTAAAATAACTTGAATAATGCATGTTGATACTCTGCTTGCACCCATGTTCAGAAAAAGTGATAACAAACGTTTTTAATAGAATTTGATTTTGTTTATTAAAATTCTATATTGTGTTTCATAAACGATAATTTCATTCTTTCAGAATGGTTCAATACACGAGGAAGAGATAGGTGTAGAAAGGATTACGAATTCAACCCTGCCGTGCAGTTTTCAAGAACGCATGCATAACACACGCGAAGAGATTTTTCAAAAGAAATCAAAGAACGCGTTTTGAACCCCTTCTATTTTTATTCTTTCGGTATCAACTCACATATGATTCCTTTTTATTCTTTCTCAAAAATAATGATCCATTTACTTGTGTAATAACAACGCAAAGACTGCTCATAAGTTTGATTGCTTGGTATGTGACTCCATGCTTATTTTTACTTTGTTTTTAGTGCAGACGGTTATAACGAGGGTCGAGGAACCGGATATAACGAGGCAATAATATCGGTGGTCCCACGGATCTCGTAGTAACGGAGCTCGAGTTTCACTGTTGCGTTTTTCGCAGTGCCGTACTTTTTCGAAGAGAGAAGGCTACGACCAGTGGCTACGACAGCTGCTTTTTCGGACGTACTGGCCCCCTCTATCGTCGTAGCTGGACCCATCGTAGCGTCTTAAAGAAAGAAAAAACGACAACAACAACAGAGACAACATCTGGGAGAAAGGAGGAAGGTGATTCGGCACGCTCCGCAGCAAAAGAGGAGAGAGCGATCGTCGTCAGTAGTGATGATGTCACTGCGCAGTTTTAGTGCAGACGACATGACACGGATGTCACTTCCAAAAAACGAATTACGGTAACATTGACTGCCGGAGGTTCGCGTACGGTGCAGGTTGACTACGTCGTGAAGACGTTCTGCCGACTGGCTGCTATATTCGTGTTCACCGCCCCGCTCTTTTCAGTTCAAATTTTATCAACTTCGAGAATTAGTTTACCAATCGACGTCGCGTCATCGACTATTTCAAGCAGCACAAGATCAAGAAGAATAGGCCCTACAGACTGGCGATTGACCCGGCCCTGTGACTGTGTCTGACCTGTGCATATTATGTCCAGCTTGGACACCATTCATTCATATCCCTGTTGCACTGCGGCTGTAGTAGCTGTAGAGCCGTAGAACCCACCAAAATTTGTATAATAGAAGCAAAACGTTGCGTTGGTTACTGTTTCATTTCAGTTTGAGGCTTGCAAATATTTGTGTGTCTGAGTGGATCCAGACAGGAGCGCAAGATGCCACTAGTGACCAGGTGCTGCTGTTGCGACATTCGCACAGGGTCTATGGCCAGTGCGATATACTCAATGGTAAGACAGTATAATATGTTGTTGTTGTTGAGTTTATTTGGCGCTTTTCAGTCGCCTTACCGAATGATATTGATATTTAAGTATAATGATATTAAATGTAGGAAAATAAGGATATATATGTCATTGCATGTCGGGGCCGCAATAATGGGGGGGGGGGGGGGGGGGGGGAGGAAGAGGAGGGATTGCAACCCCCATGCAGAGACTCCAACTCTCCTGCTTTCGACAGGAGATCTCCCGCCGAAAGCCAATTTTTGTAAAATCTCCCGTTCTCCCGATCAAGATTTAATTTCTCCCACCCTGGCTCTGTGTCTCCAGTTGGAAAGGATTTCTTACTTATTGCCATCATTTATGTTGAAAAATAAGCCTTATATAGCAAGAGAGAGCTGGACCCGGCCGCAATTCAAGGAACTTCGCGCTTTGGGCAAATCAAGTTGAAGTCTCCCGTTTGGTAGGGGTTTCAGGCGGGAGAATCTCCCGATCAGAAGGTTCTTGGGGTTGGAGTCTCTGCCCATGCCATGACAATATCTTACTTTGAGTGTTGGATTATTTGTCGCTAAATCTGTACATACTCTCATACAAATCTGAATCATGTAAGGTCTACATATCTCGAATGCTCCAAATCAAAGAGCTCAGAATAGATCTGCATGATCTAAAGTCGATAGACTCTTCTATAGATTAGATATTATGCACACTTTAATTGTAATCACTCTCATGAATTAGAGTAAAATTGAATGTTGAAACACTTGCATACCATTGATATGGACATAGACTTTTATGTCGTTGCTCGCTCAGATCAACTTGCTCATTGCACGGCTCTCAGGATTGCGTTTAACTATATGTGACCCTGCACCACAAAACAAACAAAAAGTCGCCAGACATGAATTTTTAGTTAAGACCATATTCTGAAAGAGCAGACTTTAAGCTTTAAAATGATGAATAACTTATCAAATGGACTCTCCTAACTTAGACCTAATCTAAAATATCTAAATATTGGAAAGAAAGCACAAACTCAGGAAAAGTGTGAACTGAGAAAAGAGGCTCTGAGTGTCTATTCAAGCGCTTAATCTTTACCTAACCGTGCTGGCTGTGCGATGAATGGGACAAAAAACAAGAAGTAAACCACCAGAGTAACAACAATGAAGGGATTATCAGATTAAACTGAAATGAAGCATGCCTCATTAACATATTCTGTCCATAATTAATGCCAACTGTGAAAGCAGTAGCACTATCCTTTCAAAAGTTATTAGAGTTCAAAGTGAAAAGTGTGTACAAGGTTTTTCAGAAATGAAAAAGAGACTCTAAAGACACACCTAATCACACTATTCTACCAAAAATGTTCGAGATAAACTGCTAAAAAACACCCTTTCCTGCCCGTTTTATGATCCCAAATTTTAGCATAATGTAAAAGAGGACTTGCTCTTTCAGAAAATATGAAAAAGTCAAGATCAGCTAGGTTGACCCATTTCACCTATTTTCAGTCCTCATGCAAAATCAGTGTGTGCGACTTTTTGTTCGTTTTGTGATGCACGGTCAACCAGCCCTGTTACTGATGTACACAAGTGTTATTGCATTGTATACGCTGCCAGCATAATCCAATGTTAAATTGAAGTAGGGGTCTAGCAATTCCATTTACCAGTATATGCAATGCGTTTTTCAAGCAAACGGGAGCTTCCCTAAACCAAATTACATTATGTTTAAAGCCCCCTTTACCTATATGGCAAGTTGAATGAAGTCAGATATCCTACATGCAATTCTTTGTACAGTGCACATGAACACACACAGGATACAGACAGACAGAGGCAGACAGACAAACACACACATATCAATGGACTTCATTCAACTTGCCATACTCATTGTACGTTTGATATTTTTAAATTCCTGATAAAAGATGATGTGTGTGTGCATATTATGTGTGACAAGTCTTTGAAGTTCAGTTTGAATAGATCAGGTAGATCTGTGAAGCTTAAAGTTGTTTTGTGTTTGGATATGAATCATGGCCTAATATTCTATACAGAAGAAGTTCTGAATTCTCACTTTTCCACTTATGCCAGTCTTAATTCAATTGATATTATAATGTTCCTTTTTTGTTTGAAAACTAAAAGGATGATAAACTGGCAGTACTAAACCTACTGTAAAATTAAAGTGTTTGAAAGCTCTTCATCTTTTTGCCCTGGTTTGTCATTTTTGTTTTAAAGCTTGTTTTGATAACTGTATTTTGTCTGACAGATATATGCAGCTCTAGCACTCGGGGCATCTGCTTTCAAGATTCATGTTGATATGCAATGTGAGTACACTTTTCTTGAATCTGCATGAAATTAAGTGAATTAGATGTTGTTATCTGACACAAACAGCAAGTAAACTGTTTTGTACGTATAATATCTTCTCATAAAGCCCTTTCTACCATGGGATGTTAGTAGTGCAATGACCTGACACAGTTTATGACTTTTGTTGAAGTTAAAGAATGATGATAATGAATGCTAATCAAAATGATATAGACCTGGTTTTTTAAATCTGTGCTAAAAGTGGAAGAAATGAAAGTAATGATAAGCAAAACAATTAATTTTTTTGTTCAAGTATAAAGACAATATATTCTTGTTACAAATGCATGTTTTGTTATTGCATGTACTTGAATACTAGAGCTGTAGACTATAAGAAGGGAAATATGAAAACAATAAATCATAAGTCAACAAGAGATTTAAAGTGCAAGTTTATGATACGTACAATTCGTATAATATATGACAGGTCAGTGGAAAAAGGTTTGATATTTATTGCATTGATTACTGTCATTGCTGATGTGACATATTGGCTAGTAAAGACATCTCGATACAATTGTATAACACTCCGTGGACACAGTGTGAATGGTTCTCCCCTTGTAGTTTATACTACAAAGTCATACTGTAAAAAAATCCTGACAGTCAGATTCTGCTCAAGATATATTATGGGTGTAAATGCGCTTTTTTTTCTTTTTTTTTAGCCTTCCATGTCAGAGATTTTTACTCATCAAAACTATGGGGTAATTGCACATACAGTGTAATTATGATACTGGTAGGAAAATGCATAATTAGTTTGTGGTATCTGTGGGCAGCAGTAATGAAAAAAACAAACAACATGCTATCCAGTAAATTGGGTAAGAAATGCTTGGCCTGATACTACCTGATTTAATGCCGAGACTTCTGTACCTATACTGAAATCCTAATGAAATGCAGTGAATTTCAGTAATTTCTTTTGTTCGATACATCACCCAAACAAAATTGCCGTAGCTGAGGTACACACATAAAGTCAATAAAGATAAAACGGAAACAAAAACAAACTATGAAAAGAAAAAACAAAAACAAAAACAAAAACAGAAAGAAAGAAACCCAAATATAAATGTGACTGATGCTGTACCAGTATTTGTTTTGATAGTGACTCACTGACTAGAAAGTTCTTTCCTGAATTTTGAGGTAGCAGTCTCTCTATATAGGAATTGACTGTCTGGTTTCAGCCTTACTTTTAAACACAACAAAGTTGATCCATGGAGCTATTGTAGCTCCATGGTTGATAACAAGACCATTGTTGGCATGTTGTCTTTCACAGCAGATCCACATTACAGTGTAATGGTGATTTATGTCTTCAGTTAGGACCTACACTTGTACGTAGGTTGCTAGGACTGGTAGTGAAATAGATGGCAACACATTGTATCAATCCCCAGTTTTCCTGCTTACTGCAAACAGAAAACAAAATTAATGATAAAAGTTGAACATCTGGAAAAAAAAAATTGGATGGAATTTTAACTGACTATCATTTTAGAAAGAAGGGTTACCATACAGTGTTTTCCTTTTCCTCTGTCTTTTTGAATGAGATGTGATTCATACTTCTTTTAGTTCTATGCTAGTAGTTGGGTAGAGGTATGAAAAAAATGCTTTCACAGAGTACATTTCTGTGAAGAGCAAAAGCAATCAAAAACTACTGTAAAAGAAAAAAAAAATCATGTGACTAATATCTGTGCTCGTCCCAGTAAGAAGAGTTTCACATGTTTTTAATCCTGCGGAAGCAAGACAGTAAGTACGAGAACATATAGCAAGCAAAAATATTTGCGTGCTTTTAGTTTCATGCTAGTTTCTGGTTGCGTGAAATGCATGAAAATGTCAACACTGAAAATTTCAACTTTTACAGTAGCTGTGCAGTGTTAAACTCTTGCTTCCCGAAAACCAATTCAGCAGCATGGGGTGGAAGTGCTGCAGTGGCATTTATTTAACCAATTTAGTTAAAAATCACCTAAGCCCACCCCCCCCCCCCCCCCATCAAAAAAAAAGAGAAGAATATGGTCGGGCTCATTATATTTGTATTATACACACACCATGCACTCATGTATAAGCTGTGTATGTTTCTGGGGTGGAAGTGCTGCAGTGGCATTTATTTAACCAATTTAGCTAAAAATCACCTAAGCCCACCCCCCCCCCCCCCCCTTCCCCTCAAAAAAAAAAAAGAGAAGAATATGGTCGGGCTCATTATATTTGTATTATACACACACCATGCACTCATGTATAAGCTGTGTATGTTTCTGGGGTGGAAGTGCTGCAGTGGCATTTATTTAACCAATTTAGCTAAAAATCACCTAAGCCCACCCCCCCCCCCCCCCTTCCCCTCAAAAAAAAGAAGAGAAGAATATGGTCGGGCTCATTATATTTGTATTATACACACACCTTGCACTCATGTATAAGCTGTGTATGTTTCTGGGGTGGAAGTGCTGCAGTGGCATTTATTTAACCAATTTAGCTAAAAATCACCTAAGCCCACCCCCCCCCCCCCCTTCCCCTCAAAAAAAAGAAGAGAAGAATATGGTCGGGCTCATTATATTTGTATTATACACACACCATGCACTCATGTATAAGCTGTGTATGTTTCTGCAGGAAATAGAGGTGAGAGAGAGAGAGATGGCTAAGGCCGAGTCACTCTTTTTACCCTCATTATTTTGACAGACAGCAAAACTATGACATTGGGCACCATTAAGGAAAAGGAGCAAGTAATTGTACAAATTGCATCATTACCCACGCCGATGTAATCGGCAGGGGGTTATGTAAAGGGTTCCGTATGTTTGTTTGTTTGTTTGTTTTTTTGTTTGTTTGTTTGTTTGTTTGTTTGTTTGTTTGTTTGTTTGTTTGTTTGTTTGTATGTTTGTTTGTTTGTTTGTTTGTGTACAAGATAACAAGAGAACGGGTAAACGGATTTGCACGAAATGTTCAGGGAATGTTTGGATAATGACAGGAAAGAATCGATTAGATTTTGGTGATAATCGGTTGACCCTTGCAAATTCTGTGTGACCTTGAAGTTTTAACCCCATGGTATAGTGACCACTCCGAACATTTTCCGTTTCTTTGCGATTTTCCGCTACCATACAAATATGGCGCGCCATTTGATCAATAATGCCGATTAACTGTTCATCGCCGAAAAACACTGTTTATCGGCGATAAACACTGAAAAAACACTGTTTATCGGCGATAAACAGTGTTTATCGAACGAAAAACACTGTTTATCAAGTGATAAACAGTGTTTATCGAGAAAAACTATGTTTATCGACCAAGTGATAAACAGTGTTTATCGAGGAAAAACTATGTTTATCGATCGACCGATAAACAGAGTTTTTTTTTGATAAACACTGTTTATCGACCGCCGATAAACGGTGTTTATCGAGAAAAATTCAGTTTATCAGTTGATAAAGGTGTGATAAACAGAGCTTCATCTTGATAAACAGAGTTTATCGCTCGATTAAGTGTTTATCGCCGATAAACAGTGTTGTTGGTCGATCGGCGCGCCATATACAAAAGCGTATCTCCCAAACGATCCGACTTCGCTGCATGCAACTCTGTTCGTAAGACGATCCAACTTCGCTGCTCAACACCATTCGTAAGAATTTCGAAATTTACGTTTATTTGAGGAACTATGTCCTTCTTGATTTATGAAAGTTCGGGGTTCGCTCTCCGTCGTCACAAACTGTCCCGTATTTGGTGATTTTTCAAATTAACATTGATTCTTTTTTTGTTTGTTTGTTGGAGGAGCATTCCTCAATCATGAAATAATTTTGCTCGGTCCCAGTCACACTGCACGATATGCGCACTCATTGTCAATGCGTGTTCAAGGCCGGTGAAACTGCATCGCGCTCTACCCTGTTGGCGCAAAATTGCATCGCGGACGTTGCGGCGCTCGTTGGTGACCGAATACTGGTGCAGTATATATTTGCATTCAACCCTTGCATTGAATAATTGCCGTAGGGGGGTAATTGCCCAGGGGGTACGTAAATTTTGTTTTTCTTTTTACCCACGCCGATGAAAATCGGCAGGGGGTTATGTAAAGGGTTCCGTATGTTTGTTTGTTTGTTTGTTTTTTTGTTTTTGTTTTTTTGTTTGTGTACAAGATAACAAGAGAACGGGTAAACGGATTTGCACGAAATGTTATGGGGATGTTTGGATAATGGCAGGAAAGAATCGATTAGATTTTGGTGATAATCGGTTGACCCTTGCAAATTCTGTGTGACCTTGAAGTTTTGACCCCATGGTATAGTGACCACTCCGAAAATTTCCTGTTTCTCACTTTGCGATTTTCCGCTACCATACGAAAACATAAACTCCCAAACGATCCGACTTCGCTGCTCAAATGTTCGTAAGAATTCCGAAATTTACGTTTAGGCCTATTTGAGGGACTATGTCCTTCTAGATTTATGAAAGTTCGTTCTCCGTCATCACAAACTGGCCCGTATTTTGATGATTTTTCAAATTAACATTGATTGTTTTTTTCGTTGGAGGAGCATTTGCTCGGTCGCAGTCACACTGCACGATATGCGTGCTCAATGTCAATGCGTGTGCAAGGCCGCTGAAAATGCATCGCGCTCTACACTGTTGGTGCAAAATTGCATCGGGGACGTTGCGGCGCTCGTTGGTGGCCGAATACTGGTGCAGTAGACATTTGCATTCAACCCTTGCATTGAATAATTCCCGTAGACACTAATCATAGGGGTGATTGCCTAGGGGGTACGTAAATTTTGTTTTTCTTTTGCGCTTTTGTGGATACAATCGTACCATCAAAGATCGTACACTCATACGACCTTTGATATCATCACACTCTCGGCTTGCTATAATCAAAATATGATCCCGCAAGAAAACGGCGTATTTCTCGATTTTTAGCGCTTTTTCCGCGACTTAATTCGCGCGCGCTTGGAAAAGTTCCGATTCTGCACTTTTGACTGTGGAATTTGGGATTTTCGATGGATTTTTGGAGGAGACTTGAGGACTTTCCTGTACGTGAATGAGTGTTAATACCGTATGTGTAATGATGTGATTTGCGTGTGATGTGACTGTAGAACCAAAGATCGTACACTTCAGTGTACGATCTTTGGTAGAACTCACTGGCTGGTGATAAAGCACACTGGCAATTAAGTGGCCGAATTCTGGTAGATGACCGAATGCACATTATGTTTACCCCGACTTTGTACTTAGGCGTGGGTCTGCCGCCTTTGACGGCCCCTCTCTAGTTCATGACTTAGTTGCTGAACACGGGTGGCTGTAGCAGTGCCAGAGACATGTCTTCTAGTTAGCTTTTGATCATATTATGTGGTATAGGGAGTATGAGTAATTCATTGTGATACTGCATTGGCAATATGACAGGAAATGCGTCATGTCTGCCGAGGCGGGATGTAGTTGCCATAGTGATAATCACCTGATGAAGACTCACAAGACGGTTGTTTACCGTTGACCAAATGATGCAGTGTGTATGCACCAGCTTTCTTTTGCAAGGTTCTGTCAGAGGTATTCATATTCATTAAATTTTTCATGTCACATTGTTTTTATTGCAATTGATTGACAAATTGTCGTACATTGAACTAAATCCTGTCCGAGCGTGCATGTCCATGATTTATTAACATGGCTTCTACTAAAACACCGATAATTGGTGCTCATTTATGTCTGTAGATGTAGGGCAATTTGTCAATCAGCTGCAATGTCAGATACATAATCACCTTAACTGCTCAGCTCCTTCCTTCTGGCTGCACACTTGTAAATCAATTCTGATTCTTTATAACAAATTAACTCGCTTTATCATGGCATACATCTATGATTTTCTCATGTTACACCTGTAGAACTGCAGTCAATATATCATGAAAAATAAAGCTAAGATTGTTAATTATTCTTATATCTTATTCTTGCTACTGTTGTATACTGGAAGAAAAAATTGAGATGAGGAGCTAAACTTATGAATAAAGAGTTTCATTGCAGAATGGGCTAAGTCCCATTTTCAAACATTTTAAAAGTAAGCCCATCAGATACAGCTATCCTATGTGTAAATAAAACTTTCCTGTAATACCTCATTTATAACATAACGAGGAATATTCATGAAGTTACAGTATGATTAAGAATATCCCATTATGTTTAAATAATTTTTTTTTAGCACACCTTTAATTGCAAATTATTTCTTCTAAACAAGAGTGCAGTTAGCTCGTTTTGTGACAAAACTCTTCAAATATTTTGAACTGTTTTACCAAGATAAATTCCTGCAGAGAACTGTTGTCATTACTTTAAAATTTGATACTCTTGTGTGCCATTCTAAATCTTATTTTTGGAAAATCCAACCCAGATAATGTTGTTATCAACTTGCAAATATAACTGCATATATGTTGCTTTTAAAGTTTAAATACTTTGCTAAATAAGGACTCAGCAGATTTTAAATTAATCAAAGTAAATTGTCAGAACTACAACTAGATGATAAAAGAGAAAAGGCACATAAGTCTGAACAAAACTACACAAATTACACAAATTTGTGTGTTGGTGTGTATGTGTGTTTTTTAATTGTCACTCTTTATCAAAAAAGGGTCATTCTGTATTAATGTCATATTGGCATCTATGTTGTGAATTGAAATACATGTATGCTCCTCATTTGTGCTGTGCATTTACTTGCAGAAAAACCAACCAACCTGTAATTCAAATTTATAGTATAAACTTGTACACTGTATGCAGTGGAGGAACTGTTGACAATATATATTACATTTTGCAGGATGTTCCGCATTATTTTGTTCTTTTCTGTTGCAAGGTCTCAAAGAAGCAAAAAAAGAAAAAGAAAAAAGAAAAGAACTATGATGAACAAGTTGCTGATACTGTCATGACAAGTTTATGACATAGTAAAAATGTTTTATTAATTACGGCAGATTTAAAAATATGATTTTTTTTCCTCTGATACAATATGATTTGGGATGAGCATAACACACATGGTCACCTCTACTTCTGTGCAATCATGAATAGGAGCTTTACAGGGCTCAATTTGGCCATCAACTCAATGCCAACATTTCAATAGTCCCACAAACATCCTGTTGCCCGACAGCAAATGATTAGAATACCCTATTGACAGAGTTGGATTGAACTTTGCTGTTCTAATGTGAAAATAAAATCCCTGCGATTATTTCTCTGGCATTGGTAATCAATTTAAAGGACAAGTTCACCTTCATTAACATAAGGATTGAGAGAATGTAGTAATGTTAATAGAACACATCATTGAAAGTTTGAGGAAAATTGGACAATCCGTTCAAAAGTTATGAATTTTTGAAGTTTTTGTGCAGTCACTGCTGGATGAGAAGACTACTGCAGTGTATGATGTCACATGCGTACAACAATATAAGGAAAATATAAAGAAAATTTCACAAAATTTCATCTTTTGAAAAAAGTACACATTCCCTTGACTCGTTACTGACATATGTTATGGGTAATATTATTCCCATTGCCTTTAGAAAGAGGCAAGTCAAGTGCTCTTTTATTATGCGAAAAAAGTGAAAATATGTGGAATTTTCTTTACATTTTCTTTACACTGTTGTACTCATAATATGTCATCATGAGCCTTGGTACTCTCCTCATCCAGCGATTCCAGCACAGAAATTTAAAAAATTCATAACTTTTGCATCGATTGTCCAATTTTCCTCAAACCTTCACTGATGTGTTCTACTAATATTTCTGCATTCTCTCAATCCTTATGTTTATGAAGGTGAACTTGTCCTTTAAGACATTAATGAGGTGCAGTTGAAGTGTTGCAGCCAAAGCATGCCCAAATAAAGTGTGTTGTAACTCAGAGTGAAAATAACCTCTGTGGTACTGTACATTGAATTTTATTGTGCTTTTTAGTGGTGTTCCTTCTAAAGCAGTCCCAGGTTATTATTCCAATTACGTGAGCACTTTATTTGCATTTGTAGAACTGTAAAAATTCTCTTTAGGCAATTTCATGCAAATAAGTGTAAGATTGCTTCCATTAACACTTCTAAGAGTTTTGAAGAAGAACTTAACAGTTCATTGAAAATGTATTATAGTGTTCATGCTCTTGAACATATACACAGTATACAAAGGGTCAAAAGTTAGGCTAGAAGTACTGTGGAGCATTGAGAAATGACATGTTTTCTGTGGCCATGAACATGGACAGGACTTTCATATTTTTGCCTTTTGGATGTATAATCAGTCATGATTTTAATCTACAAATTTGTTCGAAGTTTTCTGACTGAAACATGTATTTAATGAATTATTCAGTTAACTTTGCCTTTGCCTTGTATAGCTGCATCACATCTGTCACAGGAGGAACGTGCCTTCTTCATCGCAACCTGCGTTGATGTGGCATTCTTCTCTCTCATATTTCTGTCTGCGATAATCTTGCTGTATGGTGTGAAAAACGTAAGTTCTGGAAATTCTTGAATCTTGATTGCACATTTCATCTGCATTTCCTGTTTCCTTCAATTCCTTTCCGGTCTTACAAAATGTGTTTTCCTTCTATTTTCTTTTTCTTGGTATCATTTTGTGCTAATTATTGTAACATTGGCCGTATTGTGAATGTGAGTGTTTTTTTTTTTGCACCTATTATAAAATATGACATATCATGATTTTGATATTTGTTTCATTACATATATTTGTTATGGACTTTTATATTGATATATTCTATCACTCTACATTGGCATATATCTGTAAAATGTGTGACATATAAATTGCATTATGTAACATTGGTATTTCATTTGGGTTTTTTTTTTACATCATGCATTGTCTGTATCAAGGATGAATGCTGGCAGAGTAAAGTGACAGTGAACCAGGGTGATTTATTAAACCAAGAAACAAAAAGAAAAGAATGGAAAACAGGGACGCTTGGACACATTAGACTACATTAAATGCCCAAATTTTCTGTGAAAAAAAAAACATATAAGAAATATAGAATTATATAGGAAATATAAGTTCTTACGATCACATTTTAAAGCAGTTAAAACTACCTGGCGCAAGATGAAGCAATGGCAAGGACACCATTTGTTGTTGTAGCAGGATAGCCATTTATTACTTTTTTTCCATCTTTCATTAAACCTGTGCAAACTGCAGTTTGTTTTCTTGCCTTCAAATTATCAGGAAGTGATTGCTCAAGGAAAAGAAGATTCTGCTATAAATTGTATTGTTGATAAAATTTACTCATTCTGTTGAACTGAGCAAATTATTCTTGTTTCCATATATAACCAAAAGGGTGTAATTCACTGCAAGTCTTGTAGATCCAATCCAAGCACTGTCTGAAATGCATCTTATATATCACAGCTTCAAAGCATGTTTATAGTTTGCATTACAGTATCTGTGTCATAAATGCATTTTGCTTTGCATAAAGAGTATTTCATGACTTTCACCATTATAGGAATTATTGTCTAGAATAAAACTGCAGATGTATGTCATTTGAACCACAACAGCACTTTTCAAAATACTTTTGCACTTATTGATCAAACTCCTTGTTGGTTAACCCATTGAGGATGATTTGATTTTGCTATTTACAACATAAATTTCCCATCTAGACACTTGCCCGAGTATACTCGGGATTCGTCCTCAACGGGTTAACCATCATATGTGGCTGTACTATTTAGATTGTTTTACAACTTTAAAAGTGAATAAAATTGAGTATTTATTCTGCCATCATGTTCCTTGTCTATAAACATGCATGCTCTGACCTTATGCAGGGCTCGACACTAGCGGTGGCCCAGTGGCCCAGGGCCACCAAAAACGCAAGTCGCGCCACCAAAATTTCAGAAATGAAGAATTTGGTGGGTTGATTGGACCACCAAAAAAGGTTGGATGTTTGCCTTTGGGCCGCCAAAAATAAAAGTTATTGTGGAGTCCTGCCTTATGGCATTTACATGTACAGTATATACTAATACTGTACAGTAAATTGGCATTCCTACATACAAACTTGCTTATTTAAATATATGATGTATGAACCGTTAAACAGATGCTCAGCGTATATCACCAAGTCCGGTTTTATATCTGTGAAGTTAATAAAAAATAGCATTCCATGTTTATTCACCCAACATTCCACCACGCATGCACTTACGTACTCTTATCAGAATCTGATGATCTGATATGCCTTTACAATGTTGTGTGAAGTATCTCCATTTTACAGGTAAACTAGACATACATGACCCCACAATTAATACACTTTTTATCACGCTGTCAGTAAAATTTTGTTTATTTTTGAAACTTTCCATTTCATGTGAGCTGACAGACACCCATCAATTTGGGTTGATTACTAGATCTGACTGAAAAAAAAACAGCTTTCCCTCAGACATCCACACTTGGTTGTTCCAGATGAGGCATTGTATGTTTTCCTGCCTAACTTGCATAAATCAAATGACTGTAGTATCTTTAAATGAGTGAAAAAATGACAATTACAGTGTTTACCAGAAAGTGACATCCTTCTGACGTTGCTCTGTGAAACAGGCAATACAAGGGAAGTAGGTCTAAAAGCATGCACCGTTGAAATCTCATGATCTCTTAACAAGAGACAGCCTGTTTGAATATCCCCTGTGATAACACAAAGATTTATGCACAATATTTCATCTTGGACAAGCATACAAGTACAAATGTGTAATTACCCACATGAAAAAAGTTTGCCATCACTTTTGCTTGATTTCACTCAAATTTCAACCAATCTCTCCTTGTCACACAAATTCCATTTCCTCGCTAGAGCAAATTGCACTTTAGTGAGTAGTTCAGTGGAACCAGTCTATCTGACATCATGGTTCTAGTGTTTTTCTTGGTGCAAAACAGTAGTTGTCACGAGCAGCAGATGTGCTGACGTCGTGGGGTGATGTCTGCATAAATTTATCACCTAGTCTCGAGGGGTACATTTTTAAAGTGCTAAATATGGGTGATGGTCCTTGGAGGCTCTCGACTGCATCAATGGTATGATACATGTGAGTTATGAGACTGATACAATGTGTATGATTGCCAATATCACATTAGGGGCAAGTCCAAGATAACGCGCACGTTACGTATGGGACATTCAGAGACTTTTATGACCTGAAAAATAGTGTTAATGGCCTTTGATCATATTGAACTTCATCATGGTGATTGATATCTAGAAGAAGTATAATCATGTAAAAAATTGAGAAAAATGACCTTGACAATTATATTCTAGAAGAGAAAATATGTGCCGTTACGTATGGGACCAGAAAAATTTTGTTTTTTTGAACATTTTTTTCAACCTCAAAACTCTCTGAAAGTATTTCATTCTACAACTTGTAACTCACTGTGATGAAAGTCACAACACTCAAGATTATCACAGGTAAGTTTCATGTCATTAGGCAAAAAGCTCTAATTACAGGTTCTAATTAAAGACAGACATGACGTGTTACGTATGGGACAGTTACGTATGGGACAGTTTGTCCCCCATTCATTTAGTGTGTGAAAACCATGTTTATGGGTATTTAGCATAATTATTGAAGTAAAATCAGTTGAAACTACTCAAATACTGATCCAGATTGTCAAGGAAACAATATTCCCCAAATATTCACCATCATAATCATATTCAATCATATTTTTATATTTTTGTGACCAACCTGGGTATGCATGCCCTTTGTTCCCCATTCGTTTAGTGTGTGGAGAACCATGTTTATGGGTATTTTGCAAAATAATTTTGCAAAATACCCATTTAAACAAATTTTTGCATAATTATTGAGGTGGAATCAGTTGAAATTACTCAAATACTGATCCAGATTGACAAGGGACAATATTCCCCAGATATTTACCATCATAATCACATTCAATCATATTCTATATTTTCTATGACCAACTTGAGTATATGTACAAGTATGCCCTATTTTTATCAGGATAGTTACTACTGAAAAATTGAATAGTTTAAAGTGTTTACTTGCATTGATGATGGGCAGTTTGCCATTTAGTTTCAATAAAAAACAACTTGACACAAGAAATATTAAGTTTAATAAATAAGCAATACCTGCTGCGTGGAACCCCAGTGATCGAGTAGATATATGATGTCTGTCTAGCAGTCAGGTCATTGATTCGAGTCACAACTCAGTATGTATACCCATGAATTTTGTTGTGGCTACTACTGAAAACTGAATAAGGACAATTTGTGTATCACTTGCAATAAAAAAAAAAAATCATTTTACTCTTTTTTCTTCTATACTATCACAACCATTTCAAATTGGATCTCCATCACATAAACTTTGAATTCCTCTAGTCTTAGGATTTTATGCTCTTAAGTAATTCGTACAATTGGTTTCCAATCATCCCTTTAAATGTTGAAAACTGAATCCCAATTTCTACAAAAAACTATACCATCCCTTTAATGCTGATTTTTCATTGTGTAATAATTTTGCCATTTTCCCCTCCCCTTTCTGAAAATTGTTCGGTCAAGTTCATGTATTGTTTCAAGTGTCTATAACTCAAAAAGTAGCTACAATGTTGGGATGCTTTCTTCAGGATGATTGACCATTTGTGTACTGAGGGACCTTCCCAGCTAGCTACATGCATTCACATGCAATATGTATGAGGATGTCCCATACGTAACGCATTTGTCCCAAACGTAACATTATTTCAATGCCTAATAAAAAGTATTTCTTTTACTTTTTTTTCTTTTTTCTCTGGTATTTAATTTCTCTAAACAATAAATTAGAACTTTCCAAAAGGGCATTAAAATAACCTTAGCAATTTCAGAAAAAACCTAAAAAAATGACCTCATTTTGTTACGTATGGGACATCTCATGATAGGACACGAGCTAATTTGCATAATCATTTGCATAATCCCTAAATTTTCGTACGAAGTTAAACTATGTGATGAACTTCTTATGTCCACATATTAATCAATTATTATTTGCTTTCCTTCAAATTAATATGAATTTTTATAAATGTCCCATACGTAACGCTGTGTTTCACATTTATGCAAATGAAGCCCTTGAAATTTGCATAAATTTACATAATATCATTTTTTCCTTCACGGAAACCAAAACTTCAACTCATAAGCTTTAAAATGATACCAAACATGTCAATATTGAGCAAAGATGAAATTTTGCCTTCTGAGGGGACCTTATCTTGGACTTGCCCTTAGACAAACATCGTCTGGATTAAAAAGTCCCATATTTCTTATGTTTTCGACCTCCCTCCCCCCCCCCCCCCCCCCCCCTCCATTTTCCAGTCAACAGTAATATTGTCACCATTTGTGTTGGCATGTTATGGTGCTCCCCTTTCTTTCTGCAGCCAAGTGTATAAATTGATGCATCTAAGCACATGGAAACTGAATCATGTCTGGTACTGTTGTAGCATGTTGTTGAAATATCCATACTCTTTTCATGAAGATTCATAACCAAGGGCTGAAACTTCTAGGTCACCAGATGGCAGAATTATTGAAAGTTAGCATGAGATCTTTGTTTGAATACATAGGGTGTTTTTCAGTATCCTTGCAGTGAATATGACAACGTTACTTTGAATTTTCTAGTGTGATGCATACCTGTACATACTTATGTTATCCTTAGAATTTGCTGGTACAAATATACAGGGCACTTCAGAGAGATATGCTGAGTATGTGCTATGTAATTACAGCTAGGTCGAGGCAGGGGAAGGGGATTTATTACTTTCAAGAGCTAAATCCTGTTTGTCTGTGTGTCAACAGTGTGACACATTTAGGGCGTATGACGTCAAACAGTGTCGTAATGTAGTAGTGTTGATACAACGTACATTCTAACAGAAACAAACCACAATATAATGCAACATTATATGGTCCTTGACTTTGTTGCATTATTGCTAATTTCAGTTTTAAAAGAAAAAAAACACAATGCCTTTTAGATTTCATTGCATATATTTTGCATATATGTTATTATATATTAGAGACATAAATGAAAGCAAGTTACATTTCCATAAAGTATTTAGCATAATTTGCAAAGTCGAAAATGTTGTCTTCATATATTGAATTCTTGTACAAGTGATCATGTACAACCATTGTATGTCTGAAGCAAATATTAACAGTGTTTTGTTGTACAGTACTGAATCTGGCAATTGGTTCATCTTTCATGGTCATGTTGAGGTCATGTTGAGACCAAAAAAAAAAAAAAACCCAACATGTACAGCCCGTCAGCTTTATACAAGTTAGTTCCTTTCCCATCTTCTTGACTAGACCTCATGGTACAGTTCTTACACGTAGATCAGTACTTAAACCTGTTGAGGACGAGTCCTGAGTATACTCGGGCAAGCGTCTATGGGAAATGCATGTTGTAGCAAAATCAAACTGTCCTCAACAGGTTGAAAAAGAAATCCACTCCAAAATTGTATCAATTTCGTAGGGAAGAGGAAAAAAATCCCTGCAGAACAGTGCAAAAACGATCAAAAATCGGGTAAGAAATATGGGAATTATGATGTTCTAATCTTTAATTTTGATTTTTTTTTTGGAAAACACTTCTTGACTAGTCGTTATGAATATTCAAATCGGCAGGTTGATGATGTCATGCTCTCACAATTTCTTATTCATTTTATATACAAAAATGGCAAAACAAATGTTACTTTACAATAAAGCTGATATACCCACTTATACACAAAATGTATAAGGGGGTATATAGGAATTAGCGTGTGGTACACAGTAGGTCAGCTGGTTGGACATTATTGCAGTGAGGTATAGATGTGGAGATTTTATTTTTGTGTTTGCCATGATAACCACAATTTTACTAAAACTTGTGAATTGTAAATTATGTACTTCCACCGCATTCAAGCAATTTAATAAAGTCAAATTTGTATGATCGTGTTGGTATGCAAGACACCATAAGAGTCTGAGTTGCTGGAACCGGGATATTAGTCACCTTCAGTAAGGACTGGTCAAGAAATGTTTTCCGAAAAAATATGAAAGTTCAAAATGTCATATCTTCCTTATTTCTTATTCAATTTTTGTCATATTTTAAAGTGTTCTGTAGGGATTTTTTTTTTTTTTGTCTCTTTCTTTTGGACTTAATTTAGTTTTGGGGTATATTTCCTCTTAAGAACTGATGATTTGCTGCACAAATGCTTTCACAAGTTTTTCTGCAAGTTAATTGAAACACTCTCAATCGTCACTCACATTGTATTGCCTGAATAGATAGATATAAAAAAAAATACCTGCTCTTAAAATACAGGACTAGTCAATTTTGATCCCCACCCAGAGCAGAGCAATTGTCTCAATCTAACTCTCAATGTGTGAGGAGTGGCCTGTACATTAAACTGGATCCCTGAAAAGCTTCATATTATGCACATAAGCCAGTTTTGTGCACGTAAATATGCAGAACTCTGTGCCAACTTGGCATGGAGTCAACCAAGAGGAGTGGGAATAGCGCTTGTAGACGGTTGAAGACCTGCGTCTTTCCTGTGGAGTGCTGTGCATGATAATACAGGCCTGTTGGGAATTGAAAAAGAAAAAAACAACAACAAAATTCAAAGGATGTGAGCAACAAGAGTTCTGACAGAGTGTGAAATGAACCGAGAAGAATATCCCGAGACATTGGAACTGAGAGAGAATAACCATGCAGAGCAAGAAGTGTTCCAGCATTTTAAAGGGACTCTACAGTACTCAAGTTGAGCTGGGGATTCATGTTTTGAACATTCCTAGATGAGATAATGAGAAACCTCTTATGAAATATGAAAGAGCGTGTAATTTTAAGAAGGATTCAACATTTATTTGATGAAATTTGTTTTCAAATGGCTGAGATATCCTAAAAAGTGATAATAATAAAAGTCTACAGGCCACGCCTTTTATTAGGATCTTGTTGTCTCACCTTGTTTTCGGATATCTCAGCCATTTCAAAACCGATTTTCATCAAATAAACTTTTGATACCCCTTAGAATTGCATGCTCTTTGACATCTCATAGAGTGGTTTCTGAATATCTCGGAAAAAGTTAAATGGACCTCATCTCAACCAGAACTGTACACACCCTTTAAACTTGTATCTACTCAGCAAAAGGAGTCAAATCAAACAAAGAAGTCAAAATTCAGTAAATATGAGATAATACAGAAAAGTTTCGAAGTTTGAAGTTCATGTGTCTTTTTGATAGAATGAATCACTTGGTGAATCAAATGAGGTATAAAGATGTCATTGTATCACAGCTCTCTCATTGACTTGCACAGTACATGTACATTATATTTGTAAATCACTCATATAAAATGAAATCAAAAGGAAGAAACATTATCCTAAGTTGCATAAAGGAGGAGTTGTAACAACTGAGCTGTGTTGTTCAAAGGAGAGGGACTGTGTAATTGTAACTATATAAATTTAAATGGCCAAGCCAAACGTCATTATTTTTCTGTATATTTTTAGATTTAACAGTATATTTGTAGACTGACCAATCATTGATTGTGAGAGGATCATGTTATCACTTCTTACTTTTGTAACTGGCTTCTCAGTTTCATTGAGAGGTACATATGAATATCCAATGTAAAACTTTAAGAAAATGTCACTACCTTGATGCCAGTTTTAATTAAGTCCTACTGATATGTTTGTTCTAATGTAATGAATCCCTGACTCTTCTACAAAAATGGGCAGCTTCGCATCAGGCATGAATTATGCATGGCATGACAATACATTATTGAAATCAATTCAAATTTTATTTCATTTTTCGACAAGAACATACATGTACTCATTTCACTTTCTTTGGTAACAGAGAATAAGGTTTCATAAACAAAAGAAAGCAAACCGATCAGAGTATACAATAATTGTGGAACCATATGGTAATCGTACATTGCTATGAAAACTGAAGTGATGAAAATAAAATATCAATATGCAATCTGCACAAAATGGAGGGACCTGCTAAAAGGGCAAAGCTTGTAGAATGTGGACCCCTCAACTTACATGTTGTGCTAAATATTTATTCACTATTCATTATTTGCAATGCATTCTAATCATTTGCCTTTATACTTCAAAGACCTGAAGAAGTTGAAAAAGTCTTCTGATAAGTTGCTTGATATTGCCCATTATGAAGAGATTTGTAATTTGCATCTGTGTAAACAATTATTTGAATATATTGTACATGTAGGATTGATTTTGTACTTCAGGAGTACAAGACAGTCAGGTGACAATATATATATATATTGTTTTTATTTATTTATTTCTTTTTACCAACAATGAAATGAGTATCAGTATCCCATTTAGTGATGATCTTTCTTTGAAGGGCCTGACATGCTACCAAAGGAAGACTTGGAAGAGTTTGAATGCAAAAAAAGATACTGTAAAACCAGAAATTTTCATGTGCATTTTAATTTTGCAAATTTCGAGAGAGCCAAGATTTGCAAAATCAAAATGCATGCGAAAGGTCTTGTCTACTTGACTACACTATATGCATTGAATGCCATTGGCAATTCATGAAAAGCTTCATACCAGGAAAAAGGCCATCCGTTCCAATTCAGTGAAAATTTCATGCCGCAAATATTTCTGGTTTACCAGTAAACACCATATTTTACACTATATCTTCAAAGTTTCAAATCAAGTCAAATAAAAACAAAATCTTTCCAATGATGCTGCACTCATTGTGTAAAGAATATTTGTAAATATATCAAAATCATCACATAGATATATTTTGATAATTTTCTGTGTTTTTAGCAGATTATTCTTGAATATCTCAAGTTGATAAAAATGGATTTATTTTTGCATTTGAAAAACTTGTCAAGCTTGTTTTCTGTTGTTTGCTTAAAAAATGCATGCCACTGAAATATCTGTAGCATGGCTATGATTTTTCTGAAGAAAAAAAAGTAGAATATGAAAGAAAATGGCTCTTATGGAAGTTATTGAGTGTGTTTATGCAAGATTTTTGTCTGTTTTTTTTTTTTTTTTTTGGTGGGGGGGGGGGGTTAATGATATACATGTGTTTTATTGCTTCCAGATTATCAGGTTTACTTTGTATCAGTAAAGATTGATTAGAATCAGTGGATCCATTCAAAAGTTTTGAAGTAAAATGTGGGCTAATAGAAAAGTCATGTGCTGTTGTTGATGGATGAGAAATCTATAGCAGTTTGTGATGTTGCAGTAGTGAAATACAATACATACATGTAGCATAAAGAAAATTGAAGGAATATTCCACATGATTTATTTTTTTTTCTAGTGTAATGAAAGAGCATTTAATGCAGGAGGAATAACACTACCCATAAAAAAAGAATAGTAACTTTATTGGTGTCATAATATTTCTATGTTCACTGAATCCATGTGTATGTTTAGGGTTAATGGCCTTGAGTTGAATGAGTTGAGGCAGTGACATTGAGTTGCAGTTATCTCCGCTTGGCACCATTGCTCCAAATTGCCTCCAATATATTTCATGCTCCTAGAACTGTGCCAAGTATCTCCAATACTGAGTAGTTGTGACTCTGCTGTTTCCTGTCGGATGTCATTCCAGAGCATGATGTGAGAGATGAGCCCATACAAGTCATGTGGTTGTGCACTTTTTTCATGTGCATTTCCAGAGCTGCAAGAAAGTGCATTACAGGACTCTTAATAGCTATAGAAATTGTACAGGTGTTTCAACTGTGTGGCTTCTTTTTCCTTGCATTTAAAAAGGTTAAGATTTTCAATTATATGTGTTTGATGCACAGCTTCTTGCCTTGAAATTTACTTTTATAATGAAATTCTTCTTTCTATCATTCTTTTTTTTTAAAAATCAAGTATTTGTGTGGTAAATTTCGACTTTGACTGTTTAGTGACAGATTATTTTAAAGAAAGAAAGACAAAATTGGGACTTTTCTGGAGCTTTGACTTGGCCAAGTTTTTTGACTTAGTCAAGGTTGACTGTATACCCTATTACTAGTCGCGCTCTATGAAAACTGCAATCTACAATTGTATGTACTCCAAATTGTTGACCACTTGTGATGTCAAATTAGACTTTGTTATCCATGAGTGCCCAAGTTGTATTTAGTGCCCCCCCCCCATCAATTTTGAAGTGCTCCTTCAACATAATGACATGTTCTGACAAAGCTATACTGACCTGTGATTCCATTTTGAGGGTTATTTTTATGCAGAGTGTATAGTAGTGAAGGAAGAACGTTGTTATTTATCCATCACTGAAAGCAAATTAATTGAAATTCTTGGAAATCCATATTGAGTAACTTTGAGACACAATTGTTATACCATCAAATCAGTGAAGAACACAGTCACTCTGGTCAAATGACATTTTCTCCTTACCAAATAGCTACCATGTAGTTGTGAATAATATGTAAGCAAAAAAAAGATAGAAGATCCCTCAGAGTTAGAATCATTTTAATACTTGCAGTCACACTACTTATGAATTACATGTTCATGTTATTTTCGTGTGATAAATAAGTGTTGTGCAAGTTCTCCAAGCAAGCGATACAATTTGACTGTGCTCAATTGGCACATATATTAGAGACATAAATGTCTAGGCATATCCTCCAAGCCTGAGTAAATTATTGACTCAGATACAAATGCAACAGAGTGAAAAATGTATACAGCTGTAATTTTCATTGAGTTTGTGTATTATGCAAGATAATGAGTGTCACACTAGACTTGTACATGTAAAGGATACTGTAGAAATCATTTTCTTCCTTTTTTTTTTGCCCATGGATGCCCTATTGGATGATTATTTTTCCATTTTGTATCAATTGTCATATTATTATTTCGTTCACATTTTCAAGAATATCCAGTTTTGTGTGATAAATTTCATTTGAGTTACTGTTTGTGTAGGCAAATAATTCTGTAACTGCGGAAGTGCAACGTGTATATGTAAAAGTATATATTTGATATTGCATTTAATATTTCATGTTAAAATATACCATAATGATCACAAATGTCTTTGTATGTCTCTCTCTCTTTATTTTTCTCTAATGATGATTTTCTCCCAATCTCTCAGTACCGACGCTACCTGTTCATACCATTCATCATCTGCATGTCTGTCCTGGTGGTTCTTCAGATTCTCTTGATGTTTCTTCTTATTTTCATTGTAAGTTTCTATTTAGTACATTTTCTCTTCAAACTAAATCATCAGTTGTCAGTGTGTAAGCACATTTACTTGTATGCATTAATGTCATACATAGAGGGGCATTGAATATTAGAAAGAGAGGCAAGGAAAAAGAATTAATGTTTGTTTTTTCCCACTCTGGCTTGCTACCGGTAAAGCACTTTTCAGCAGCAACAGCAGCCCAGAAAGTAGCAGGTAGCAATGAAGTTGTCATGACTGCAGTGAAATGATGATGGTAATAGTAATAATAATAAAAATGAGAATAATAATGGTTATAAAAGCACAAGCCAATGAAGTGCACAAAGCACTAAAAAGAAGTGAAAATAGACAATTATACAAATAGGGAACAATGCACAACAAACAATCAGTATAGGAAAATAATAATGCCTGTTTTATGTACACATCACAGAATGTTGAGATTAAGCACTTTACAAGTGTATTCCACCAATGATATCAAGAAGATCACTGTATTAATCAACCCATGTGTCTTTTTTAGAGTCATTCGCAATTCACTCTTTCAAGGCATGGATCGTTCTTCGAGAAAGAAATTTTCAACACGTCATGAGATATTTATTGACCGGCCAATAAATCTGTCTTGTGCGGAGGGTGTGTAGTCTCGTTATTATTTTGTGCCACGGCACTATTAAAGCAGGCATCACAGTACACATTTGTGTATGTGTGTGTGTGTGTGTGTGTGTACGTGTGTCTTTGTAGAACAAAGAGGAGATATGCGGGGATCACACCACAGAATTATCTCCAAGTTAATTGCCTTCTCTGAAGTGGCTTCCACAATTTCTCTGCAGTCGTTGAGTGAGAGAGGTGGGATTGGGAATATAATGGGTGGCTTTTTTACTGGAGATCAGCTCTTTGTGCATGGTGTATGCTGCAGGTCTTGTTTATATTTAGCAATTCTGTCATGTGTTTGTCCAACAGATGGCCGTCGGTGTATCCACGTCAGGTATCATTGAACTTCTGGTCATCGGTCTGGTCACTTTCCTTAATGTAAGTAGTACAACCCAAGTCTGCACCAGCAATCTCATTTTTTCATAAACCTGACCATGGTATCCAGCTCTTGACTGTTCAGTAACCTGAATATGGTTTCCAGTAAGAAATCTGATTTTGATGTTGTTTGTAAGATGGAGGCATTATTGACCATGTGCATTTTGTAGAGAGAAAAATCATCACAGTTTTGGTCATGCACATGAGATATCAGAATTATCTTTATTCTTAATTCTTTTTTTTTTTTGCTGTTTCAAAGACAGATGAAAATATGAGCAATATTTGCAATTTATTACTAAACCCATTCCGTGCCGAATTCTAAAATCCCCATAGATTTAATACACAGACTGCCAGGTTCCCATAGGGAAGGGGTTAATGCAAACTGTTGGATGGGAATTTGATGCAAAGTCTGGCATGAGGATGTTCTGAAATGAATGACGAAGTTAATACAAAAAGAGCAAGAAACAGTTGCCAAGGTTTGGATATCAGTATCACGTGTGAGAAGGAAATGGAATGGTACAGATTGTAGCCCTGGCAGTTTTGATGTCTGCGGAACCAAGGAGGTACAGTGTACTAAGGCGAGCCTAGTGTCTACCTCCTTGGTGGAACTAGGAGCATGCCAACACATCCCTTGCCAGTGCCCTTTGCCAGTAAAGATTTATTATTAGTAGCGGCAAGGGACATGGTTGTTGTTCCTGTCTTGATCAAGAATTCAGCACATAAATAGATACTTTTTATGGGCTGTTTTCGTTTTGCTTTCAGGCAGGCCTTTCATAAAGGGACTATCATGTAAAACATTGTCACCATCCAGTTGTTATTGATAATTATCATTGAAATTATGATTATCATCATCGCTATCATTCATTTGGCAGTGAGATATATCATAATTCATAAGCAAATAAGAAGTGATAAAGGCATGACAGCATAACAATTAATGCACTACATGTTCTTTTATTTTTCTAATAAAAGTATCCTGTATACACATTATGGAAGTTAAAGTACCAGGAAAGTTGTGTTTGTATGTAATGATTATCATGTGATAAATTCAGCCGAAGTCATAACATCAAAACATAATGATATAAGAGTGGAATTTTATTTTGAGCTCAAGTAATGATGTGCAGATGACAGTTTATACAATATTGGCCTGTTTATAACGCTTTCTGTGCCCCACGCCGTTGATGTACCAAGTATGAAATGTTCAGAGGAGAAACAACTGCTGGCAAAAGGAGATTTCTAGGCAAAATGGAGAATAAAAACAAAAGAGATTTCAACACATACTGAGCAATATACTTTCCTCAACTGGAGTTAAAAAAAAAAGAAAGAAAAAAGACAGCAGTAGAGGAGAAGAGTCAAAGTGTACGTTAGTTGGTCTACATGACAGACATTACAATAGTATGTAATGCTTTCATTTAACAATTAAGACACGAATTCATCCAAACCCTTCAGTGGTTGTGGTATTTCATTTTCAACCCTGTTAGTTTCCATTGCCCAGTTTAATGCTGTGTTACATAGTTTATTATAGTCTGCATTTAATTGTATTGAACATTGTATATTCGTATTGAACATACATTTCTCCTACTTTTTAACAGGATGTAAATGAAAAATTTCATTGACATGTTTTTCCCAGCTCTACTGTGTGCTGTGTGTATACTCGTACTACCAGGATCTACGTGATGGCCGAGGGAACATGAGGGCCATTTACCGGGCCCAGGGCACAACGGTAAGTGGGGTAAGGGGATTATGATACAGACTTTCTGGTGCTTTGCTACCGAGGGTGCTTTCATCATCCGTGGCTGTTATGATTGTGCATCACACATGGGGCAAGAATTCCATCCACAAAAATAGTACAGTTTTGTGTGTTCAACATTAAAAAAAATACCCTGTATACTTTTGAAAGGGAAATTAACATTAGGAAGTACACTGACCTTATTGATTTTTTTTTGTGTGTGTGTGTGTGTGTGTGTGTATGCATAACTTTATTTCCATATGCCTTCTGTGTGAAAAGGTTAATCAAGATCATGCTTGTGTGTAGGGGAGGGAAGCAAGCCAGGACAAGTGAGAGACTCACAAGGGGATGATTAAAATTAGGTTAGATTTGCAAATAGTTGTGTGCTTGTTTCAGTACATTGACCGCAAGACTGCCTTTTTTTTTATCAAAGTGACTGTATGAGACATTCTTTGACCATTCTCTTAATTGAATGTCCCTTCATGTTCTATTCAGAATGAATCTAGAAAATATGTTCGCATGTTTTTGCCAGTAAACCATGCCATTTCTGTGTCTTGGTCTAAATTCAGATTTAATCTGCCATTTATATCAATATGTTATTGCCATCAAACTGTCATTTCTTAGTCTTGGTTTACAGACATAGGCAAAGATTGCTTTAAATAAGCAGGGGCTAGCTTATGATTGCTTAATTGCATAAATGAACTGTACTTTGACAAGGCTGAAACAACGTCATCCTTCAGTGGTAAGGCACCTGCTGTCCTTGGTGTATACTGTTTGAGTTGTGTTCTTGACTTTCTACAGCTTCCCCGCACTGAAGCCCCACCAGAGAAGTCGGGAGATATTAACCAACTGGAAAATGCCAACTTCGTGCCCCCATACCCTGGCCCGCCCATGATGAACCTTTACCCTGGGGAACCAGTGGTTGCCCCACCCCCTTACCAGCCCCCAGTCAACCCACAAGCCTTTGAGAACAAGGAGCTGTACACGCCACAGGTGTAAATGATATGTTTACAGCTGCAAGAAGTCTGTAGACTATACTTTCTACAACCTTTTACCACAGGAGAGGTAGGCCTAGGCATGGGCGATAATACTTCACGCTTATTATATTCACATGTAATGAGATGACTCTTACAATGACTCATCAGCCCTGAACATCTTTTTGCACCATTTAGCTCATAGCCTTCCATTTAGTGTAGGCTTTGTCTTGCCAACAAAGGTCGTAGGCCTCCATACTGTAAAAGTGGATATTTTCGAATGAGTGATGTTTTGTGCTCGGCCATGTAAGATGAATTTCACATGTTTTTGCGATCAAACAGACAGTTGCATCTGCAGCTAAAGTATATCATGGAATGTTTTGCCCATGCTGCCCCCCCCCCCCCCAACACGTACATAGGCAATGCATTCAGGCATTCGGAGGTGCATAGAGCTGTACGCTATAACACTGTTAACAGTGCAATCTGACTAACCACATGACATACACGCTTTCCTTTATAGACGACCGAATGTCAGAGTATTTGTCGTAAGGCCATCCTCCCCTCAATACTTTGTGTACCTGAAAGCAGTCACATATGATATCAAAGTCTCTCAAATTCTTGTGGGGGTAAAACTACTCACCCACTTTTAGAGAGATTTAATGTGACCTGAGATTCCTGCCTTCAATGTACATATAGTCTCTCTATACGTTGGGAACGATATGTGTCGCTGACCTAATTTCACCATTTCACCAAACATAATGAAAGCACACTGTGTTGTACCTTAAATAAAAAAGAAAAGTATTTTCACTACTTGAATGCCATTTAAATGATAGAAGGTCATTTCTCACTGTTCCAAAGGGACCCATCAGCAAATCTCTTTGGGCTCTCAGCAAATCTTGTCAGCTGGACTTATCACACACTTTCTTGTAATGTTCTCCATTGTGATATAAAGTTGTATGTATGACCTTTTTCGGATTTTTGGGTAGTTTGGTAAATATGTGGGAAGAGAGACAATGCTGTATAAAAATGTATGTAAAATATGTAAAACACTGAGCACATATATTTATCGTCGCTGAGGTGACAAGACCTTGTATCTGAAATTTTGATGAAAATGACTGTTTTGTATTAATGGTGCCAAAATTCTAGCTGTCTTTATACCAAAAAAAAAAAATGCCACCACAGCATGTCAAAAGAAAGGCTGTGCCATTTGATATAGTGCTTTGGCTGCCATGTTTGTTTGTTTATTGTTGTTGTTTTTTTGCTCTCCTGAACATATTCATTTTTAGATATGAGGTCTTGTCCCCCAGCTACGGTATGCATGTTTTTGAGTTTGTATTACTCTGAAATTGTAACATTGTGGTGTATGTGTCAATCTGTATGCAATGTCTATGACACTGTAAATATTACTTGGTTGATTTGCAACTTTTCAATGTGACCAGCAAGTAAACTTTTCTCAACAAGCTAAAACTGTGCATGTGTAATGTAGCATTGGTCACTACCAGCAGTCAGTGGGAAGATGACCATGATGCTTGTACTGTTATCTTCATTGCTAATAGTGTGTGTGTGTGTGTGTGTGTGTGCATCTAAATGAGAATTTGCAATTTGGAAGCATGTTTTGCAGGGTACGTTTGCATTAGCATAAACATTTTGGGTATTATTCTATGAGATCGTGTAATCCCCCACACCCTTTTTTATATGCACTTGATGCATGTTTTGCAGGGTACATTTGCATTAAAATTATAGCATAAACATTTTGGGTATTATTCTATGAGATTGTGTAATCTCCCCCCCCCCCCCCCCCCCCCACACACACACACCTTTTTTTTTAATTGTTCTTTGGGGTATTCTGAAGCAACTTTTTAGTGTGGTATGGACATTAAAATTTTTACCTTTCTTTTGTATCATATATGTAGGATGTATTCAGGAAAAGTGCTTGCTTTGCAGTAACCAGTTATTTTTTGCTGTTTTATGCAGTGCATTAGCTTGAAAGCTGTGTCAAAAATGTTAAAACAATACTGAATAGATAACCTAGTTTTCTCTGGTAAAGTAAATCACTGCCATCCAAAATTTTGTTTTGAAACATGAAATCATGGGCACATACTTAATCCAGTTTGTATTAAAATTGTATTTTTCACCTTGTCTGATCTTGTGCACTTTTTAAATCAACTTTGAATATATGTTTTAACACCCCATTTTGTCAGATTTTGATCTGTTTTACGAAGAGGTTGGGTGAATAATGTTTATTTCATCATTCCTGCTCAAAATCATTGCACTGAAATATGACACTAAGACATCAGTGGGTGTTTGTGGTATCTTGTAATTATATGTTTGAATTGACAGTACAGTTTATGAAGTATAGCACCCAAAAGAATATATTGAAACAGTAATCATGAATATGAAAGGGGGAAGTAGGTGGGCCCTTTTCAGGCCACCCAAGAAAGAATGCATGGTGCACCGGGAAGCCTTCTACTGCTCAGTATGACATTTGTTGAAATTGCTTCTGACAGCAAATGAAGAGAAGTAAGAATTATCTGGGGTATTATCTGCTCATAATGCATGCTTGTAACCTGGAAATGGTGCTATATATTAATCAGACACATTGTATTTCATCACATTGGGCTGTGCTCAGAATTCAGTTCATTATGCAGTGGAAAATTTTGCTTTGACATTGCACCCTAAGTGGTGGTAAAGATAAATCAGAGCAACAGAGTGTCTTGAGTGCCCAACTGCATGCAATCTGTCTAGCATTTTAACCCAGCTCAGACCATGGAGCTACCCTGTTAGTAGCTCCATGCTCAGACTATGGGAATTAAGCATGTGAAAGTGTTTGTGAGATAAAGGTTTGAATAGTGAGTCAGTAATAAGACCTTGTGTTCATTACCCCTCTGTGATCCCTGGTGAAGGACACAATAGACAGCTGGGGTTTCAAGTAGGCCTTGCTCTCCTCTGTGTCATACCAATTCTGCTATGCTCAGATTCTCAGCTCAAGGTGGCTACTAGCAGCAGACTATCATTAAAAACACCACCAAATCTTTGATATTTTGAGCTCTATCTGGACATGTAAGGGGGAGGGGGAAGGAAAACCTAAACATTTCCATTTCCTGTCTTTCCTGTCTAGCACTCAGCCAGTCTGGACCCATTTTGAAACAGTGCCAAAATGCTAAATCATGCTTTTAGCAAGTGTTATTTCACACACACGCCGACAAAGAGAAAAAAAAACGGTTTCAATGTATGTTACTTGCAGCTGGAAACAAGTTTCCCTAATAGCGTGGAAGAATACATTTGGAGTATTTCTGGTGATATTGCTTTTTGAGAAGCAATATAACAGAATTAGGGAGTATTTCTTCACAAATTTGGATAGAGCATACTGAGGTCAAGATTCAAATACACCCTTGCCCTGTTGTAGCAGAAAGTTCCACGTGGGAAAAGTAGGATATGGTATTCAAGTTTTTATTATATCATGTTGATAAGTGTTTATAGGTGACTGGCATCATCTTATCAATGTCGTTCTGAGGTTCATATCCCATTTAAAAGCATATCTTATCAGAGTGTGTCAAAGTGATTGTTGATACAATCAATTTACCTCTTGCTAGTGTTTCTTTGAAATTGGGTACATGGCAGTTTGCATGCAACATTTTGAAACATGGGTACCTTTCAGTCTTGCAAAATTAAATCAGTGCTGCCTTCATGAAATATGCAGAAGATGGTAATGGACAGTTGGCAAGTGGAGAAGAATATTTTGGGGGGTTTTGTGCAATGTCCTATGAATAAGGATTTCTTGCCGTTGCTTTATGTCTGCCACTTAATGGTGGCTTGTATATAATAAGAATTTGCCATAAACATATGTCAGTCATGTTGTGTTTTGTTTTGAGTTTTATGTTGAGTTTTGTATCCTTCACAATTTAATCATTAACTCCAGTACCAAGTTGGCATGTTATTTTGAATGAATTATGTTATAAGGTTAACTTCAAATATTTTGTCATTTATTACAGGACTACATTTGTCAGGTATATGTTACATGATGCACTGAGCTAATTTCAAAGTTTGTGTTCATGGTCATACTGTAGGGAGATGAAAATGTGTGAAAACTTATTCCTATCAATGCTAGAGCACATACAGTATACAAAAGTACATGTAGTCACACGAGATAAAGTTGGCTGATGGATGTACATAATGCTGTAAAACGAGGAATGTTCGCGTGCATTTTAATTTTGTGAATTTCGCAATAGCCAAGATTCGTGAAATTAAAATGCATGATGTGAAAGTTCTTGGTTACACTATATACATTGAATGTAAGAGGCAACTTGTGAGAAAGTCCGTTGGCTCCAATGCGTGAAAATTTCATGGGGCAAAAATATCATGTTTTACAGTAGTCGACCTACTATTCTGGCCATGATCACTAAGACGTGATTTTCCATGCTTACTGCACATGTAGGTTACATTGTTTATTTAGTGTGTGTAACAAAGCAAGATCCTACATTGTAAAGAGCATGAGATAGTAATAATGATGACAATAATAATAATAATAATAATAATAATAATAATAATAATAATAATAAAAAGATGATAATGAAAATATCAATAATAATAAAGATGATAATGATAATAATAATATTGATAATAATAATAATAATAATAATAATGATAATAATAATAATGAGGATATTAATGATTACAATAATAAAACAAGGATAAAAAATAATGATAATAATTACATTTATATGACGCTTTATACGGGTGTTTCTACGTGCACTGGTGCTATTAATTATACAAGAAAACTAGAAACATGAGGAGAATGTAAAACCCAAATAACAGTAATGAAAAGAAGAAGCAGAAAAAAATACAAACGATACAGTGATCCAGAAAAAAATAATACAACTAATTAAATAGATGATTTTTGAGAAGAATTTTAAATGATTCACTAGATGAGGCATTCTGAGTATGAAGAGGGAGTTTATGCCAAACTGTGGGAGCAATGGAGGAGAAGGTTAGGTCACCATAACGGGTTTTGTACATGGGTTGTGAAGTAATACTGGAGAGAGGAAGATGAACGGAAGGGTCTGGCGGAAGAGGAGGAATGAATCAGCTAACTGATTTTCATTGTGATTATTATGGACAGTTATGTAAGCACTGCGTCATCTTTTGTAAATAACATCAGTTTCATTTAAATAAAAGCATTTGTTTATTTAGGGTTATTCCAGTGTGCATGGTATCACTTCTTTCTGTTTGCAGGTTACTGAATATTTCAGAGCTCTTTTTCTGTTTGGTTTTTGTGAGTGAGTGTGTGTGTGTGTGTGTGTATGTGTATGTGTGTGTCTTTTCTCTTCACTACTTTTGATAGAATTGTTACATAGGATGTATGCAACAAATCCTTCCACTTATGTGACAAGAGGTCAGGCTTCTTTTTAGACAAAGGAAGAAAAGAGTTGTTCACACTTTACATATTCCAATCTTCTTACCTTCTGTAGAAGACGAGGAGTCCCACCCTTCTGCATTCTCTTATCCAGAGTAATCATGTTCAGCCTTGAAATACTCAATTGGAGATCTCTCACGGTAGCTCTAGTGCCTATATAAGGCTATAAAGTAGACAATGCATCTCATCCATATTGCGTACTCTATACCAGCTGTAGTCTGGCTTCCAGATCCTCTGCCCATACTATTTCGCTATTCAGGATATTGATGCCCTCAACGTCGAAAACTAGTACAATTGTTAAGTTTAAGGTGATTTTGTCCTTTGCCTTTGGCAAAGGCGGCGACTTTGTCGCCGCGGAGTCCAGTTGGCAAAGGGTCTGGAAACCAGACTATACCAGCTGCTGTGCAGGGCTGAGTATCGCAGAGTGTGCAGAAAATTTCCAGACTGCACAAATTTCCACTTTTACAGTAGATGTCCCCTGCTTCTGAAAAGGCATTTGTATTTACTTTAAACAGTGACTTAGAAACTAACTGCAGAATTATGATACAAGAGAAATTAGACTGGCCATGAAAATGACAGAAAACAGTCTTTATAACATGATTGCCTTTGTAATGTGACTGTGAATTGCTTGTTGGTATGCACCTAATCCACCAGTATCATGTAATCAGAATGTTTTATTGTGAAAAGACACATAACAATAATCTATTTTGATAATGATTGACATTGTAAGTGTGACTGTGACTGCTCTTGCAGTTGTAATAATCATCAGAATGGACAAGAGAGTTGAATTGTGATTGTGTCTGTGATTGCAAATGTGATTTTGAATGTTCTTATGGTTGTGATTGTGAGTGTAATTATGATTATGATTCGGCTGTGTTTGTTATTATGTTATGAATTGATATGATAGTGATTTTGTTGATTGCCTTCAGAATGTATTCTATATTAGCAGGAATGTAAAGTGATTACAAGTGAGATCACAGAGAAATGCATTTCAAGTCCATTTGGAATTGTGTCACCCACTTAAATGTTTTCTTTATTTTTTTTCGGTACAACAAACCTAACCCTTGAGCAATAAGAATACCATAAATTATATTCCTGTTTGGTCTTTTCTCATGTGGAAAATATTACCATAGCTTTTTTCACTGGTCTTTGACTTTCTACATGTCCATATCCCTGAACAATCAAACTGTACCAGACCTATAGTGCATTCATACTGGCATTTCATTCAATTCTGGTAATCCATGCACATTATAGAAGTAGTATTTCTCTCATTTGTTATCAATTTTATTTCTCTCATTTGTTAAAAAAGTTTTATTTCTGTCATTTGTTATCAATGGGCACTTTACTCCTTCTTATCCATTTATTCTCTACCAACATTAGCAAAGCATAATTGTATTTTACTTTATTAGAACATGTACATGAATATGCCTATTGGTAATCACTTGAATTCTGTTGTGATGCGATATGGTTCATAGTAAAAAATAAATTTAAAAAACCCCAACAAAGTACTGCATGATACAATTTTTTGTATTGTGAAAGAAAAAATAGTGCATAACTTCCTGTAGCTAATTCACGGTATAGTGTGGGAAAACCAGGGTGAGACTCGAAATGAGAATTACCTTCCCCCATGGAAAAAAACAAACAGACAAACAAACAAAACAAAGATGTTGGCCCCTATGAAGGGAAAGGGGATGGGGTGAGGCTAGCTATTATCTTTGCTTTTATGTGACCCCAAGCACATGCCCTTTACCCTTCACCACTCCCCCCCCCCCCCCCCCCATCCACCCTTGCACAAATGTGTACACTGCTCTTTTAATTTTGGTCTGGAAAAAAAAAAATTATTGTCTCCCCCCCCCCCCCCTAAAAAAATGCTAATATCAGTAGGCCCTATCCTACATCAATGAAATGCTTTAAAATGTCTAGATAGCAATGGATGACATACTTTTTCCCCATTTTTGAAAAAAAAAAATGCTTGTTTAATATCTTGTCGCGCAAGTTACACTACAAATCCAGTTTCCTTTGCCTCGTTTGTTGTGAGTTGTTTTTTGTTTTGTTTGGTTTTTTCTGTATCCCTATTCCACCTTATAGGCCTATCGTTAGTTCCGGTACATGTGTACAAAAAAAAAAAAGACTGTAGAAATATTCAACCTGTTTGCATGTATATTATCAATGAGCTTTAAACACAAGCAGAAGCTCCTTAAAGTTAATCATAAACAATGTAGTCCAGTCAAAATACGAAAAAAAAAATGGGTTAACCCACAACTAATTGCAACAGAAACGATTCCACTTGCATTTGACCCGGAAGAGCTATTAAAATAACATATTAAAAGTTCCCTAAAATTCGAGTGGTGGATCAGTGTCTAATTTGCATAAATTCAAAATGGCCACCATACAACCTGTTTATGCCTATATCTCGGGATAAGTAACCCACAGAAAGTAAATTCCGATGTCTAAACCTATGGTTTTTAGGTCAAGGAATACAATTATGTTATCTGTAGCAACTTTCAAGCATCCCTTTATATAGTTTTTGCATATATTTGCATATAATTACATGCAAAATGGCCGCCATATTGCCTGTGCAAGCCCATATCTTCGTATACCGACCATTAATGTAGTACACTCAGGAATAAGTCGCTATATATCTGGACATAAAACCCGCAGAAAATTGATTCTGGTGTCTAAACCTATGTTTTTTAGGTCAGGGAATACAATTATGATATAAGCAGTAACTTTCAAGCTTCCATTTATACATTTTTTGCATATATTTGCATTTAATAAATGCAAAATGGCCGCCATAATGCCTTTACAGGCTTATTTCTCTATCTGTAAAAGGTACCCATGAAGT